>NC_043700.1:165162561-165292809 GCF_006229205.1 Suricata suricatta
TACTACCCAAAGCAATCTACACATTCAATGCAGTCCCCATCAAAATTGCACCAACATTCTTCTCAAAACTAGAACAAACTATCCTCAAATTCGTATGGAACCACAAAAGACCCCGAATAGCCAAAGTTATATTGAAGAAGAAAACCAAAACGGGAGGCATCACAATCCCAGACTTTAGCCTCTACTACAAAGCTGTCATCATCAAGACAGTATGGCATTGGCACAAAAACAGACACATAGACCAATGGAATAGAATAGAGAACCCAGAACTGGGCTCACAAATGTACAGCTAGTTAATTTTTGACAAAGCAGGAAAGAGTATGCGATGGAAAAAAGACTGCCTCTTTAGCAGGTGGTGCTGGGAGAACTGGACAGCAACATGCAGAAGAATGAAACTAGACCACTTTCTTACACCATACACAAAAATTAACTCAAAATGGCTCAAGGGTAAAATACTTTTAATACAATCTTTAGACTCATCAAGTCCCTCAATAAAAAGTAAAAGCCATTATTTATATTAGTGTGTGTGAAATCAACTTTTATTGAACTTAAAAAGACAGTGTTATGTTTTATTTAATATTTAAAAACTGCCCTGTTTTATGAAATGAACTTCTAAAAGAGTTGTCTTAAAAGGATAAATTTTAAAAAGCCATTGAATATAGATTCAGTGTAAACTCTCTTGGATTTATATTCAAAGCAAATACCAACTTATTTTCTAATTAGAATTGACCATTGTGACATTTTATGACTATTTGGTTTTTTTCTTCCTGTTTTGGTTCCTTTTCCTTATTTTCCTTTTGCCTGGTCATAAGCAAAGGAAACAGTAGGAAACTTTGTGAGACGAATGAAGTGCTTCATTTTAAATTAAATGCAGAATAAACTCTAGTGGTATAATGCAGATTATGAAAAGTGAAACAAACCAGAAAAAAAGAAAAAAAAAACTCTTCTGACACTATGCAAAATTAATGGAAGAACTAAAATTTGGATAAGTAGTAAAGGTTTAAGGTATTTTAGAACATATGTTCTACTCAAGTCTTTGACAGTCCACAGTCCAGTACTAACTGTCCTTTAAATTGCATGTCATTGATTCAGACAGAGCAACTAGAAACTCAATGACAAAAACAACAGTAGCGAATAAAATTGAGTCTTTTCATTATATTCAGACTACATATATTAACTAACTTTATGCTTAAGTTATAGCTAAGAAATAGGCACCTTTGTTGCTCCCATGTTACAGATGGAAAAAACTAACATGCAAACAGGTTAAGTAATTTGAGAGAAGTGACCCATTAGAAACAAAAATTTTTAACCCAGAGGATCCAATTCTAAAGCCCAGGTACCTACCTTAAGTATACAGTGGTGCTTCACATTTTCATGAGGCAACTTCAAGATCCAGTGTGACAAACTTGTCTCTGGTTGCCTGGGGTTTTTCTGGTTTTAGTATTGAAAACTCTGCTTCCTGGATGCCCTCTTGGTCTCAAGCAAACGGGGACAATTGTTCACACTAACAACCTTCACATATGTGAAATTCGCCTTGTAGAGGAAAACAAAAAGACCTCAAGCTATCAAAATAGCTGTCACAAAATCTACTCAGAAATGCTCATTCTGCTCAAGAGAACTGTCCATACCATCACAAAGTATGTTTAGACCTAATTTAGATGCAATTAGAAACCTTAGTTTAGATGTAATTTTGGCAGACTTGGTTAATTGGATTCCCAACTAAATAGGAAGGAGCTAAAAAGAGCAAGAGGTGAAACTAACAGAGAGAAAAGAAACTAAAAAACCATAAGGACAAAGTCTGAGGACATTTAATGACATTAATGACACTTGTGCATTAGTTAGGTACATTCTATTTGTCAGTGACAGAAAGCCAACCTGAATCATCTGCAGAAATCAGAGAAATTTATCAGAAATATTTGCAATTAGGGCATGAAAGCCATTAGAACTTGCTTCCTCTCATAGTTGTTTCTCTTTGTGCTTTATGTTTCAAGCTGCCTCTCACTTTGTGGTGAAAACATAAAACCAATAGGTCCTAAATATCATGTCTTCAGGAATAAGTAAAAAATGATGATCTTACTCCAAAATTTAAAAACACCAGGAATTTTAATAGGAGTTTTACCCATTTGCCTAGTTTGGATTGCGCAAACATATGTATGAACCTATCATCTGTGGCCAGAGTTGGGGTCATATAAGAACATGGCAGCCTTGTAGGAACCATGATGATGGAGTGAGAAAGGCATTTTTCAGAAGGTAAAGTGTCCACTACAGTCCTCTGTTTGGCTGGATAGCGTACTCCCACATCTGCTTTCAACCAATTCTCAATACACCTTTCTTATAGACTATCAAAATGTCACCATTAATATATTTTAAATAGCCCACATATAACCACAACTTTTAAAACAATGTTTATTTATTTATTTTGAAAGATAGATTGAGAACAAGTAAGGAAAGGGCAGAGAGAAGGAGAGACAGATTCCCAAGCAAACTCCACACCATCAACACAGACCCCCATATGGGGCTCAAACTCATGAATGGCAAGGTCATGATCTGAACCAAGATCAAAAGTCAGACACTTAGCCGACTGAGCCATCCAGGTACTCCTAACCACAAAAACTTAAACACTACTCCAGCTAACTATGATTTGTACAGAATTGTTATTTATAAAAATATACTAAGCCTGACAAACAGGAGGGTGGGCATCCAAGTTCAGATTTTCTGTGTGATATCATAGCTTAAGTCAAGGTCTCTCAAATTAGTCTGCATTGTGCCCAGGTCATATCTCAAACAGTAGCTCTATTAGTACTAATAAATTTAACAAGCCAAGATGCTCCATGTGCAATGTTAGAGAAAAACTTAGAGCAAACTTCCCCTTCAAAAGAGAGAAGGAAAGTTAGCGACATGCTCAATATGTCTTGACCTATTTGAATATAAAGTCTGTAAGGATAGGGATTTTTGTTTGGATAATTGACTGACTTATTCCCAGGGCCTAACCCATAATAGGCACCAGTATGTATGTAACTGTTAAATAGATGGGAATCCTTTTCTTGTTTCATTCTCTGTAAGCATTGTGTGTTCCTCAGTCAATGGATATGATTCCCTGAGATCCTATACACTATTTAGTTATTGCCTTGAGAGAGAAAAGAAATATATTGAGTTTATTATGATATTGAATGCTAGAATACCCTTCAGTTGACTGTAAAATGGCAATCATTATTCAAAAGCTTAATATCCAGTCAGTTAATGTTTCACTATATGTCTTTATTTCCTAATTGAAGTCTTCAGTGCCTGCAAGTATAGCTATGACCTAAAGAAATAGCAACCAACTCAGTTACAAAGTTCATGCAAGGTTTCCTTCTGTACCACTCTTAGCTTTAGATAGATAGTAGATAGAAAATGTTACCGCTGAAATTCAGGCATTTTGGCAGGATTCAGAGAATCTGGGAAGGAGTACAGATTTCCAACAATGCTGTAAATGTCATAATATGGTTCTTGTTAGGTGTGCCTATGAGTTTATTGAATGTCTTGGGGATATCACATTTTCTTTTTTAAATCTCCAAAAGCAGAGAGAAAGAGAAAGCTATAAATGTTATCTGTGGCAACGTAAGGCTGAGTTAATGAGTTTGTGTGTTTCTGTAGTACTTTGTTTTAAGAAATCATGACTTTATCCCTTCTCAGTTAATGGGGCTTTGCTGAGGCTGATTCCTCCTCTGGCTTCAATGCAGGATATGTGGCCAGAGCCTAGTCCAGCAGAGCAGTTCACAACCTGGCCCCAGTTATTGATTCAAGAAGGGGACTGTAACCCTAGTTGAGCCAATGAGAATCATCCCTGGGACTTTTTTTCTGGATTGGAAAAAAATTAGGATTCTTTTCTCTGGAAATAATAGTTACCTAGTGCTTACAGGGATCATATTTGACAACAAAGGAAAAACATTCCTGAGAATGAAGATCACCCAGGATGAAGACAGAGACCTGAAGACATACTTTGTAACATGAATATGACTTATCTTATGTCAAATATACCCTGGAGTTTTCAGTGGTTTATAAGCCTCCAAATTCTCATTTGACATAAACTGAATATTGTGGAACTTATGTCTTTCAACTGAAATATTCCAAAAGAGTTTCTCATTGTAGTGATTTGAGATAAGAATATGTAGTGAAATATTTATAAAGCTCTTTGAATTCTTCATGAAAAAGGCTATATTAAAATAATGTTGACATGAGAACTCTGAATTATAAACATCTATAAGGTGCAGATATTATACAAGCTGACATGCTATAGGACAAGTCATAAAAATAGAATGATGTACTCAAAGAATTATGGTTCTAAATTAAAACCCCATAATTATTCTAAAAATTATCCTAAAAATTTACAATAATGGCTCTAAAACCTCTCTAGAATTCCAGCAATACTATCAGATCAAGGTACAAAATGGTGAGTTCTCTCAAATTATATGTGGCATACATATTTATTTATTTATATAAACGTTCTTAAAATTAACTTTGAGTTATAATTTCAGAAATAATAGATACAATTTCTTTGTGACTTTCAAGTGATAATCATGTTTCCTTAGTTATAAGTTAGATTTCTTATTTCAGAGGTGTGAAAACAGAATATTGATGCTGGCAATAATATCAAAATAAGACTAGAGAAAATTTTTCATCAAAAGACAGAGAAAGGTGATTGTCTCTCTAGCTTATTTTAAATGTGTAGACATTTAACTAATGAAGGACAGTTAAGTTTATGTATCTTTCATGAATATTAACAATTTGCTTGTGAAACTTTGCACGTCGGATAATACTAATTTTCTAAAGCTAAGAAATCAGTTGAGTAGCTTAACCAGAAAGGCCTATTAGAACATAGCTTAAGTATACAGTTCACAAGATGATAACTTTTATCGAGCATATCTAATAAATTTAAAAGCTTTTTATTTTATTAAATAGACATTTATAAACAAAAGGGAAACTTTGGGGGGATTCACTGACTACATCAATTCCTTCTCTTCTTGTTTTTAATCTAGGCTTGATGGATATCTTGGGATGGTTACCAAAATCTACAGTAATGGAACTGGCAATAAAATGGCAAGGTAGAGGATAAATTAATGAAAAACAAGATAAATTTGTTTTGTGGCTTCTGTATATCAGAAGGCCATAAGGAAATATTTAGGTAAATCTCTCTTGTCAGTAATAAGCAAAACCACACTCATAGATAATAAAAATGACAAGAACATATTTAGCATAGGAAAAATACAGTTGCTAATATTGCCTTGTGAATAGTACCGATGTCAGTATTCCTCAAGCATGGTTTGTGAAATGAGATTTACACAAGATTTGGCAGTGCATAAATTACTCTGAAGGCATGAGGTGGAGCTACATTAACGGTTTCAGAACAACCACACATTTTTGATAAAGTGCTGTGCTGAATTCTGTTCTGTTCTGGTCAGAAGAAGTTTAGTCAGTATTTTACAGGCATTTCTTGCAAACATCCTCTGGAGATTAACACTTTATTAGACACTGAATTACATAAGATTTAAGAGTTAAAAAAAAAAAAGACGAGCAATTCTATAGACCACATTCTAGTTTGGGATTAAGGAAGGAGTCATGGATTACAACCTACCAACCAAATGTGTTTCCTCAAATTGAGTATATTCTCAACTAAAAAGAATTTTTTTAATCTATTGTAATATTGGGATAAGGCTCTTTTTAAGGTCATTCCTGTCCTTAAAATTCTAGAATGTTGTTATATTTTATCTTCCCTGGGAAACAAAAAATTTAATTGATGGAAAATAGGTTCATGCATTTAACAGCTACAAATATACAGAAAGGCAGCTGTTTAATTACAGATATTGAATCCATACATTTTTTTATTTTTATTTATTTATTTTTTGTTTTAGAGAAGAGAGAACATGAGCATGGGAGAGGAACTGAGGGAGAGAGACAGACAGACAGACAGACAGATCGAGAGAGAGAGAGAGAGAGAGAGAGAGAGAGGGAGAGAGAGAATCCTAAGCAAGCTCAACTCTTAGCTCAACATGAAGCTCAATCCCAGAATACTGGGATCATGGCCTGAACTTAAATGAAGAGTCAGACACTCAGCTGACTAAGCCACCCAGGTGTCTCCAAATCCATACATAATTTTAGAAGACATTGTGCAGAGTCCTAAAAATTAATTGATTTCTCCTCTCAACCCTTCTTCATAATATATTGTTCTTTTTGCTTTTTTTTGTTAATAGCACTTCAAGCCTTATTATAATAATCATCTCTTTCTATTAGGGCCAGCTGTACAGTTCACTATTTCTTTTCGGTGTTCCCATCTGAATTGCTTGGGGGTAAGATCTACCTTATTTTCTATCCCTAGTGCCTGTTAGACATGAATTTGATACTCAGGAAATTTTTGAATAAATAAATGAATGAGTGAACAAACACTTTCAGAGAAGAATGATTAGAAAAAGAAGTTATTACATCAAAAAATAAGAATCTTACTAAGTAGTACAAATCACAAAATATATGAATTAAATGTTATCAAGGTGGCATTGCCTGCTAAGACATTTTCCTCATTAATCTTGCCTGTTAATCCTTAACAATCTATGATTCAAGTACTTTTTTTTCCTAGGTAGATTTTGTTTTCTAATCTAACATGATTTTGGAAGAGTGGCCTGATAATTGTCTTATGATGGCCAGGGTGAGTGCTCAAAGTTATATGAAAATGAAATAAAGAATCTCAAAAGGTAAGTTTCTAAATACAGTCATAAACTTACCCATAACTTTCTAAAGGAGTGTCTCCCTTAAGTAATGCAGTTTAAGGCAAAGATGACAATGATGATGGCTGTACTGGAGGCAGTGAGGATACCAAAGTTGATGCAAATGACAGCCAGTGCTGTTAATTGCATGTATTGAATGCTTATTGTATGTGAGGAATTTTGAATATGACAACTCATTTAATTCTTGTAACATCTTATTGAATTGGCTATTATTTTTTTTGCTCCTTTTTGAATAGACAATTAGCTTTAAGGAAGTAAGAAAATTGACTATTATACCACAACTCACAATCGGAAGAGCTAGTCTAGAACCCAGATCTTTTGGAGAATACACATAGCACTCTGTTGCCAATAAAACCAACAGGCTAAGTACAAAATTGAATCATAAACAGAATCAAACTGTTAAATGCCATCAAAATGCTTATATTGTATTAATTAACTTTATAATTTTTATTTTACCTACACACACAATTTGAGTGTGATCATATCTGCCACAAATTCATAAACAACTAAGAAGTAGATCGTGCTACTTTTTCAGTGAGATGAGTGACACCATCTTTTCCTACCAGGTGAATTTATTTCAGTATCTGAAAACACAACCTTAAAATGTCTATGATCCAAGAGTTATGTTGTGAGAAGCTATATTTATAAAGGATTGCTTGAAAGATTAGCAATTCATTCATCTCCTTAAGTAATCTTGTTTGTTTCTCAATCAGTCTGACAGCCAAAAAGTGGCACAAATGAAGACATTTTCCAACATTTATATCATTGCTTTTACATGGCATTCATGTAGGAATTTAAAAAAAAAAAGCTGTCTTCCTGTAATCTCTATTTATTATAGGGGTGAGGTCACTTAACCAAATAAACATACATGGAAGATTTGTGTTCATGACCATTTTAAAGAAGTGTATTTAGCCTAAGTAACTAGTGTATTTTTATTTTATGGTCCATGATAGCCTT
Source organism: Suricata suricatta (assembly GCF_006229205.1). NCBI lineage: Eukaryota > Metazoa > Chordata > Mammalia > Carnivora > Herpestidae > Suricata > Suricata suricatta. The sequence goes on from NC_043700.1 coordinate 165,170,277, forward strand.
ATAAAAGATGACATCTCTCTTTTTTTTTTCTGGCAACTAGTACACTTTGTCAAATTTCTCACCCACTTTGAATTATTATGCATGAAACTTGTCTCTAAGGCTTATATTTAGTTCACAGCACACTTTGATACCATTTCACTATTTTTCCATCATTCTCTCTTCACACTGATTTTTTCCCATTATGTTGTAATTTCAAATATTTTGGTAAAGTCTTCCTTTCTTAAGGTAAGCAATTTTAGTATAGAAATGCTTCATAACACTTGGGATCTTGTCTATGAAAAATCCTGTAGACAGGCAAAGTTTAGAAGTCCAAGAATGGCTATGAAGACCCAAGACTGACAAGTTTTGGTGGTGGTCAAGACAAGAGGACACAGACAGAAAATGAGAGCCTCCTTTGTCAGGATACTAATAAGTTGTTCTCTTTGGTGTTCTTTGGAAGGGAGGAGCAGGACACAAAGAGAAGTTAGATAGAAGAAGGCTGAAAATAAGCTATACCAACCAGTTTGCCTTTTTTTTCTCTTCTAAACTCAGTATTGCAGGACATCTGGGGTTTTCCCCCACAAGAAAATTTTCTTATTACCTCCATCTTACGAAGAGTCTTGGTAAATATATGGTTGCCTAAAACAATGTAAGATGTCAAAGCATGTGTTAAAAATTAATTGCACCTATAGCCCCTCTCTTTTTTTTTTTTAATGTTTGTTTATTTTTGAGACAGAGAGAGACAGAGTGTGAACAAGGGAGGGGCAGAGAGAGAGGGAGACACAGAATCTGAAACAGGCTCCAGGCTCTGAGCTAGCTGTCTGCACAGAGCCCGACGCAGGGCTCGAACCCACGAACGTGAGATCTGACCTGAGCTGAAGCCGGACGCTTAACCGACTGAGCCACCCAGGTGCCCCATAGTCTCTCTTTTTAAACATCCGGACTTTGGAAAGATCTCAAGGTCACGACAAGGGCCACTGATAGAATTCTTTTGAAATGAAAGAAAAAAACCATTTCACTGAATACTTTGAACATTTCTTATGGATCTGATTTCTTGGCATCCTAAAGTCACTTTAAGGAAATTAAATAAGACTTAGGTATCTTGTATGTTCATGTATCATCACTAGTTCCCTATCATAATCCTAACTTATTGTTCATGTTACTAATTATCTATTGCCACATTAATGCTACTAGCAAACAACTCATTAAAGACATTAATTAGCTCAGGAGGTTGCATGACTTAGCAAATCTGGCCTGTGGTCATGCATGCATCCTCATCTAGGCAGCTCTGCTGTTATTATCTGTGCTCGTAGACGTATGTGGGAGTTGTTTGACTGTTGGCTGATCTAGGATGGCCTTGACTGGGATGATGTCAGTGAGCTAGCACTGCTCCATGTATCTTTTATCCTCCAGCAGTCTAGTCTTGGCATGTTCTTATAACAATGGCAGAGATGCCAAAGTAGGCAAGCCCACTTGAAAAAGTATCTTTCAAAACTCACTTTGGTCACGTTTACTGACTTCCTACTAAGCCACACAAGCCACATGGCTAAGACTAGAGTTGGCATAGAAGGGCATGACAAAGTTATGTGGCAAAGAGTATCAATACAGGGGAAGATGAAAAATTAGGGCCATTTTGCAAAGGATGTTGCAGAGAGTTGTGTTTTAGCTACTTTGTATCCCTGCAGCTTGATATAGCCCATGTTTCCATAGGATTCATAGATCGAGTAATGCATAATTTGCTTATTATATTTTCCATGGGAGAAGAATTTCTTGATCTTATTAGTGCTCTCAAAAAGGAATGTTGTTTATACTCTTCTCCCTACTCTCCCTCTGCAGGAATTTGGGGGGAGGTGAGTTTCATTTGGCTCTTTTCTTCATGACTTGAAATATTAACTGACATTATTTAATGACAAGTATAGAGTAGTGTTCTCTTGCACTCAGGAATGTTAGAAGGAGATAAAAGTAGAAATGAAATGACAAAGGAAATGAGCCAGAAAATGAGACCTCTGGACAATTAAAATTTAGCACCCGAGCTAAACAAGTGAAAATCTTTTAGGTAGATTGTATAAATTCAGCTTATTATAGATTGTAAAAGAAAACAATTTTAAGGCTCCTTATCACCATAAGCAGCTGCTAGGCCTCCAAATGGAATTTCCTAATGAGTGTAGAAACAAAATCTGCTTCTTTATTTTCCAGATACCCTGCATTTGCCTGACTACTAATCAACAGCGATCAGCTGCTAGTCTCTATTCTATAGCCACCTGGTCTGATTGCTGACATTTGAGTTTGGAAGGAACATGTGCTTCTTTCTAAATATTCCAGATATTATCCCCTATTTATACTGTACATGGCTTCTGGATTGACTGTAATAGGAAATGTCAAAAGCTCCCTGGCCTTTCTATGAGATACAATAAAGTGCTTGGAGGATCTGGAGGAGTCCATGGCAGCCATTCTCCCTTCCTCCTTCTGTGTTTGTCAGTGATGTGGAGATTGAGAAGCTTAAATCTACATTTCTAACACCCTTTTGCAGCAAGGGTTCTTAATTTTATATAGTTTTTTGGGTTAGGTTGGAACATGGGAGGAAACAGAGCCACACTTTTGGGGCCGCTGCCATCACGGCTGGAAAGTTTGGTCAGGAAGGCTCTGGGAGTTTTTGAAGCTGCCTTAGGTGGCGCTCAATTCCAGAAGCCCCTGTGGACTGTCAGGTGTTGGAAGTTTCAGTGAACACTCATCCGGTGTTGGAAGGGTAGATTTAAGCTTCTTAGTCTCAGCACTAGTGGCAAACAAGAAAAAGGAAGGAGCGTGGATGTCATGGTCTCCTCCTTGGGACACTCCAAGCACTTAACTGTGCCTCATCAAGTGTGAAAAGGAAGAGGCAGGATCCAGTAGTCAAATACCGACTTCCTGACTCCTGGAGGGAAGATAAGGCTGTGAATTTGCAGAGCTAGTGGCTCCTGGGGGTGAGTTCCCGTTCTCTCATTTCTTTGTTATGAACAACATAGCAGTGCTTTTGGTGGGCTAGTTTTGTCCTGCTGGTGTGTGCCTCATCGCTAGAGAGCTAACTACTCAGCCTTTCAGTGATTCTGTAAGCTTAAAATTCTCTTTATTCTCTTCATTATTTTTATTAAATATATTAAAAGTTGACCCTTGAACAACACTAGTTTGAATTGTGCAGGTCCACTTTTATGTGAATTTTTTAGGGGACAGTCCTATAAATATATTTTTTCTTCCTTATGAATTTCTTAATAAATTTATTTTCTCCAACCTATTTTATTGTAAGAATACAATATATAATACAGATACAGAATATGTGTTAATAACTGTTTTTGTTATCAGTAAGACTTCTGGTCAACTGTAAGTTATTAGTAGTTACGTTTTGGGAGAGTCAAAAGTTATATGGGGATTTTCAACTGCTTAGAGTGGAAGAGATTGGCACTGCTAACCCCTGCATTGTTCAAGGGTGAATTATCTCTAGCTTTCTATCATTTGCAGCTGAATCTTGACATGATCAAATCTTGCTAAACACAGAGACACTGAGTTAGTTACTCCCTTGCCTGGCCACCAAAGTAAAATGTATAGTATAGACGTATGCTATTACTTCATTGATTTTTTTATTGCTTCTTTAAATTTTTATTATTCTTCAAAATTATGAAATATTTTAATCAAATTCTGAAAAATAATGTAATAAATTTGGGATATCCATAGTAAGATTGATCAAATATTGACATTTGGATATATTTGCTTCAAATCTTAATTTTTAATTAAAATATTGTAGATATGGGGCACCTGGGTGGGTCAGTTGGATGCGCAACTGATTGGTTTCGGCTCCATCAGTCGGTTGATTTCAGTTCAGGTCACGACCTCATGGTTTTCTGAGTTTGAGCCCATGTTGTACTCTGGACTGGCAGTGCAAAGCCTGCTTGAGATTCTTTCTATCTCCCTTGCTCTCTCCCCTCTCCCCTACTTGCCCTATCAGTCTCTTGGCAAAATAAAGACACTTTAACAACTAAATATAAAATAGTATAGATATATTTAAATCTCTCATCAATCCCACTATATTTTATCTGTCATCAGAGATGACCAATGTCCTGTAAAATATATGTATATTTCATGTATATTTTATGCTTTTACTATACATGTATGAACTCCAATCAATATGCAGTGCTGCTTCGTATGCATATACTTTGTATAAATTGTTTTATGTTGCATAAATCCTGTTTCACAATTTGCTCTTTCAATTAGTATTATGTACCTGATTTTTTCTTTCTTTTTTTTACTTATAGATCCAGTTAATTTATTTTATCTTGTATCTAATTTTCCACTGGCTGATTATACTATTGCCTTCCTGAGATAGTTTCCAAGGAGTGATTTTCTAATAACATCTCATCATCAATATGCTAATAATCGAATTTGTAATATCCCCTGACCTTTCCCCATGGTTTCTAAAATTGATCTTAATGTTGCTAATGGCATTTAAGTCTTTAATCCTTTCGGCTTTAAATTTTGGGATCATTATTTTCATCATTGATCAATTCATTGAACAATGGATTTTTGTCAGCCTCTGTGTCTGCGCCAAAATATTCTCTCCAAAGAGATTCCTAAGCAGCTTCCTAACACCCTTACTCCACTTGCTCTAGAAATAGGCTCCTTTCAGAACATTTATCACACTGTATAATCAATTCTTATTTACATTTTGGTCTATTTGTTGCCTGTCTTTTGCAATCAACTGCAAGATCTGCAAAATTTGGGACCAGGTTTTTATACCCAGTACTAGTGTAGAATATGGTTAGAGCTCAGTGGTTGCTTGAATGAATGCATGCATGCATGCACTGTACAGTCCATTGCATTGTAAATTCTCAAGAATTTTTCTTCAAAACATCAATAATATAAATATAGGCATGGGACATTTACAAAGAAAAGAAATATAACAATAAATATGCTTTTATTATTATTTTAAATATTTATTTAAATTCAAGTTTGTTAACCTGCAGTGTAGTATTGGCTTCAGGAGTAGAACCCAGTGATTCATCACTTCCATATAACACCGAACGTGCATCCCATTAAGTGCCTTCCTTAATGCCCATCACCCATTTAATCCATCCGCTCACTCACCTCACCTCCAGCAACCCTCAGTTTGTTGTCTGTCTTTAAGAGTCTCTTGGGGCACCTGGATGTCTCAGTCAATTGACTGTCCAACTTCAGCTCACGTCATGATCTCATGGTTCATGAGACAGGGCTCTGTGCTGACACCTCAGATGTTGGGGCCTACTTCAGATTCTGTATCTTCCTCTCTCTCTGCTCCTCCCTCCCGGCGCCCGCTCACTTTCTCTCTCTGTCTCAAAAATAAGTAAACATTAAAAAAGAGTCTTTATGGTTTGCCTCCCTCTGTTTTTATCTATTTTAGAGCTTAGCATCTTGCCTGCCTGTTCATGTTTAAAATCATAAATATTAGAGTAAATACTTTATGTATGTAAAGTGTTCCTTTTATTTTTACCTTAGGATAAATGACACAAGATAAAATCACCTTGTCAAATGTGTGACCTATTAATTATAGAAGTAGCTTAAAATTTTCACATGAATAGCATAAATCGAAAACATAAGCATGATTTCAAATCATAAAAAAGTACAAAAATAATAGATACCTATTTCCCACCTCCAAGATTAAACAGATGTTAACATTTTGCCATATGCGCATTGAATTGGTCTCTGAAAATGAAAAATAATACAGATTCAGTTAACTCCTCCCTCTGTTTCCTTTTCTCCCCACCAGCCACCAATACTTTAAAGTTGTATATCTTTCCTGTACATGGCATCACGTAGATATAAAACAGTATTGTAGTACGTGATGTTGAATGTCACATGATCACAACTGAGCCAATGGTTCTTGAAATTTGATATATAAGTGCTTTGGAGTACAAGCAAGTTATGGAAAGAATTATGCTCTCAAACTAAGGTTTTACTGTATAAATTTTTTGTGTGTGCATGCTGGGGTCCTTATTTGAGAAATAAAATACATGATTACAAAGCAAAGTTAGATGCAAAACTGAATATTTGTGTAGAATGAGGAAAAAAATCACAACATATTTAAAAATGTAAAGAGCTGATACATGTCACAAGCATTTCACATTCCCCAAAAGTAACATAATATTTTAAGATAAATTATCTGACCTACCCCTATAATACATGTTTCTTTATTTGTGACCACATAGTCTCTGATTCCCTCTTCCCATGACACTACTCCTTAGTAATTTTTTTTCCTTAGTAATTTTTATAGAGCAATTAGAACATTGTTTTCCTTCTAGTATGGATGAACTCATTTTTATTATTGATAGCTGGAGTGTATTAAACTTACTACTTCACACCCGTGCTTCTGTCTTATCACGCTGATACTGGTTTTTGCTTAACATAGGTAGGGATTCAGGAGAAAGGAACACTTGCTGGTAGAGGTCATTAGCTTTGCAAGAAGGAAGCAGCTGTAGCTGATGGAAGGCCCGACCTGTCTCAAGCAAGTAATGCATGCTTATTGCTTTACTATCTTTCTACTTGGTTAGTAAAATATTTACATTTATTTATTTTAATAAACTAGGTATGTGCATCATTGATAATTTCTCTCTGTATTGGCTACCCTTCAATATGCTTACACTAAAAGTTTTATGTTTAACCATGAGTTAACACACAGAAAAAGTAAAAATCCTCTCTGGAAAGAGGTCTATGCAAGCAAAAGCTGCCAAAACTTAAGGTTCATTTAACTCCAAGGTAAACCCCCTCCTCCTCTGGATGTGTTCATATTTTACATACATGGGTTCATTTTGTACTTTTAAAAATCTTTGTAGTGGAATCAACTTTAGTTTTGAGGGTTTTCATGTGGATACATGTAGATACACTCTGTTTTGCTTTAACTACTGTCGAATATTCCACTGTACTAATCCACCCCATTTACTTTTTCTATTCTTTTTCCAAGAGGCATTTAGAGTTTATCTTATTTGCTTTCGGTATGATTAATGCTGCAGAAACATTCTTCTACATGTCTCCTTGAATGTGTGTGGCAATGTCTCCAGGGTAATCAGTTAAAGTAATATTCAGGATTCTGGGATGTGCCTACCTTAAACAAATGGCCAAGCAAAATGGCTCTAAGATTTTATTCTCTACTAATGATAAGAGTCCCTGTTACATTTTCTCAATACCTAGTGTTCCTATTCTCATTAATTTTGACAATCAGTTGATTTTGTGAGAGGGATAATTACTGTTATTTTCATTTGTATTTAACTTTTTACCAATGATCTTGTACTGTTAATACTTATTATTCATTTTTATTTTCTCACCCATGACTTGCCCATCGTATCCTTGGATTGTTTTTATTGGGTTTTTATACTTTTGGTTTTTATTCAGTTGAAGATGTTCATTGTATTTTCCAATTGCTAATTCTTTTTCTGTTAAATGGGTTGTGAATATCTTCTTTCAGTCTGTGATTTACTTGTTTTTTATCTCTTGTCATGCAGAGGTTTTCAATTTAATGTGGCAAAATTTATTATATTTTATAAATTTTATTCTTTCCTTCATGTGTATGAGAATATTCTCTATCCTGTCACAAAGATATAGTCTCTTGTTTCTTTTCTTAAAAGTTCTAGTGTTCTTATGTGAAATGTGTTGATGCTTTTAAATAGAGTTGATTTGAGAGTGTTATATGAAGAAATATTTTCCACATAATTTAAGCTGCATTTGGTCAATATGCCTTCTTTTGCCATAGATATGTAAAGCCAATTAATTCATTTCATCAGAATTGGAATCTTGATTCCACCCTTACTAGCTGTAGATCTTAGGCAAGTTACCCAGCTTCTGACAGTCCTCCATTTATACAGCTAAAAAATAATGCACCATTTACTGACATTGTAAAATTAAATGAGTTTACAAGTGTGAACATTTTAAGTGAGTTTGTGACCTATATTAAATGCCCACTAATATCACCTTAGTAATTACGCCTTTCTTTCTTTTGATGAGATTGGGTATACCTTGATAACTAAAGGAGTAAACATAGAGGTCAAAATACTTTTGTTATTAAAGATAAATTAAAGAGCATAGTTTATAGGATCAGGCCAGTATATTATTTATAATCTCAGAATTAGGCAAACTTTTCATTTAGTCGTGGGCAGGGCTGGAATAGGGCAGAGTTGACATGTGGAAGGCCTGGGTAGGTAGGAATTAGCATATTTTGCTAAGATGTTTTTTGAAAATTTTGCATAAGTAAAATTTTATTCATAAATGATATTGAGCTACTCATTTCTTGTATTACCCTTGTAAAATATTTATATTAAAATTATACTAAGTTCTTTGTGTTTGGAGGGAATAATTTGCTTAAACTTTGGATCATTTGTATATTAGAAGTTGGGTAAAAATGTCTTTATAAAACCACCTGGGCCTAAATCTACCCACCCAAACCCTATAGGTTCATTTGTATGCATGTGGAGATGCTATTCTATTCTTCATTCTCTTAAATCATTATAGGACTGCTCAGCTCTTCCAATTGTTCTTTAGTGAGTTTTGGTAAATTACTTTGTGCTAACAAATTTTCATTTCATCTAAACTTTCCATTTTAATGCAATAAAATCACTTCTAGTATTATGATATTTTCAAACCTTTAGTATACCAGTTAATTTCCTTTCTTTATTCCTGGTAGCATGGAGACATATGTCTATGTGTGTGCAAGCATTTTTGTGTTTATATGTGTGTTAGTGTGGGTGCCTTTACTTTTTACCTCTGGACAATAATACCAGGATTTTGTCTAATTTATTAATCTTTCAAAGCATCAACTTGGATTTTGTTGAGATTTCCTCTTTGCCTGTTTTTTTCTCTATTTTTACTGATATTTACATCCTCCTTTTATTTTCTGATATTCCATATATCTGATTTATTTTGGATGCTTATTTATTATTTCTCAATATTTCTTCTTTACTATAAAAAGCATTCAAGGATAAAGATTTCCCTCCTCTATGGTTTTAGCTTCATCTCACCTAATTTAATATAGTTTCCATTACATTTCCTTTTTTTTCCATGATTGTGTTAAAAAGATATTTAAATTATCCAAATAAGAGGGAATATATAGTTACCTTTTTATAACTTATTTCATATGATTATGTAATATTTGCTTGATGCTTTTTTTGGTAATTTTTAAGACTTTTTGTATATCCTAGTACACTCTCATTTTGTAGGAAAATTCTATGACTACTTGAAATGGAAATGAATTTTCTCCAATCACAGGACTTTATGTGCCCAGAGATATTAGTTCAAACCTATCAAGTGTGCTTTCTGAGGAGCCTCCACAGTTTTCCAGAGTGGCTGCACCAGTTTCAATCACCACCAACAGTATGAGGGGTCCCCTACCTCCACATCCTTCATAACATCTGTTTTTTTTTTCTATTGGTGTTGATTTTAGCCATTCTGATAGGTGTGAAGTGATAGCACACTGTGGTTTTGATTTGTATTTTCCTAATGATCAGTAATGTGTAGCATCTTTTCATGTGTCTGTTGGCAATCTGGATGTCTTCTTCAGAAAAACGTCTACTCATGTCTTTTGGCCATCTTTTAATTGGATTATTCTTTATTCAGGTGTTGGGTTTGATAAGTACTATATATGTTTTGGATACTAACCTTTATCAGGTATGTCATTTGCAAGTATCTTCTCCCATTCTGTATGTTGCCATTTAGTTTTGTTGATTGTTCCCTTTGCTGTACAGAAGATTTTATCTTGATGAAATCTCAGTAGTTCATTTTTGTTTCTGTTTTCCTTGCCTCAGGAGACCTATCTAGAAAGAAGTTGCTACAGCTGATGCTGTGTTCTCCTCTAGGATTTTTACAGTTTCAGTTCTCACATTTAGGTTTTTAATCCATTTTGAATTTATTTTTGTGTATGGTGTAACAAAGTGGTCCAGTTTCATTCTTCTGCATGTTGCTGCCCAGTTTTCCCAATACCATTTGTTGAATAGACTGTCTTTTTTCCATTGGGTATTTTTTCCTGCTATGTCAAAGATTAGTTGACCATACTAGTTGGGGGTTCATTTCTAGGTTTTCTAACCTGTTTTATTGATCTATGTGTCAATTTTTGGGATAAGACCATACTGTTTTGATCACTACACCTTTATAATATAACTTGAAGTCTGAATTGCAATGCCTCTAGTTTTGCTTTTTTTTTTTCAAGATTGCTTCAGGTATTCAGGATCTTCTGTGGTTCGACACAAATTTTAGAATTCTTCTAGTCATGTGAAAAATGTTTTTGGTATTTTTATAGGGATTGCATTAAATGATTAGATTGCTTTGTGTAGAACATACATTTTTAACAATAGTTGTTCTTCCAATTAATCAGTATGGGGTATCTTCCCATTTCTTTGTGTCATCTTTAATTTCTTCCATTAGTGTTTTATAGTTTTCAGAATACAGGTCTTTCATCTGTTTTGTTAGATTTATTCCTTGGTATCTTACTATTTTTTGTGCAACTGTAAATGGGGTTTTCTTAATTTCTTTTCCTGCTGCTTCATTATTGGTGTAATGAAATGCAACAATGTACAGTTTCTCCCATTATTAACAGCCTAATATGGTACCTAAAATAAGTCAATATTGATTAGTTATAATGAATACATTATTACTGAAGATACATAGCTAATTTAGGTTGCCTTATTGTTTACCTAATGTCCTTTTCTGTTCCAGGATCCATCCAAGATACCAAATTGCCTTTACTTGTCACTTCTTCTTATACTTCTCTTGGTTGTGACAGTTTTTCAGACTTGGCTTATTTTTTATAACCTTGATAGTTTTCATAGTAATGGTCAGCTATTTTTTAGCCTGCCCCTCTATTGTAATTTGTCTGATGTTTTTCTCCTCATTAGACTATGGTTATTCTTTTTTCTTGGGAAAATTATAAAGAAAAGGTGACATTTTCCTCACATCATATTGATATATGTGCTATCACCAGGATTTTTCATTGTTAATATATTTGATCACAATCACCTATAGAAGTAATATTTACCAAATTTCTTCACTAGAAAGTTAATATTTTTTTCCTCTTTCCATACTGATCTCTTTGGAAAGAAGCCAGTCACTCTGTACAACTCACACTTAAGGTCTGGGAGTATATGTTATTCTTTATGAATGCTGAATATCTATACAAATTCTTTGGAATTCTGCAAGGGAGATTGATCTAATCTCCCTCATGTATTTATACAATCATTTATTTATATTAGTGTGAATTCATGAATATTTTATATACTTTGAGTTATAATCCAGCACCACTTTATTTCTCAAATTGTCCCAGCTTTGGCTATTGAGTCAGCTTTCAGTTAACTCATGTGTTCATTTCATATACCCCAAGAAATTTATTTATATTTTTATTTATGTTTTTTCCACTGCCTTAATTTTTGGCACTGCACGATGCTCCAGGCTCCCTTTGCTAACTCTTTGTTCCAGTCCTTAGTCAACCAAGCCTCCAAGGAGCCATGGTTCCTGCTGTTAGAAACCAAGATATGGGCATTAGTTGTTCTGTATGCTTACTAGGGCCACCACTCGCTTTTTAACAATTGGATGAACTGATGGCAGCTAGGGATGAATTTATTTAAACTTTTATATCCTTGTTTTCCTTTATTGCTCATTGTATACAATTTAGAAAGTATAGAAATATGTACACATTTTTGTAATGTTTCTTTTTGAGAGAAAGAAAGACAGATAGAGACAGTGCAAGCAGGGGAGGGTCAGAGAGAGATGAAAACATGGAATCTGAAGCAGGCTCCAGGCTCTGAGCTAGCTGTCAGCCCAGAGCCCATTGTGGGGCTAGAACCTACAAACTGTGAGATCATGACCTGAGCCGAATCCGGACACTTAACTGACTGAGCCACCCAGGCACCCCATGTACACATTTTTATATACATGCAAATAGACTCAAAATCAATATATAATTTTTGTGTACTTTTAAATAATATGTACTTTTCTATGTCATTTTTCCATTTTTAAGTGATTTTTTTACATTTTAATTTCAGTACAGTTAAAATACATTGTTATACTATTTTTTAAATAGTTTATTGTCAAATTGGTTTCCATACAACACCCAGTGCTCTTCCCCACAAGTGCCCTCCTCCATCACCACCACCTCTTTTCCCCCTCTCCCCCTTCCCCTTCAACCCTCGGTTCATTTTCAGTATTCAATAGTCTCTCAAGTTTTGCGTCCCTCTCTCCCCAACTCTCTTTCCCTCTTCCCCTCCCACGTTGTTATATTATTTTAGGTATAAAATAGAGTGATTGAATAATTCTGTACATTTTTCAATGATCATCGTGATAAGTGCACTCTTAAATCATTTATGACGATTGTATATAACCAATGAATGCACCCAATATATTTATATTTATAAAGTTAAACATTTAGGTAACTTCAATTTTTATCATTTTAAATAGAAAGACTATTTTTTATTAATGTTCAGTTACTTAGAGTAGATCTCTAAAAGCATAGTTTTTCTGTTCAAAGAACTTACATTCAAAGCAAGATATGACTTGTCTACTTATTTTCCAAAAGAATAAAAATATTTATTTTCAATATTATTATACAAGTCTGTTAGTCCTTCTATACTCTAATGACAAATCAACAATAATAGTTTTTAAATTTTACTTGATTAGAAAAATATTCAGGTTTTGATTTGCATCTTTTATTTCCAAGGAGTTTGGTAGCTATTTTATTTCTTTATATGCTTCACAAATGAACAAAGAAAATGTCAGGTAGACCCTCCACCTGTTAGCTTTTTCCTGGTTTCCACAAAAGACCACCTGGGTATTTCATCAGCTCATTTATTGTAGATTTGGAAAGATCATAGGAAGAGGATATATTACATAGGTATAACACACAATTGTTGTCTCCACCCCAGCTTCTACCAATTCTCCCTGCTGCCCTCCATTTCCTTCTCTACTCTCTCCTAGGATTTGTTTGAGACCATAGTTAGGTTCCTTTGAGCTCTCACCTTTTTTTTCTTAAATGCCTTTCAATATATTCTCTTATAGGAATTCCATGGAATACATTTGGTTCTACTTCATTATATTTATAGTTTCTCTTTCCAAAATTTTGTGTTGGGTCCTTCAGTAGATCCTGCTTTGAAAATAAATAAATACTACTTATTCATGTTAACATTTTCATTTATTAGATGCTGGCGAGATGCCAGGCAGTCATGATATTCAGCACTGGGGATGAAAAGCCGATACCACATACTTTTACTTTAAGTTGTTTATAGCAGTGTGGGAGATACTTACAGCCTCATGACTGGAAGCAAATGAAGATTAATTATTTTAATCATAAGAAGGCATGAGGCTCATGTTAGAAGTGCTGCTAGAACGGAACTGTGGCTCTCACTTTAGTAATTCCCCATGGAAACCATCTGAGAACATACTCAAAATGTCAAAAAGATGAGGAATGAAAAAGACCTAGAAATAGAAAGGGACAGAGGGAAGGGAGAAGGAATGGGAAGAATAAAATAAAACAGATACAAAGAGAGACAGAAAAACACACATGTGCTCTAGAGATGCAAATATATCAGAAAAAAGTGTAAAGTTCAAGAAAGAATTAGAAATACAGGAAAACCTCTACATTACAAACCTTTGCCATGTTTTTAGCTTTACCTTTTTTTCCTCCCCATTTTTCAGTTTCAAATATAGAGCTAGATCCAAATTGTGCTTATTGCTTTCTCTGGAGAGTTTTTCAAATTTAATATCTCCTCTTCTTTTTCATCCATAACCCCCCAGTGGTTCATTGTGCTATACTTTCCTCTTCCTTCCCTAGTCCCCAGGGATTTGCCTACCTACTGCCATCATCAATTCTTCCATCTGTATTATATTCCACTGGGACTATGGAGGAATGTGCCAGTCCCTAATTTTTCCATTTGCTGCTGTAGTTCCTTCAGGGTTTCTTAAATTTATTTGTTTTCTCTGTGTGGTTTTGTTACTGATAGTAATTAAATTAAAGCAGATAGCTATGAACCAATAAACCCTATCACCTACTGACAGTACTGATAATTATTAAACTCTAGATGCTAGGCTTTGTGATAATACCCTTGTATTTTAAATCCAGTTTAATTCTAACAACAATTCTATGAGAGTGTCTTATCTATGAAGTATTTGTGATGTCTCAGACTACAGAGGAGGAATCCAAGTCATTGGGAGGTAGAGAGTGAAAATAAAAGTTTCAGAAGATTAGGAAATCTTAAAAGAATGAAGAGATTGTTTTCACTTTTTTATTTTTGTACTGTATAAATGTTAGCTGTATAACATGTTGGTTTGACATATATTGTGATCTGATTGCTATTGTAGTGATAGCATCTCTATCATGTCACATAATTGTCCCTTGATATTTTTTGTGGTGGGAATAATCAAGACTTAGTCTTTTAGTAAGTTTGATTATAATACAATATTGTCAACATTCACTATACTATGCAGTATATCTCCAGGACTTATCCATCTACTAGTTGCAAGTGTGTATCTTCAAACAATATCTCTCCTATTCTTATTCATATGTTCAGTTTTTTTTTTTAAAGTTAAAGTTTAGATCATACTTAGTTTAGACTGATGTTTCAGGAGAGATTCCTTATTGATGTCACTCCTGACAAAATCATTCTTACTCCTCATTTTATCATTCTTATTCCTGGAAATAGAATGTATTGTGTGTCCCCTCCGCCATTCATTCCTTTTCTTTGCCTCTGAAATCTCCCCCCCTTTCTTACTGTTCTCATTGACTTCATTCGTTCATACATTTAACAAACATACTGAGTTTTACAGAGTGCTATAGACTGAAAAGGCTCTGGATATGGCACTGAATGAGACAGATATAGACAGTCCCTCCTTCCTGGAAATTCTAGTTGGAGGAAAAATCAATAAGTAAGCAACACGTAAATAATCCTAGATTTTCGTAGTGTTATGAAGGAAATTAACAGGTGACTATAAGTAATCATAGGGGTAACTTTCTTTAAATAGGATAACCTTCTTTTCTAAAGAGCTGACATTTTTTCCCAAGGCCTGAATGAATAATGAGAATTGCCTAGGGGATATAGCATTTCCTTTACAGAGAAGAATAACTTCAAAGTCCTGAGGCGGAGACAAAGGGGAGAGAAGTAAAAGATAAGGTCAGAATGTTGAGAAGAGCCGAGTCTTGCACTCACTGATAAAAGAGTCAGGGATTTATTGGAATTGCAATGAGAAGCCATTGGTGAGTTTTCAGCAGGGGAGTGATACAATTTGAATAATCTTTTTTGTTTTAATATACTGCAGATGCTGTGAGGCCAAATGAAATTTTAGGTGCCAAAGAGTGGGTGATTCAAATTCTCCAAGGCTCATATGAGTTCTATTTATATCCCAGAAGAAAACTCCATATTCTCAGAGTTCTTTGGTTTCCTGCAAGAAACTTAAAAACTCTTGGCTGTTCCATTCTCCTGAAATTAGACCACTTTTTTGGTACTGCTTTTTCTTCCACAGAGAGAAAGCAATGAGATTTAACATATCCATAAAAGGAAAACCGTGATCATGCTGGTAGATACCTGGATTTTTGGAAGAATCTTGTCTTTCTGGCAATTTTGATCCATTAGTTCAATTGTATGGCATAACCTATGATGCACAGGGAAAAACCTCACTTCTCCCTAGCTGTGCATGTTCTTTCTCTGGGCATTGGATTCATCTTTCATAAAATGAGAGGCTTGGTCTAGAACAAATCTTCTCAAATGCAACGATTGACATTGTGGTCTGATAAGCCTTGTTGTGAGGGAGTTATCCTGCACATGTCCTCATGTTTATCAGCATCCCTGTCTTCTACCCACTACAAACCAGTAACAATCCCCTGGATAATTGAGAATGTTTTTAGACCTAGCCAAGTGTTTCCTGATGGGTAAAATCCTCCATAATTGAGAGCTATGGGTTTAGAATTATTTTCTTTTCTCTATGCACTTAAATTTTAAATGCATAAGGAACTCCAGGAACAATCAGATATTCTGATGCACTTTTGATATTATATATTATTTAGGAAGATATTTTCTGCTGAGAAATGTTAAGATCCTTTCCCCCCTTTTCTTCCTCCCTATCACCATGACACCAAATTAATATTCTGAAGTGACTCTTCATACCAAGAGGGTGCTAAAGTCAAGGTGAATATCCTCCTCTCAAAAGTTGGTATATAATGAATCAAAGGCTACTTTTTTTCAGGCATGTGAATCTCATCTGTCTTTCAGAGGGCAAATGACTTATTAAGGGGAGAAGAAATGGTTTTACATTTTAGTATGCAGAAATAGAAAGTAAATCTAAGTGGAAAAAATTACATTTCTAGTAACCACAACCTTATTTAAATCATAATTTTCTATTATTTCCCAATAATATGGAAAGAACTATGCCAACTAGGGTAATGTGTACTTCAAAATATTATATTTTCTATTTATTTATTTACTTATTTAAATGTCTATTTATTTACTTTGAGAAAGAAAAAGGGAGCAGGAGTGCACCAGCAGGGGAAGGACAGAGAGAGAGAATCCCAAGCAGGCTTCATATTGTCAGCAAAGAATCAGATGTGAGGCTTGATCTCACAAACTGCAAGATCATGATCTGAGCTGATCATGAAATCAATAATCAGACCCTTAGTCGACTGAGCCACCCAGGTGCCCCCATATTTCATATTTACACCAAATGTCTGCACTGCTTATGATATTTCTCTAAGAATCCCAGGTGAGTCACCATCCTCTTAGACTTTGAAACTCCACCTGACCACTGTCACCTTATTGTGCCTTTTACCTGTGAGACTTTCTCACCCTTTATTTCCTTGGAACACTTTCCACCCATTTCCTGTATAACCAAAATCTACTGATCCTCTAAAGCACAAATCAGCCATCTGCTTCTGGAAAGGTTTTGTGGTCCAACACCTCAACATCATTTGGATACTGCTGTTTTGTGCTCAGGAATACTGTGGGTCTATCAAGAGAAACTGAAAAGCCCAGTTTGGAGGCTATAAATTATCCGAGTAAAAGATGATAAACAATTAGATTAGGGCAGTGTCAGAAAAAGTGGCATTTATTGGAAATAAGTGTATAGATTTAAGATATAATTTATATGTAAAGCTAAGCCCTTATAACCCTGCTAGGAATTAAATAGTGAGTGACAGAAAGAAAGGATGTCCTTGCATTTTTATGGAGACATCTGATTTTTTAAACTCTTCTTTGCACCAGAAAAACTGGAATATAAATATTTACCTTTTACTCCTAAGAGGGAAATTAATAGTTCTTAGGAATCTAATGAACTGGGCTGAGTTTAATTTAAGATAAATGGAAAAATACAAAAGAGTATGAGGTCTGATAGGAATAAATAGGAAGTAAGGCTTTCTAGGAGACATATGGAGGACGGAGTAAGAGAGCAGTGGAATAAAGGAGGCTCCATGATTTTACAATCCGATTGCAAAGTATTTGCCCTATAATATGATACGTTGGCTTGAAAGTGACAGACCTTGCAGAAACCCACTACGAGGATCTTTGTTCAAGTGCCCAGAAGCTGTGTGAAATCCTTTTTATTTTTTTTCCTTTATTATTTTAATAGCCTTTTTTTTTAAAGAGCAGTTTTAGGTTCATAGCAAAATTGAGGAGAAGATAGAGATTTCCTATGTACCTACTTTCCCTACATATGCATAGCTTCCCCCATTAATCAACATCCCCCACCAGAGAGGAACCTTTATGACAACTGATGGGTCTATAATGACCTCATACTCCTCCCAAGTCCATAGATTGCATTAGGGTTCATTCTTGATGTATATTCAGATCGGGACAAATGTAAATAACATATATCCAGCCTTATAGTATCATAAAAAGTAGTTTTACTGCCCTAAAAATACTCTGTGACAAATACTTCTCCCAAATGTTTAAGTGGGATGTTGGCATGAACAAATGTGAAGCTCTGACTCTAGTTTGAGGACCTGTATAATTGCTGCAGAACCTCTGGATCTGAACCCAGGGCAGCTGGGGTAGAGACCAGCTCTGGCAGCCTTCCCTGTGGGCAGCCCCAGGGTGTAACTCTGTGCTCTGAAGCTAGAGGCATGGTGGCATACAGTTGCAGCTGGTCAATACCTGTTTTTATGTGCTTGTGATCCATTTATATATATGTGTGTGTGTGTGTGTGTGTGTGTGTGTATTCTTTGAAACTTATATTCAATCATTTTGCTCACTCAATCACTAACTTTTGTTGCACAAAATATTTGGTAGAGAGGGGTTTGGGTAAAGAAAGAAAATTTTTGAAAAGATTCCCCTTATATAAATACACTGTAGTAATCCTAATATGCATTAAAAATTGGGCCGAGTAATATAGAAAACCCAAAAGATTCCACACACAAAAAAAATGCTAGAACTGATCAATGAATTCAGCAAAGTCACAGCATATAAAATCAATGCACAGAAATTGGTTGCATTCCTATACACCAATAATAAAATAACAGAAAAGGAAATCAAGGAATTGATCCCATTTACAATTGGACCAAAAACCATAAAATACCTAGAAATAAACCTAACCAAAGAGATGAAAAACCTATACACTAAAAACTAAGAAAAGGTTATGAAAGAAATTGAGGAAGACACAGAAAAACGGAAAAATATTCCATGCTCATGGACTGAAAGAACAAATATTGTTAAAAGGCTAATTCTACCTAAAGAAATCTACATATCCAATGCAATCCATCTCAAAATAACACCAGAAATCTTCACAGAGCTAGAATAAATAATCCTAACATTTGTATGGAACCACAAAAGACCATGAATATCCAAAGCAATCCTGAAAAAGAAAACTGAAGCTTGGGGCATCACAATTCCAGACTTCAAGCTGAACTACAAAGCGGCAATCATCAAGACAGTATGGTACTGGCATAAAAACAGACACTCAGATCAATGGAACAGAATAGAGAACCCAGAAATGGACCTACATACATATGCCAACTAATCTTTGACAAAGCAGGAAAGAATCCAATGGTATAATGGCTGTCTTTTCAGCAAATGGTGCTAGAAAAAGTGGACATGAAGAAAAATGAACCTTGACTACTTTCTTACACCATACATAAAATAAATTCAAAATGGATGAAAGATCTAAACGTAAGACAGGAAGGAGAAAAAGCATCCAAAACCTGAGCCACAGCAACTTCTTACTCAACAGGTCTCTGAAGGCAAGGGAAACAAAAGTAAAAATGAACTATTCATCAAAATAAAAAGCTTCTGTACAGAAAAGGAAACAATCAGCAAAACTAAAAGGCAATAAACTGAATTGGAGAAGATATTTGCAAAAAAAACATATCAGATAAAGGGTTAGTGTCCAACATCTGTAAAGAAGTTATCAAACTTGATACCCAAAAAACATATAATCCAGTGAAGAAATAGCAAAAGACATGAATAGACACTTCTCCGAAGAAGACATCTAGATGGCTAACAGACACATAAAAAATGCTCAACATCACTCATCATCAGGGAAATACAAATTAAAACCATGATGAGATACTACCTCACACCAGTAAGAATGGGTATAATTAGCAACAACAGATGTTCGTAAGGATGAAGAGACAGAGGGCCTCTTGCACTGCTGGTGGGAATGCAAACTGGTGCAGCCACTCCGGAAAACAGTTCCCTCAAAAAATTAAAAATAGAATTACCCTATGACTCAATAATTGCACTATTAGGTATTTATCCAAAGGATAGAAGTGTGCTGTTTCAAAGAGGCAAGGCACCCTAATGTTTAATAGCAGTGCTATTGTCAAAAGCCAAAGTATGGAAAGAGCCCAAATGTCCATCGATAGATGAATGGATAAAGAAGATATGGGATATAGATATAGATATAGATATAGATATAGACGATATAGATATATACAACGGCAATCAGAAAGAATGAAATCTTGCCATTTGCAACAGCATGGATAAACTAGAATGTATTATGCTAAGTGAAATTAGAGAAAGACATATATCCTATGACTCATTCATATGAGGACTTTAAGATACAAAACAGATAAACATAGGGAAGGGAAGCAAAAAATAATATAAAAATGGGGGTGGGGGGACAAAACAAACTCTTAAATACAGAGAACAAATTCAGGGTTGCTGGAGAGGTTGTGAGTAGGGGGGATGGACTAAATGGGTAAAGGGCATTAAAAGACTCGGGATGAGCATGGGTGTTATACATAGGGGATGGATCACTGGAATCTACTCCTCAAATCATTATTGAAATCGTTATTGCACTATATGCTAGCTAACTTGGATGTAGATTAAAAAATAAATTTAAAAAATCATAATAAAAATAAAATTTAAAAAATGGGCATAGTATTTTTTTAAATTAGAATGTTAGGATAATACAAAGTAGAAGTTTATTTGCACTATGCGGGTAGCCTAGAACACATTTGTCAAAAAGGCAAATGAGAGGATGGGACTTCCACTTAGATGGATGATTTCACTGCTGGACTGAGCCCAAGCCTATTGCATTTAGTTTTTCCAAGCCATCTCACTTTCTTTTGGTTATCAATGAGAATCCCCTCCACTGTAGGCATCTGTCAAGGAGCCCAGGAAGCTATGTGGATTGGGGTGAAATCCATAGGTACTCTATCTTTCAATGATGATAAATGAAGTAAAATGCCATAGAGAAATTCTCTACCATTGACTTTGGCATCAGAAATATAGGTGGGAGGTAAATAAACAATATGTACCCTGTGGGGAATGCACCCCTTGGGGAATGAAGACAACTGTGCCTACACTGAAACCATATTCAATCAGAGGAGCTTGGCCATTATTCCACTCCACCCAGTTGATGCTATGTGAAAATTTGTGCTCAATCTTTCTGGATTTTCTTATTTTAAAATTTTAAATGTTTATTCATTTTTGAGAGAGACCATGAGTGGGGGAGGGGCAGAGAGAGAGAGAGAGAGAGGAGAGAGAGAGAGAGGATAAGAAGTGGGCTCTGCACTAATAGCATCTAGCTGGATGCAGGGCTCAAAGTCATGAACCATGAGATCATGACCTGAGCTAAGTCCAACATTCAACTTACTGAGCCACCCAAGTACCCCTATATTGTCTAATTTTTAAAGAGAATCTGAAAATTCAGATTTTTATATAAAAACTTCCCAGTATGTAAACCTTGTATAGGCACCAGAGGCAACAAGTTTGCTATTTATCTCCTCACATATAGATTCCTATATTCTTTTCTTTCCACTATTTATGGAAAAAGGGAGAAACTTTAAGAATACAGTTTCTTTCCACTATTCATGGAAAAAGGGAGAAACTTTAGAATACAGTTTTTTGACCTCACAGTGTTTTATATCTGTGACATCACAGTACAGCAAGGATAGTTTTTTAAGATAAAATAATGCTTGATCAATTGGGTATCTCAATGGAAACAATGTACCTTGAAGCTTGTCTCACCCCATTGGTAAAAGAACAAGTCCATTCTGTATGGGTTGCAGATCCGTATCCAAAAGTAAAATAATAAAACTTTGAAAAGAGAATATTCTCTTGACTTTGGATTAGAATAGATTTCTTTAGCAGCATATATAAAACACTAACAAAAGCAAAAGTATAAAAATTATACCATATCAAAATAAAAGTCTCTTATTCATCAAAATATGCTTTAGTAGAGTCCAGGGACAGCAGTATTTGCATTCACCCCTAAATAAAGACTACCCAAATACTCACTTATATAGAATAAATAAATACATAATTATATATTACATAACAAATACTATACAACAATAAGAAAGGCCATTCCACAATGAATTACAACGACATGAAATCATAAACATAATTTTGAGAACAGAATATAATCTACTTATATAAAGTACATCTTGCAAAACTAATCAATACCATTGGAAGCAAGAGAATTCTTACTGTTAAAAGCAGTGTCTGCAACAGAGATGACAACGACCTCTGAGATGTTCATAATACTGTTTCTTGATGTGGATGCTTGCAAACATTATGCTGCATATTCGTGATTGTTTCACTTTTCTGTTAATAGAATGCATTTAAATAAAAATACTTAAAACAGTAAGGCAAGGGTCTTAGGCTTTGTTCAAGCTACTATCTCTAGAAAGACTTGGAGCAGACTGGCCTTTAGGAAATAAGAAACTTTAATGAGGATTTTGAAGTTTACATTGCAAACAGAAAATATCCTTAACAGCATATCCATAAGTGTGTTGAGATTTTTCTAGCACCCTTTCTCCATCATCACTTTGGCTTGGCTCCATGTTGGTTCTTCATTTTCTCTTTGTTTTACTTACCTCTTTGTCTCTACTATTATTTCTACTTTCAAAGGAAAAATCTGTGGAAACAGAAATGAGATTTGATTCATGTGTGTACACAAGCTTCTGAAAGATAGACTTGTGGTGAAAGTGTGATTCTGTGACTTCTACAGTGAATACAGCATGTAATTGGGTGAAAAATACTTTAGGATTGACCTCGTTCTACAGAATACTTCCCTTCTGCTTTAACTGACATGTTCAGGGGCAGTCCAGCATAATGGTTAGTTCAGTACACTCTAGAACCCACTCCTGAATACATTCTAGTTTAGTGAGTCAATGAATTTTCATTCCTTTATCTTCAGAGTGGGAATAATTCTAGTACTTATGTCTAGTTGTAAGGATTAAGTGAAATAAAACCTATAGAGTCCTGTGACCATATAATTTCAGAGTAAGTATTCAATAAATACCACTACTATTAGTTTTTCAATATTGGTGGGACTTAATAAAAACAGCAATTTAGGGCTGGCTTTGCTGGTCCATAATTTTCTGACCATGTGAACTTGTATAGTTAGCTACATGAAGCTTCACATTTTTTCCCTGATAAAGAGGGGAAATACACCAAAATGAGATAAAAGTATGTGAAAGAATCTAGCTTAGACTTTGGTCACATAATAAATCTGCATTTTATACGATAAATGCAAATTCCATTAGGTTAGTGAGGAATATAATCACTGTTAGTTCGTGAACATATTTTTCTTAATAGACATTTTAAAGCCCTATCCTGCCGTTAGCATTGAGTGCTGTTATTATTATTTGTGTTTGAAAAGGGACAGAAAACTTCTTCAACTAACATCACATACTTTTTTTTTTTTAGAGCTGGGGAGAAGAGCGGAGGGGTGGGGGGAGAGAGAGAGAGAGGGTGTCAGTCTTAAGCAGGCTCCACACTCCGTGTGGGGCTCGGCATGGGGCTCGATCCCACAATCCTGGGATCATGAAATGAGCCAAAATCAAGAGTAACTCAACTGAGTGAGCCATCCAGGTACCCCTGGCATCACATACTTTTAAGATAGGCATACCACTTATACCAAAGAAGCATGGTATTTAAGTCATGAAAATGAAAATGGTATATAAATCTAAAAGTTTATGGTTAAGGTAAATTTTCTTTGTCACATAGCACGGTCATAAATATGGTTCTAAAAGTAAAGAAATATTGCCAGTGATAAGGACTTCTCCCACTTGTGTTTGAGTTCCTCAACCATGAGATGACCCCACATACATCCCTCCTGCCCCACTTAAAAAAAAATAAAAACATTTTTTTAAGTAAAGGAAAAAATTATGGTAGAGATTTCAGGAGCTTTAATATTTCTGTAATATAATTGCCCTTTGAAGATTATAGTTAAAGTGAGATGAGCATTTTGTTTGATTCATCTAGACAATCTTTGCCTCCAACTTTCTGGGCATATGTATCAGTGTTCAGAAGAGAGCAAGGGCTATTATCCTTGCAGAAGACCTTGCCTTTGGAGAGAGTGTCAGGAAGGATGAGGCACTCTTAGAATTGATTCAAGATAATCTGTTGCCAAGCTGTATTTGCTAAGGCAGCCATGTAAATCCTGGTGTCCATGGAAGACAGTGGAAGGCAAATTTGTCCTTGTCATTTCATAGCCAGAGGCCTCCTTTAGAAGATGGAAGAAAATTAATCACAGCACAAATTCATCCATAAAATGAAAAGACAGGCTAACGGGCAAATGGATCTGAAAGAGGAAGACTCATTTTTATTAGGAAGCTCTTTGGATTCAGCTCACGTAGCATATATTTGTGCAGAAGAGATAATTGTCATTATTATTCCCAATCCTGCAGTTAGTCAAGGAAAAACTAAAATTAATACTTCGCCATTATTACTTCACATACATATGATGATACATATAATTCTCACACTATGGCAACATCACTGTACCTGGAGATCATGAAAGACTCAAGATCTGGAACATTATGATTGTATTTTCTCCATATTAATAACCACTAAATAAAGTAAAATAAAAATTCAGCTAAACTATGGATGATCTTAAAAAGTAAATATAATAATTACTTCATAAAGTGATTGAAAACTAAATTAGGAAAGGTCTTATTACTTCAGTCATCATAATAGAGATATATGATTATACAGCTGAAAATGATCTGAGAGTACTTACAATTTCTATATGCTTTTGCTACTTTACAGCAAGAAAAATTTTTTAAAGAATACAGAACATGAAGGCTTTTTTTTTAAACTACAAAGTTGTCTATCCCTATATCTGACTGTTGAGCAGTATGACTTTTTTGAGATGATAAAAATAAATTTTTATAATAGTGAGACTAGATGAACTGAAAAGTTCCCAACTATTTTGCCAAAGGGATAAATGGCCCTTCTGGTTGTACACTGTTTGCAGAACTTGGATATGTGAAGAAAAGATACAACTAACATTAGCTCCCACTGGGATGATAATAAAAGTTTGGGCATAATATACTGGAGAGAAAACTAGATTTAACTTCTGGAAAGTAGTTTTGCCTTCTTTAAATCATGATACACATATAGAAAAAGAGCAATTGAGATTGGATGTTGTATGCGTTTTAGGTACTATTCTATTAAATGGTTCATGGAAAAGTTATGATTGTGTTTTCTCCATATTAACAATTATTAAACACCACAATTAAAAGAATAAGGAAAATTTAACATCTATCATAACAAATCAAAGTTTAATCAAGTATGTCAAAAGTGAGGACGTGATGATCAAGTCACATCATAAATTCTGTGTGTTAGGGGATATGGACTAGGGGTACAGCTATATCTTCACTTAAGAAAATCTCTACACACCCAAATCTACCACCAGGACTCTCAATTCCACTTGTTTAGAATAAAGACTATAAAACGATAATCAGTAAAATGGACTCAGCCACTGGGTCCATAGACAATCAAAAAGGACATTTTAAAACCTTGCTTTGAGAAATGAATTAAATCTGTATAATTTGATGTGTTTTATTTTTCCTCTTACTGCACTAAAATTTTCCACTATCTTTTTTTATAGCCAATGTTTCTAGTGTTTGCAAAGAAAGCCTTTAGTTTTTATTTACTGAATAAAAACTAAATAGGCAAGATAAGCATTAAGTTCATTCCTGAAGGAAATGAGTTTGGCAAGAAAAAAGAACTAATTATCAAAAGAGGACAGGGAAAGTATGGGTAAAATAAAGCTAGATAAATAAAAGTGTTGAAAAGATTAGAGTGGTAATTTCTTAGACTCTGTTATGCACTAAGCACTATGTAAAGCAAAGTGGTGAATACAAATACAATATAATGGAGGTGGCTGTCAGTGAGTTTTAAAACTCATTGTAAAGACTCATTGTATATACCACTTTTCCATTGTGCTCATATAGAGACTTAGTAGTAGTGTCATGATTAATGGATTACATTTAACTTGAATAATTTAAAATTGTATTTAAAATTAACTTAGCACTCTAGTGGAAGACTTATGTGCCCCTTTAGGGACTACTATATCAAAAGGAACCTTCATTGCTAATACTACCACCATCACCATGACCACACCACCACTTACTTACTGGGTGCCCACAGTTTGCCAGGCAATGTTTTAATTCCTTTACATTAATTAGCCCATTTAATTCATTAAACAACCCAACTGTGTTGTGGTATTCACAGTTACTACCTCTGTTTCACAGGCAAGGAACCCAGGTTACTAAGATATTAAAGTAACTCTACCAAGGTTCTGAAAACAGTCTACTGCCTAAAAGGCAAAGCTAAAGGATGTTCCCACAATAGAGAACACTAGATATTTTGAAGTGTCTCTGACAAGATACAGATACTAGATAAAAGAATTAAAAGAGCTTTTTTAAATGCAGTTCTGGACTCCTAGGAATATAGATAAATCCTAACCAGTGAAAAGAAACTTGACTGATCAGTAATGGAGTATATGAGAATAAGAAATAAATTACCATTCTTCCAGCAGTTGACTTCTTAATAGAAACAGTGGGAAAAGAAGATAAAGAAATTGTTATTGTCAAAGTGTTAGGGAAGTGGGAGAAGAGGCAGTGATAGGGAGTGTTGATTCAGAGTTGTGTGCCCACAACAAGTACCTTTAAAGAATAAGAGTGAAGAAATGTTTCAGATAAACAAAAGCTAAATTTGCTGCCAGCAGGCTGTCACTAAAGTAGTTTCTAAAGGATGTACTTTTACTTTTAAAAGATGTACTTTTAAAAAAGGAAAATTATTCCAAAGTAGATGTTTAGATTGCAAAACTGAAGAGTGGGCACAGAAGCTGGTAAGCAGGGAATATATTTACAGTTCATCTATTTGGAAAAAAAATCTGTTTTTAAAAAGTCAAAGATAGGGGTGCCTAGGTGGCTTAGTCAGATAAGTGTCCTATTTCAGCTCAGGTCATGCATGATCTCATGCTTTCTCTCTCTCTCTCAAAACTAAACATTAAATAAATAAAATAAAAAGCTAAAGATACTCTAGCTACATCCACACTGTTGCAAACAGCAAGATTTCATTATTTATGGCTTAGTAATATTCCATTATATATATTATGTGTGTATATAAGATATATATATATATCCTCTTTTTTTAATGTTTATTTTTGAGAGAGAATGTGTGGGGAAGGGCAGAAAGAGAAGGAGACACAGAATCTGAAGCAGGCTTTTTGCTGATACTGGTGAGCCTGATGTAGGGCTCTAACTCATGAACTGTGAGATTATGACCTGAGCTGAAGTGGACACTTAACTGAATGAGCAACCTACCCAGGCACCCCTTATGCCACCTCTTCTTTATCCATTCATCAGTTGATGGACATTTGGGCTCTTTCCATACTGATGTTATAATGCTGCTATAAACATCAGGGTATATGTATCCCTCCAAATTAGTATTTTTGTATTCTTTGGGTAAATACACAGGAATGCAATTGCTAGATTATAGGGTAGTTCTATTTTAACTTTTTGAGGAAAGTCCATACTGTTTTCCAGAGTGGCTGCACCAGTTTGCATTCCCACCAGTAGTGTAAGAGGGTTCCCCTTCTCCACATCCTCCTCAACACCTGTTGGTTTCTTGTGTTGTTGAGTTTAGCCATTCTGACAGGTATAAGAGGATATTTCATTATGGACAAATACCATATGATTTCACTCATATGTGGAATTTAAGAAACAAAACAAATGAGAAAAAGGGGAAAACTGAAAAAGAGAGAGAGGCACACCAAGAAACAGACTCTTAATTACAGAGAACAAACTGATGGTTATCAGAGATGAGGCGGATTGGGGAATGGGTGAAACAGGAGATGGGGATTAAGGAAGGCACTTGTGATGAGCATCAAGTGATGTGTAAGTGTTGAATCACTAAATTGTACTGTATGTTAACTAACTGAAATTTTTTAAAAAATTAAGAAATGAAAAAGTTAGAGAAGAAAAGCTAAAAACATGTCAAATAGAAAGTATAAAGTAAGATTGTAGACATGAGTTAAATATACATCAGTAACAACAGAATAATAGTAAATATGCTATATTTAGCCACTAACAGATCAGTATTATAATGTTAGATGGAACATAGTCCAATTATACTCATTTACAAGAAAGAAACTACAGCTATGAGAACATTAAAGTTTTAAAATAGAAAAAAATCTGTATTAGCAACTTTAGTATAAGAGAATCTTTAAAGCATACATTATTTTAGAAACAAAGTCCTATTTAATAATAGATCAATCAATAAGAAAAATATGTATATTTAAACTTCTATGTCCATATCAACATAGCCTTAAAATATAGAAAGTGAAAATTGTTAGATCTGATAACAGAAATTGGCAAAACATTTATTATCCTGGGAAATTTTCAAACCTTATCTTCCATTTTTGTTAAGACAAATAGACAATAGATAAGAAGTTGGATAAGGTATGCAATATTTGAACAATATAATTATAAAACTTGATTTGATTGGCACATATTGAAGCTTGCATCCAAGAATTAAGAATGTACATTGTTGTCAAGTACACACTGAATATTTATAAAATCAATCTAAATATAGTAAGCCTTAAAGAGAATCTAAAACTTTAAAATATTTTTAAGTATCTGAACATAATGTAATCAAGTTGTAAAATAATAACAAAATGATAAATCTAAAGGCCTAAAAGGGGTTGGAAAATATTAAGACATATGTTAAAATATTTCTAAGATCAAAGAAGAAATCACAACAGAAAGTATATATATGTAGAAATGAACATGACATAACTTTAGGGGATGAAATGTACCAGTATGATACTTTTGAGGGAATTTAGTTTTGAATACTTAAATTGGAAGAAAAGGAAGTTTATGAAACATGAGATACACATCTAATTGAAGAAATTAGAAAGTGAACAAAGAATCAGCCCAAAGGTAGTAAAGACAAAAAGGTCATAAAAATAGGAACAGATAAAAACATTCAAGAGATTAAAAAAATCATTCAAAAACCAGAATGACTCTTTGAAAATACTAAAAAGCAGAGAAATGTATGAAGATTGAAAAGCTGGGAGAGAAGTCACTATTAAACAATATTAGAAGCTTAGAAGAGGATATAGATACAGATATAACAGATACTAATATGAAGGCTAAGAAAAACTTCACATTAATACAAGTATTAAAGAAACTGGACAAGTTCCAGAGGCCAAGACTTATCAGCTTTTCTCTTTATGCTAATCAATATCCTCAAGGAGTGGAATTCTCTATCTACTAGAGAAATTAAATTCATGTTTGAATTCATGTTTATAAAAACAGATATCGGAATTAGTTATATAAGCATGGAATTATGGATTTTTAAATTAAGTTTTTAGCATTGTACAATCCAGTGTTTTTGAGATACGGTTTCCCCTGGATCATGGAACTTTATTAGATGTCCTGATTGTTCCATTTGATCTACCAGACTATGGGTATAAAGATTTCCCAAAAGTATAAGGGGCTGGAAAAGTAGACAGCTCTCCTCTTGAAAGTTTCAAAAGCAGACACCTTGGCTTTCCAATTTTCTTTTCCCAAATCCTATAAGAATATAAAAGAGAAGTGGGGAAAATATTGGAATAAGCTTCTTCCAATTCGTTGGGAAATATGAAACAAAAACATTAGAAAAGAGTAACTTTGCCTTAGATTTCTCTAAAATTACTCTCAGAATTTCCATCATATAAAAGCACTAGTTAATTCTATCTCTTTCAGTTGATAAATCTCATGGCATAAAAGTTGGAGAAAAACAAACTAAGCATTTTGCGCCTAAATTTTTATAGAAGGTGTTGTGTGGATCCATTAGAATTTGAGAAAATGGCTATGCATAGTTTGCATTTCCCAGTTAAGCAATGCCTTCAATAAAGCTACTAGTGGCTTATTAGTTAGATTAATTAGAACAGCTGCTGCCCCTTCATTTTACCAGATGTTAAAGGTTCTCCATGGACTTGGTGGATCATGTGCATAATTAAGCAGTAAAATATATATTATTAAATAATTATAACTTTTCTGTATCATTGAGTGTAAACAGATACTTTGTCATTATATAGGGGTGCTTCTTTAGTTATTCACTGAAAAAACTTCATATTTTTATATATAGGTATATCTATGTTCCATGGAATATAGTTAGCTCTTAAATTATTTAACAATTAAATTGTATTTAAGATTTTAAAAATCTATTTAACTTTCAGTTCACCTATGTGTGGTGCTTTAGGTGATTTTTTCCCATACTCAACCCATTGCTAACACTTAAAAAATTTGTTTTGGGGCATCTGGATTGCTCAGTTTGTTAAGCATCTGACTCTTCCTTTCAGGTCAGGTCATGAACTTATGGCTTAATTTGTGGGGTTGAGCCCCGAGCTGGGCTTTGCACTGACAGCATGGAGCCTGCTTGGGATCTCTCTCTCCCTCTCTCCCTACTTCCTACCCATGTGCGTGCATGTGCACATATTCTCTCTCAAAATAAATGGATAAACTTTAAAAATTTGTTTCAATAAACAATGTACTAATACATGTAAAATTCTAAAATGTGATACTCTGTGAGGAAATGACCAAGATTAGTAAAACATGATCAGTAAGCTCAAAAAGCATTTAACAGAATAAAGTCAAGACAAATTCCAGGATTCAAAGCAAAATGGTTGGAGCATTCTTTGATTCTCCAGAATTTCAATACGTATAAGCTAGGTCCAAAAATGTGAACATGGAAATGGGAGTAGGAGCAAAAGTTGATTATATTTTCTTTGTGATCACAGTGCAGTGAAAAGCAGAACATATGTATTTACATCCTTAGAGGGGCTTTTGTTTTGTGATCCCACTGTATTTCCAAAGCTGCAGGGCTTACCTGTAATCCATCTTGGTACTTTGGACTAAATGAGCTTCACTGCAATGGATTCCAACCTTATCACTAAATAGTGATTATCCTCTACATCACCAATATTCCTGTTTTTTTTTTTAAAAGAAATTTCAGTCTGCTGCTTTTTGTTAAAATTGAAGTCTGAATTTTCTTTTCAATTTCCATTGTATCTTTTGTCAGTATCATTAGATAAATTATGTAGTTGTGCCAAACTAACTGATACTCTGGTATCAAATATCCCAATATTAAATAATTTAGCCATTAATCATAAGATAAATTTTGATGGCTCTTTGAGTGTTTGAAAATAACTCCCTAAATTGGTCTATTAAATATAAATTGGAGAATTTCATGTTCAACATTCAAGTTAAACTTACTAGTAAAAAATATTCAATATGTTCCTAGGAGGACAAGAAAAAGCTTTAAATGGCTTTAAATATTCTTTCCTTCATAAAGCCTATTTAGAAATAGTTTATAAAATGCAAATTAATCTCAAGACAAGGAAAGAATATGGAAGAGATGCTTAGTCTTCCCTGGAGAAAATGATTATAAAATCAAAATGCATTTGGCACTCAGCAAAAATATGTGAATCCATTGGGATTTGAAGAAGAAAGAAACTAACAAACCAAAGAAAGATATGACCTACCATACTTATTCTGAATATTATAGTACTGTTTTTCTAAACATGTTAAAAGGGATGCCATCAAAGGAATCAAACTCTTGGATTTAAGGAAAATATGAGAGAAGTTTTAGTTGCCAGGAGTAAGAAAAAAAATCACACTTTTATGTCTCTCTACTTACACTTTGAAGTAAGTTCTAAGAATTTCAAGTAGATTTCTGACTCTGAAGAACACTTTTCAGTAATGAATATCCAAGGTATTTTCCTTTACATATTCTATATCTATAAAATGTATGGGATCCTATGAAGTTATGTAAGAATTCGATAAGATTTCCCAAGTTATAGTTTATAAGCAAATGTGGCTGTTTTAAAATGTGTCCAGTGTGAGGTGGTATCTTATCACACTGGTCAGAGTGGCTAAAAGGAACAAATCAAGAGACTATAGATGCTGGCAAGGGTGTGGAGAGACGGGCACCCTCTTACACTATTGGTGGCAATGTAAACTGGTGCAGCCACTCTGGAAAACAGTGTGGAGGTTCCTCAAAAAATTAACAATAGAACTCCCATATGACCTGGCAATAGCACTGCTGGGGATTTCCCCAAGGGATACAGAAGTGCTGATGCATAGGAGCACATGTACCCCAATGTTCATAGCAGCAATGTCAACAATAGCCAAATCATGGAAAGAGCCTAAATGTCCATCACCTGATGAATGGATTAAGATGTGGTATATATATATATATATATATATATATATATATATATATATATACAATGGAATACTACATGGCAATGAGAAAGAATGAAATATGGCCATTTGTAGCAA
Source organism: Suricata suricatta (assembly GCF_006229205.1). Classification (NCBI taxonomy): domain Eukaryota; kingdom Metazoa; phylum Chordata; class Mammalia; order Carnivora; family Herpestidae; genus Suricata; species Suricata suricatta. Next base: position 165,202,276 of record NC_043700.1, read on the forward strand.
CATGGATGGACCTAGGAGCGCCTGGGTGGCTCAGTTGGGTAAGTGTCTGGCTTCAGCTCAGGTCATGATCTCACAGTTCCTGGGTTCCAGCCCTGCATCAGGCTCTGTGCTGAGAGCCAACTCAGAGCCTGGAGCCTGCTTCAGATTCTGTGTCTCCCTCTCTCTCTGACCCTCCCCTGCTCGCACTGTCTCTCTCTGTCTCTCAAAAATAAATAAAAAAACATTAAAAAAACTTTTTTAAATTGGATGGACCTGGAGGATGTCATGCTAAGCGAAATATGTCAGGCAGAGAAGGAAAGATATCATATGTTTGCACTCATTGGTCTAGCAGGAGAAACCTAATAGGGGCCATGGGAAGGGGAAGGGGAGGGGGAGAGTTGGGGAGAGGGAGTGAGGCAAATCATGAGAGACTTTTGAATGCTGAGAACAAACCGAGGGCTGAAGGGGGGGGGAAGAAGGTGATTGTCGTGGGGGGGGCACTTGTGGGGAAGAGCACTGGGTGTTATATGAAAACCAACTTGGTAATAAGCTATTTAAATAAATAAATAAATAAATAAATAAATAAATAAATAAATAAAATACATCCATTTTTTTCTTTGATATTCCTCTCCTCAATAGGTGAAGCTTAATATATCTCTCTGAACCTGGACTCCACTTAGCTCATGTCTAGAGGACAGAATACAGCAGAAGTTAGAGACTTGTCACTGTTGACATTACATCTTAAAATGATGGTGATCTCTGGCCTGTGTTCCCTTGTTCTCTCTGTCTCAAGTCACATATTCCACAGAAACCAGGTGCCGCGTTCTGAGGTAGTTTAGAGGTGGCATAGGTGCTGGCTACCATGTTGTGGGGACATTCATGCAGCCAAAGAAAAGGCCACATGGTGAACTTGATAGAACTACATGAATGAAGTCAGAAGCAGACTTTTCTAGATTTGCTAACACTTATGTAAATCAGCTTGGAATTAAATCTTCAGTCCAACCATGAGCTTGACCACAACCAGAAGAGAAACTAAACAGGAATTACCCAGTTAAACCACTCTGGATTTCTAATCCATAGAAACTGTGATAAAAAAATATTTACTGTTTTAAACCACTGTTTGCTGTTTTTATAGAATAGTAATTAATACATTGAAAAATGAAAATAAATGTGATATAACATTTTGTTTCACAGATTTATGAAGGTTTTTAAAAAAATATTTATTTATTTTGAGAGAGAGCCCATGAACAAGTGGGGGAAGGCAGAGAGAAAGGGAAAGAACCCCAAGCAGGCTCCACACTGTCAGCACAGAGCCCAAACAGGGCTTGATCTCATGAACCATGAGATAATGACCTGAACTAAAATCAAGAGTCAGACACTTAACCAACTGAGTCATCCAGGTACCCCACAAATACATATGAGTTTCTTTTAAATATAACTCATAATTAATATACTTTAAAAATAGAGAGAGCGGGGAAGAGTGAGGGACACAGATCAAGGGAGTCTACTGAATACTGGAGAAGAACCATGGACTGAAAGGGGAGGGGGTGGGGGGAGGGGGTGATGGTCATGGTGGGGGGCACTTGTGGGGAGAAGCACTGGGTGTTATATGGAAACTAATTTGACAATAAACTATTATAAAAAATAAATAAAATAAAAAACAAAACAAAAAATAAGTAAAATGAAAAAAAATAAATAAAAATAGCTATTCTTTATTATATTTTGTTGACTTGGAAATTTTTATGGTTAGCTGATATTAACTTAATTGCCAGGATTTAATTAGTATTGACAACAAATACCTTTTTCTTGAATAACATTTGTAGAATGTTAATCTTGACATATAGTGGTGACCCCTGAATTATAGGCAAGGACTTCCAAACTAGCTATATGTAAAGGATATATAGAATATATATTTGACTACTTTTAATCTTATTTTTTAGTCAAATATTATCATATTTGTGAAATGTTTGATAACCACCAAAGGAAATTGAATATTAAGAGAATGGTATACTTAAGTTTAAATTTCCTGTCAAGTGTGATTTGATATAGATCTGTGTTATGAGCCAGGAGGATGTAATTTTAATCAAATTTATTTTACTATTATTATTTAAAATTTTTCAACATTCAGTTTTGAGAGACAGAGAGACAGAGCATGAGTAGGGGAGGGGCAGAGAGAGAGATGGAGACACAGAATCCGAAGCAGGTTCCAGGCTCTGAGCTCTCAGCACAGAGCCCAACACAGGACTCAAACCACAAACTGCAAGATCATGATTTGAGCCAAAGTCAGATGTTTAACTGACTAAGCCACCCAGGCGCCACTCATCAAATTTAATATAAGTATTTTCTTTACATAAGAGTCACTGGACAAATACTGTAGGGAACTTTTATTGTAAAGCAAAAAGCCCTACAACTTATAGAAATGAGCAATCCACTATGGCCTGAATGAACAAACACACCAAATTAGTCAAGATACCTTGGTACAAATTTAAAAGCATAAATTTTGGACAGTGAATTAAAGGGGTTATATAGTTATTAAATATGAAGGACATTAAGGGATTTTCAAACTCTCCTTTAATTATAAAAGAGCACAAAGAGATATGAAATCTTAATTAAATATGAAGTCAATAATCAAGTTAAAAAATAATGCCTTTAACCAAAAAGCATCAATTGCTTTCACTTAACAAGATTTTGATTCTAGTTAATACCATCTCTTGAACTATTTATCAGGCTATATTATGAATGTTCTTTTTTTTTTTTTTTTTACTTATTAGGTGACATTACTTAGGGCACAAGAATAGTTCCTGACACGGAGCAGATAAGTCGTATTTACAGTTTATTCAAGCTACATGATTGGCATGTATCTTTTAGAGAATTCTTCACATATTTAATAATACAAAAGTTATAGTCTGTTTTGTGTTTGATAGTTTCATTTCTATCTTTCTCTTCTCCCAAAACTATGGTAACATTTAGGACATGAATTTTGTCTTATACTTCATTTTTTACCTCTTCTCACTGTTTGATATGCTGCTGATACCATGGAAGGCATTGATTGAATGCCTGGTTGATAGTATGTTTGATTGGAATCAACCCGATGTTAAAGAATTGTTAGAAGAGGTTGTTTTCCTCTGATTGGATTTGTTGAAGTACCTTGAAAGAGAAAATCAAACTCTTATTATTGAAGTATCTATGGAACATTTTTCTTCATTCTCTTTATATTATTAGAGTAAATTAAAACTAGCAGTGGTGATCTATCATATAAGATAATTTATTATCCCAAAGGGCTTAAAATACGTATTCAAAGTATTGGTGTTGATAAGAATGTAGCTCTTATTAGTGTGTTAGTTAAGAGAATAAATGATCCCAGGATTATATCTCTAAAAATATTTTAAGTGACAGAGAGTGGCCAAGGTTAAGCATTTCTCTCTGTAGATACATTACATTTTTGAAACATTTCCAGAGGAAAGATGTAAAATAACCTTACTCTGGTCAGACATATCCAGATAATTTTCTTTAGCACTGTGTAGCAAAATATTAAAATATAGACTACTAGCAACTTAGGATACTGATAGGAGAGTGATTAGGAAGAGAACGGTCTCATTTTGTGTATTTGGATATCATTAAATGAATTTCAGATGTTAGTCTGGAGAAAAGAAATTTTAAGTTAAAAAAGAAAAAGCACCTTCAAGTATTTCATGTACTATTATTAGTAATAGAAATTACACAGTGTGTGTGACACCAGAAGGCACAAAAAGAAGTTTCTAAGAAATAGAATTCAATTTAATATAAGGAATAACTTTTAAGTAATTAGCATTGCCCTATAACATGATTTTGGTGACCAGTTGTTGACACTGAACTTTAGTGCATATTAGACTAGATAACATCTCCAGTGCCTTCAAACTCTTTGATTCCATAACTTCACAATTTACCCATCTACAGAAGCATCTCTAATGTTTGTTCTCTCTCTCTTTCTCTCTCTCTCTCATCTATATAACTGCATTCATTTTTTAAAAATTGTCATTGTAGTTTCTTGCAGGAGTAGAGACAAATATGGGGTCAACCTATCATACTTACAAGACGTTCCCTACTAATTGGTTGTAATATTTCAGACTTCTCCATTATACAAGTATTTTGCTCGAAAAAGGACAAATGCATTCTTCCTAATATAAGTTCTATATTATCTTTCTCAAAACCACCAACAAGTACTTTTTTTATGCAGAAACAGCTTATTTAAAATCATAGGTCCGAAATTACAAGTATCATTTCTGAATATAATTCTCCAGGTACTGTATACTCCAATATAATATATTGTATATCTTAGCATATTTTATAGCTTAGTATATCTTATTATATAGTTTAGTATATCTTACAATATAGCTTACTATATCTCTAAATAGATATCTGATTACTTTCTCAGTGACTTTGTAGGTTTTATCTTCTTTTCAGTTAAAATCACGTTCTTTTTCCTATTAAAAAAAGAAAAATGGTGAACACACTTATTTTAATTTGACACTCAAATATTACCTAATTTATTAAAACTTTCAGTTTCTCCATACACTCTTGCAATCTCTTTTGAAACTGTAAAGATTTTACTCTTACTAGCTTGTGTAATTTTTCAAGAACCTGTGTCACTTTTTTTAAAAATTCAGACATGATTGACATATAAAATAATACTTCTGGTGTACAGTGTACTGATTCACTATTTGCATATACTGTGAAATTATCACCATAAAAGTCTAGATAACCTTTATTACTATACATAGTTACAAAAATTTTTTTCTGGAGAACTTTTAAGATAAATTGTCTTAGCAACCTTCATATTTGCGATATTGTATTGTTAACTATAGTCACCATGTTGTATATTACATCTCCAAAATTTATTTATCCAATAACCGGAAGTTTGCACCTTTTGACCCCTTCATTAATTTCACCTGCTACCCACCCACACACCCTCCCTCTGGTAACCCTAAATCTGCACTCTGTATCTAAGAACTTGTTTTGATTGTTTGTTTTAAGATTCTACATATAAGTAAGACCATACAGGATTTGTCTTTTTTTTTTTTACCTTTTAGTTTTATTCTTTTTTTTAATAGTTTATTGTCAAGTTGGTTTCCATATAACATCCAGTGCTTATCCCAACAAGTGCTCTCCTTCATGCCTATCACCTCTTTCCCACACTCCCCCACCCCCATCAACCCTCAGTTTGTTCTCAGTAATTAAGAGTCTCTCATGGTTTGACTCCCACGCTCTCTTCAACTATTTTTCCCCTTCTCTTCCCCTATGGTGTCTGTTAAGTTTCTCCTGTTCCATATATGAGTGAAAACATATGGTATCTGTCCTTCTCTGCCTGACTTATTTCACTTAGCATAACACCCTCGAGTTCCATCCATATTGCTACAAATGGTCAGATTTCATTCTGTCTCATTGCCATGTAGTATTCCATTGTATAGATAAACCACACCTTCTTGATCCATTTGTCAATTGATGGACATTTAGGCTCCTTCCATGATTTGGCTATTGTTGAAAGTGCCACGATGAACGGGTACATGTGCCCCTATGCATCAGCACTCCTGTATCCCTTTTGTAAATTCCTAGCAATGCTATTGCTGGGTCAAAGGGGGAGTTGTATTGTTAAGTTTTTGAGGAACCTCCACACTGTTTTCCAGAGCAGCTTCACCAGCTTACATTCCCACCAAAAATGTAGGAGGGTGCCCATTTCTCCACATCCTCACCAGTATCTATAGTGTCCTTATTTGTTCATTTTAGCCACTCTGACCAGTGTGAGGTGATATCTCAGTGTGGTTTTGATTTGTATTTCCCTGATGATGAGTGATGCTGAGCATCATTTCATGTGTCTGTTGGCTATCAGGATGTCCTTTTTAGAGAAATTTATGTTCGTGTCTTCTGTTCATTTCTTCACTAGATTATTTGGTTTTTGGGTGTGGAGTTTGGTGAGTTCCTTATAGATTTTAGATACTAGCCCTTTATCTGATATTTCATTTGCAGCTATCTTTTTCCATTCTGTCAGTTGCCTGTTAGTTTTATTGATTGTTTCCTTTGCCGTGCAAAAGCCTTTTATCTTGATGAGGTCCCAATAGATCATTTTTGCTCTTGATTTCCTTGCCTTTCAGTCTGTGTCAAATAGGAAATTGCTGCAGTTGAGGTCAAAGAGGCTGTTTCCTGCTCTCTCCTCTATGATTTTGATAGTTTCCTGTCTCACATTTAGGTCCTCCATCCATTTTGAGTTTATGTTTGTATATGGTATATGGTCTAGTTTCATTCTTTGGCATGTTGCTGTCCAGCTCTCCCAACACCTTCTGTTAAAGAGGCTGTCTTTTTTCCATTGGATACTCTTTCTGCATTATCAAAGATTAACTGGCCATACATTTGTGGGCCCAGTTCTGGGGTCTGTATTCCAATACATTGGGCTATGTGTCTGTTTTTGTGCCAATACCATAATGTCTTGATGATGACAGCTTTGTAGTAGAGGGTAAGGTCTGGGATTATGATGCCTCCCATTTTGGTTTTCTTCTTCAATATTACTTTGGCTATATGGGGGCTTTTGTGGTTCCATACAAATTTTAGGATTAATTGTTCTAGCTTTGAGAAGAATGCTGGTGCAATTTTGATTACGATTGCATTGAATGTCTATATTGCTTTGAGTAGTATTGACATTTTATCAATATTTATTCTTCTGATCCATGAGCATGGAGTGTTTTTCCATTTCTTTGTGTCATCTTCAATTTTCTTAAGTTTTCTATAGTTTTCATCATACAGGTCTTTTGCATCTTTGGTTAGGTTTATTCCTAGGTATTTTATGGGTTTTGGTGCAATTGTGAATAGGATCAGTTTCTTGATTTCCCTTTCTGTTGCTTCATTATTGGTGTATAAAAATGCAACCTATTTCTGTATGTTGATTTTGTACCCTACAACTTTGCCAAATTCATGGATCAGTTCTAGTAGGCTTCTGGGGGAGTCATTCAGGTTTTCCATGTAGAGTTTCATGTCATCTGCAAAAAGTGAAAGTTTGACTTCATCTTTGCCAATTCTGATGCCTTTTAATTCCATTTGTTGTCTGATTGCTGATGCCAGGACTTCCAGCACTATGTTCAACAACAGAAGTGAGAGTGGACATCTCTGTCATTTCCTGATCTCAGGGGAAAACCTCTCAGTTTTTCCCCATTGAGGATGATATTAGCTGTGGGCTTTTCACAAATGGCTTTTATGATGCTTAAGTAAGTTCCTTTTATCCCAACTTTCTCCAGGGTTTTTGTTAAGAAAGGATGCTGTATTTTGTCAAATGCTTTTCCTGCATCTGTTGAAAGGATCATATGGTTTTTATCTTTCCTTCTGTTAATGTGGTGTATCACATTGACTGATTTGTGAATATTGAACCAGCCCTGCAACCCAGGAATGGGTCCCACTTGATCATGTTGGATAGTCCTTTGTATATGCCATTGAATTGGATTTGCTATATCTTGTTGAGAATTTTTGCAACCATATTGATCAAGGATATTGACTTGTAGTTCTCTTTTTTTCTTGGGTCTCTATCTGGTTTGGGAATCGAAGTGATGCTGGCTTCATAGAAGGAGTCCGGAAGTTTTCCTTCCATTTCTATGTTTTGGAATAGCTTGAGAAGAATGGGTACTAAGTCTGATTTATTTTTTTATTTTTTTATTTTTTTAAGGTTACATCCAATTCTGAATTTTATTTTTTTAATTTAAAAATTTTATTTTTTTTACTTTATAAAGTTTCATATTTTTTAACATATGCAATTATTTTCCATCATTTACAATACAGTAGTTGCAATGACACTCCAAACAGAATAGTAAAGTAAAAAATCTAAGTCTGATTTAAATGTCTGGTAGAATTCTCCAGGTAAGCCATCTGGCACAGGGGTCTTGTTGGGATATTTTTGATAACTAATTCAATTTCTTCACTAGTTATGGGTCTGTTCTGATTTTCTATCTCTTCCTATTTGCATTTTGGTAATGCATATATGTTTAGAAATTTGTCCATTCTTCTTGGTTGTCCAGTTTGTTGCCATATAATTTTCCATAGCACTCCCTGATAATTGCTTGTAATTCTGAGAGATTTATTGTAATAGATCCATTTTCATTCGTGATTTTGTCTATTTGGGTGCTCTCTCTTTTCTTTCTGAGGAGCCTAGCTAGAGGTTTATCAATTTTTTTATTATATCAAAAAAATAACCTTTGGATTCATTAATCTGTTCAACTGTTTTATTTTTTTTAACTCTATATTGTTTATTTCTGCCCTGATCTTTATTATTTTTCTTCTTCTGCAGGGTTTGGGGTGCTCTTGCTGCTTTGCTTCTAATTCCTTTAGATGCACTGTTAGATTTTGAATTGGCACTTTTTCTAGTTTGTTGAAATAGGCCTGGATTGTAATGTAATTTCCTCTTATGACTGCCTTTGCTGTATCCCAAAGAGTTTGGACTGTTGTATTTTCATTTTTATTTGTTTCCATATATTTTAAAATTTCTTCTCTAATTGCCTGATTGGCCCAATTGTTCTTTAGTAGGGTGGTCTTTAACCTCCATGTTTTTGGAGATTTTCCTGACTTTTTCCTGTGATTGATATCAAGTTTCATAGCATTGTGATCTGAACGTGTGCATGGTATGACCTCAATTCTCTCATATGTATTGAAAGCTGCTTTATTGTCGGAAGCCGCCAAGTTTTCTGGCTGCCTCAGGCATGGATTATCACTCTCCGGGGAGTGAACCAGTAAACAAGATTTGCATCTGGAGGCTGGAGATTGCCATTTCCTGGTCTAAGATTTTGGCGTCGGTCATGCTGGGCCAGACGCAGAGTGGCCAAGGTGCACAAAAGATCAAAAACGCATTTTGGATTATTCAGTGCTAGCTTCCCCTCCCCAGCATTTGCAGAGGCAAGTCTGGGTGCTTCTTTTGATATGCATTTGACTCTGTTTACCTGGTAACTGATCCGGGTCAGTTCTCCGCCCCAAAATTCTATATAAGAGGAATTATTTTCTTAAAAAGAGGGAGAAGAAGAAGAATAAAGAAACTAGAGGCTTGATCAGAAACCGTGTGCTGTCTTCACTCTCTGCGTCTCCCTCCTGCCCTGTTTTTCTCTCCCTCCCTCAGGAAAAGAACCCGTGAGGATTTTCCGCCCTGCTGGCTGGGGCGGGACACGACAATTGGCGCCCAGCGTGTCAGGCAGGAGGACCCAGTATGTGATCTATCTTGGAGAATATACCATGTGCACTTGAAAAGAAAAGGAATTCCATAGCCTTGGGATGTAGAGTTGTAAATATATCTGTCAACTCCATCTGTTCCAAAGTGTCAGTCAGGTCCATTGCTTCTTTAGTGATTTTCTGTCTAGTTGATCTATCCATTGCTTTAAGTGGAGTATTAAAGTCCCCGGTAATTAGCACATTCTTACCAATAAGATGTTTCTGTTTGTGAGTAACTGTGTTATGTATTTGGGTGCTTCTGAATTCGGTGAGTAGACATTTATAATTGTTACCTCTTCCTGATGGATAGACCCTGTAATTATTATATAATGCCTTTCTTTTGTCTTAGCCGACACCAGGTCCCGGCGTGCTCATCCCCGGCATTCTCCGGCAGGGCAGAGAATCCTCATGGGTTCTTTTCCTGAGGGAAGGAGAGAAAGAGCAGGAAAGGGGGTGCAGAGAGTGAAGACAGCACACGGAATCCGATCAAGCCTCTCTTTTTATTAAGAAAATAATACCTTATATAGGGTTTGGCGTGGGGAACTGACCCAGGTCGGTTGCCAGGTAACAGAGTTAAATGAATATTAGAGAAAGGGGTAAAACGAAACTGAAACTCCGGACACAGCATCAAAAGGAAGTGTGCAGACTAGTGTCTGCAAAGCTGGGGAGGGGAAGCTTAGCGCTGAATAATCCAAAATGCAGTTTGATCTTTTGATCACCTTGGCCTTTTTTCGTCTGGCTCAGTAGGACAGTCTCCAAAATCTGGACCAGGAAATGCAGTCTCCTAGCCTCCAGATGTAAATCTTGTTTTTCTCGTTCACTCCCTGGAGAGCGATATATTCTTGCCTGAGGCAGCCAAAAGCTCTGCGGCTCCCAACTTTCTTCCTCTCTTGTTACTGTCTTAACTTTGAAGTGTAGTTTGTCCGATATAAGATTGGCTACTCCAGCTTAATTTTGACTTCAAGTAGCATGGTAGATATTTTTCCATCCCCTCACTTTCAACCTGAAGGTGTTCTCAGGTCTAAAATGAGTCTCTTGTAGACAGCAAATAGATGGATCTTGTTGGGTTTTTTTTTTTTTATCCATTCTGATACCCTATGTCTTTTGATTGGAGCATTTATTTTATTTACATTCAGTGTTACTATTGAAAAATATGGGTTAGAGTCATTGTGTTCTCTGTAGGATTCATACTTGTAGTGGTGTCTCTGGTACTTTGTGTTCCTTGTAACATTTCCCACATAGAGTCCCCCTTAGGGTTTCTTGTAGGACTGGTTTAGTGGTGATGAATTCCTTCAATTTTTGTTTATTTGGGAACACCTTTATCTCTCTTCTTATTCTGAATGACAGGCTTGCTGGATAGAGGATTCTTGGCTGCATATTGTTTCTGTTCATCACACTGAAGATTCCCTGCCATTCATTTCTGGCCTGCCAAGTTTCAGTAGATAAGTCTGTAACTAACCTCATATGTCTCCCTTGGTATGATAGGGCTCTTTTATCCCTAGCTGTTTTCAGAATTCTCTCTTTATCCTTTTAATTTTGCCAGTTTCACTATGATATGTCATGCAGAAGGTCAATTCAAGTTACGTCTGAGGGGAGTTCTCTGTGCCTCTTGGATTTCAATGTCTATTTCCTTCCCCAGATTTGGGAAGTTCTAGGGTATAATTTATTCAAGTACCTGTTGAGACCTGTTCTCTCTCTTCTTCTTCTTATTTTTCTTCTTCTGAAATTCCTATAATATGGCTATTGTTCCATTTGATTGTCTTACTTAGTTCTTGAATTCTCCTTTTGTGCTCCTGAATCAATTTATCTTTTTCTAGGCTTCCTTTTTCATATAATTGTGTCTTCTAATTCACCTATTCTCCTTTCCTCCTCTTTAATCCATGCAGTGGCCACCTCCATTTTATTATGTTCCTCATTTATAGAATTTTTTAATTCAACATAACTATTTTTAAGGTCCATAGTCTTTGTAGTCATGGAGTCTCAGGTATCATCCATGCCTTTTTCAAGCCCAGATATTAATTTTATGAATATTGTTCTAAATTCTTGGTCAGTTATGTTGCTAATATCTGTTTTGGCCAATTCTTTAGCTGTCACTTCTTCCTGGAATTTCTTTTGATCAGAGTTCTTCCATTTCATCATTTTGGCTGGTTTTCTATCTCTTGTATGTTTTAAAAGCTTAATGTGCTCTGTACCTGTGAGTACTGCTATATTAAAGGAGACTCATAGACTGTCAAGAGCCTGTCCATTCAGGAAGTGTTCTTTTAATGGTGTTCCTTGATCTCTCTTATTGTGACTTTGGTTGTTTTATTTCCCTACTCATAGTGATATTTGGGACTCTCCACCATATGTACTTTGGTATGTTTCTTGAGGTAGTCCTGGAATGAAAAACAGACAGACAAACAGGGAACAAAAACACAAAAACACACAAATGAAACAAACAAGCAAACTGAAAAAACAAAAACAAAAACAACAAAAGACAAAGGACAGTCTAAAAGCATAAAATCAGGAATCCCAGCTACAAATAAAGAGCAGTGTGGAGGCAGTGCTAATGGAAGAGCATATACAAAGAGAGAAATAACAGAGGTGGGGAAAAGGAGAAATTGAACATTGTCCAGGTAGAAAGACTAAAAGCCTTAATTCAGAGAGAGAAAAAGGAGAATTCATAGGAGGTGAGGAGGAAAAAAAAACAAACAATGACAATAATGTTACCCAGAGAAACTATATAATCCAATTATCTCAGAGAGAGAAAGAGAGAGAAAGAAGGTATCGATGGAGGTGTAGAACATTCATCAGAGGAATGGATTAAGTATGCCTGTAACCAGAATACCCAGTCCAGAGGAGGGGAGAGATAAGAATGAGATAAGGGAGAATATATATGAATATCAAGAATTGATCTAGAGTTAATCACAGCAATACATCATTACTGGTCTTGGGGGGGAAGCTTTTTATTTCTGTATTATCTATATGGGCTTAGGTTTAAAAAAAAAAAAAAGCAGCTACGCAATGCAGATGAGCATGGTTTGGTGTAGGTGGGTCTTGCTTCCACTGTTTGTTCCTCGGGTGCTCTCTGAGGCCCCGCCTTCAAATGGTTGTGGGGAGAAAAATGGCAACCTCCCAGTCCCTTCTCAAACCAGTCATTGCAAATCACTCTTTTGGGTCCGATCTCACTGTGCCTCAGGTACAGCCAAGGTGAGCCATATTCTATGTCCCACACCTAGCCTTATTTCCAGATCTTACTCCGTGTGCGTTAATGATACCACCCGAGATGTAATCCTGTTGGTGGAGGCACTTCCTAGCAGGGGATCAAGTATCTGACCGGTTCCTCCTGATGCCAACTGAGTCCCTTGTGTATCATCTATCCCAGAGGGATAGCTCCGCAATTAGAAATAGTATCTCACTCTTCGAGTTCTGTGTTTAGAAATAGGATGATAGGATCCCTCTCCATCCTGGGCCTAGGTTTTTCTCTTCTCCAGGGACAGTTCTAGGATTCCCCAGCTGCTCTTTATCTTCCATTTGTCTCTCCACAGAAGGGGCTCCCTCCCCTCCGTGCCTCCATGTCCAGGCCATTTCTATCTTCCCTAGTTTATAATCACGTACCTATGAGGCCATCTTCCTAGTGGACTCCATCTCTTTTCCTCCCAGTCTCTTGCAGTTCAGAGTCCTTTGGCTTCAGCCCTTTTTTGTTTGAGAGATGCAGGCGGGAGGTATGGAATTCCCTATTTCTCTGCCACCTTTCCTCCTCTCCCCTGTGCCCTTTTCCAGTATTTGTCTTTCTATGTCTGATTTATTTCACCTTCTATAATGCCCCATAGGCCCATACGTGCTGTCACAAATGGCAGAATTTCTTTCTTTTTAAATGGCCGGATAAGATTCTTATAAGTATGTTACATACATGTGTGCGTGCACACACACACACACACACACACACACACACACACACCATATTTTTCTTCACCCATTTATCCATTAATGGTCACTTAGGTTGTCCCATATATAGGGTATTGTGAATATACTACAACAAACATTGAGGTATACATATCATTTTGAGTTAGTGTTTCCTTTTTTCAGATAACTTTCTAGGAGTGAAATTGATAGATCATATGGTAATTCTATTTTTAACTTTTTGAAGAACTTCCATACTGTTTTCTACAGTGGCTGTACCAACTTACACTCTCACCAACAGTGCACAAGTATTCCCTTTTCTCTACATTCTTACCAACTTTTGTTATTTCTTTTCTTTTTGATACTAGCCATTCTAACAGATGTGAAGTAATACCTCATTGTGATTTTGATTTGCATTTCCAAGATGATTAGTGATTTTGAGCACGTTTTCATGTAACTATTGGCCATCTGTATGTTCTCTTTGAAAAGATGTCCATTCAGGTCCTCTGCCCATTTTTTAATTGGATTATTTGTTTTGTTTTTGAGTTGTATGAGTTCTTTACATGTTTTGGATATTAACCTTTTATCAGATATATTATTTAAAAATATTTTCTCTTGGGGCTCCTGAGTGGCTCAATTGGTTAAGTGCCTGACTATGACTCAGGTTATGATCCCATAGCTCTTGGGTTTGAGCCCTACATCAGGCTGTGTGATAACAGCTTAGACCCTGGAGCCTACTTCCGTTTCTGTGTCTCCCTCTTTCTGCCCCCTTCCCTGATCACACTCTGTCTGTCTCCTTCAAAACTAAAGAAACATTTTAAAATTTTAAACAAAAAAATAAAATAAATAAAAATATTTTCTCCCATTTAGTAGGTTGCTTTTCCATTTTGTTGATGATTTCCTTTGCTGTACAGTTTTTTAGTTTGATACAGTCCCCCATGTTGACTTTTGGTTGTTGTTTTGGCTTGTGGAACCAGATCTCCTCACTTCCTCCAAATAGTCATCAAGACCAATCTCAAGATATCACCTCTGTTTTCTTCTAGGACTTTTATAGTTTCAGAATTTACATTCAAGTTTTTTGTTAATTTTTTATAAGGTATAAAATGATGGTCCATTTTCATATTTGCATGTGGCTTCCTGTGTTACTTTTTATAATCTACTCTTTCTCAAAAGTATATGATAATCCTATACCCAAATGATTCATTGTTGGGAAATAAAAAAAATTTTTTTAGTGTTTATTTATTTTGAGAGAGACAGAGTGTAAGCAGGGAAGGGGCAGAGAGAAATAGAGACACAAAATCTAAAGCAGGTTCCAGGCTCTGAGCTGTTAGCACAGAGCCAGATGTGGGGCTCAAACTCACGAACTGTAAGATCATGATCTGAGCTGAAGTCGGACATTTAACCAACTGAGCCACCCAGGCGCCCCCATTGTTGAGAATTTTATATCTTTAGCATAACTGTTGAGAGTCAGAGTTAAGTGGTTATTTATTGAATTGGATTAAAATGGTAATATCCCACACATAAAATATAATTTTTGAAAGTCATAGAATTTTTACTTTGTCAAATAGATTGATAATCCATGTCCCTTATAATGAACTATTTGACTCAGGAGAGTTTTTAAACCTCAATAGTCAATAAAATGATTACTCTTTTCATAGGATATTTGCATAGATTACCCTCCTTTCCCCAGTAAGAACTCAATAGCTATTAAACTAAAAATAATATCACTGTGTACCTACCAATCATTCTGGTTTCAAATCAATTACAAAATATAGCTTAAAATAAATCCCATTCTCGGATGTATTAGGCCAAATCCAAGTTAATTTGCTTTATGTATATAAGGATTATTGGAGATTATTTGTATTGAAAAAGCCAAAAGAGAACTGGAGAGACAAGACATATTTTGAAAATGAGTAAAAGCAACAAAGAAAATGTTATGACAAGTGTTTTCCTTAATTGATATGTAAATATATTTATAAAATGGAGATTAAGTTAATATTGAAAGGAATAATGTTTAAAGTTTTTGCTTTTTAACTGAAAAATAGTTGCTATGTTAGTTTGATTACAACATATGTGTACAACATAGAGACTTGATAATTATATACTTTACAAAATGCTACCATGATAATCATAAGGCATAAAAGATTATTACAGTATTACTTACTGTACTTGCTATGCTATATCTATTATCCCTTATTTATTTTATAACTGGAAGCTTATACCTCTTATACGTTCACTTATTTTTCTCATTCCTTCACACTTTCTCCTCTAGCAATAACCAGTGTTTTTCTGTATTTATGTCTGTTTCTTTTTGTTTTGTTCACTTTCTTGGAGAATTCTAAATATAAGTGGAATCATATGGTATTTGTCTTTCTCTGACTCATTTCCCTTAGCATAATGCCCACTGGTTCCATCCATGTTGTTGTGAATAATAAGATTTCATTCCTTTTTATGGCTGTATATTGTGACATATACAACATTTTCTATATTCATCTATCGGTGGACTTCTACATTGCTTCCATATCTTGCCTATTGTAAATAAGGCTGCAATAACATGGGGTACATTTATCTTTTGAAATTGGTGTTTTTATTTTCTTCAGGTAAATGACCCAAAATACTGGGTCACATGGATTTCGATTTTTCATTTTTTGAGGAAACTCCACATTACTTTCTATAATGGCTGTACCAGTTTACAATCCCAAGAGGGTTCCCTTTCTTCCATATTCTCACCAATTCTTATTATTCCTGTCTTTTTGATACTAGCCATTCTGGTTGGCAGGAAATGATATATCATTGTTGTTTGAATTTGCATTTCCCTGATGATTAGTGATGTTGAACATCTTTTCATATGTTGGTTGGCTGCTTTGGAAAAACTCTATTTTATGTCTTTTTTGAAAAAAATTCTATTCAGGTCCTCTGTACATTTTTTAATCAGAGTGTTTTTGAGTGTTGAGTTTTGTAAATTTTTTTAAATATATTTTGGATATTAACCCATCTCAAATATATCATTTGCAGATATCTTCTTTATTTTGGTGGTGATTTTATTCACTGTGCAAATATTTTTTTAGTTTACTGTAGTTCCAGTTGTATAATTTTCTCTTTTTTTTCCCCAGGGTGGCATATCCAGAAAATATTGCTAAGGCTGATGTCCAAGAGTAGCTATATGTTTTCTTTTAAGAATTTTATAATTTGGGGCCTTATTTTAAGTCTTTAATCCATTTTTGTTTATAGTGTAAGAAACTAGTCTACTTTTATTCTTTTGCAGGTAGCTGTCCAGTTTACTCAACACCAGTTATTGAAGAGACTCTTTTTCACATCATATATTCTTGTCTCTTTTGTTGTATAGTAATAGACTATATAAATGCAAGTTTATTTCTGGGCTCTTTGTTCCGTTCCATTGACCTATGTATAGATTTTCACCACTGAGTAGATGTTACCTATGGGGTTGTCATATGTGGCATTTATTAGGAGGTATATTCCTACTATATATACTTTGTTCAGAGTTTTTATCATGAATAGATGTTGAATTGTGTCAAATACTTTTCTACCTCTATTGGGTTATGACTTTTATCATTCATTTTTTATTAATGTGGTATATTTTTTGATTTGTGAATGTTGAATCATACTTGCATCTCTGGAATAAATCTCACTTGATTGTAATGAATGATCCTTTCAGGGTATTTTGTAATTTGGTTAATATGTTGTGGAGAATATTTGCATCCATATTCATCAGGGATATTGCTCTATAATTTTCTTTGTGGTATCTTTGGTTTTGGCATCAGGATAATGTTAGCCTCCTAGATGAAATGGAAGATCTTTTTCCTCTTCTATTTTTTAGAGTAGTTTGAAAAGAATATGCGTTAACTTTTCTCTAAGTATTTGGTCAAATTCACCCATGAAACTATCTTGTTCTCTTTTGTTTGGGGGAAATTTTTTAAATTACCAGTTCAATTTTGTTACTAGTAATTCATTCAGATACTTTTTTTTTAATTTTTTTATAGTTTATTTATTTTTGAGACAGAGAGAGACAAAGCACGAGTGGGGGAGAGGCAGAGAGAGAGGGAGAAACAGAATCTGCAACAGGCTCCAGGCTCTGAGCTGTCAGCACAGAACTTGAACCCACAAACTGTGAGATCATGACCTGAGCTGAAGTTGGACCCTTAACCGATTGAGCCAACTAGGTGCTCCAAGATCTTGTTTTTTCTTGATTCATACTTGGAACACTGTATGTTTCCAAGAATTTATCCAT
The DNA here is from genome assembly GCF_006229205.1 of Suricata suricatta. Taxonomy (NCBI): domain Eukaryota; kingdom Metazoa; phylum Chordata; class Mammalia; order Carnivora; family Herpestidae; genus Suricata; species Suricata suricatta. The sequence goes on from NC_043700.1 coordinate 165,219,596, forward strand.
TTCTTTTAGGTTGTCTATTTGTTGGCATATTATTTTTCATAGCAATTCCTTATAATCCATTGAATTTCTGTGGTATTGGTTGTAACCTCTCATTTTTGATTTTATCTATTTGAATCTTCTCTTTCTATCTAATAAGTCTGGGTAAAAGTTTATCAATTTTATTTATCTTTTCTAAGAGAAAGGCCTCAGTTTCATTGATCTTTCCTATATTTTAATTTTTTAATTTTGTTTTGTTTCTGTCTGTATTTTATTTACTTCCATTCTGATCCTTATTATCTCCTGTCTTCTATTAACTTTGAGCTTTGTTTGTTGTTCTTTTTCTAAGTCCTTTTGGTGTAAGCCTAGATTATTTATTTGAGATTTTTCTGCTTTTTGACATCAACCTGTATTGCTATATATGTCCCTCTTAGAACTGATTTTACTGCATCCCAAAGGGTTTGGACAGTTGTGTTGTCATTTGCCTCCATGTATTTTTCCCCCACTTTGTTTTTTGCTGTTGTTGTTGTTGTTGTTGATGATGAATTAACTTTTTAGTTTCCACATGCTTGTGTTTTTTCTGTTTCTTATCTTGTAATGTACCTTATAATTCCTGGTTTAAAGTGTGGTACTTAAAAGTGCATATTATGTTTCAATCATTTAATTGAGACTTGTGTTATGACCCAATAGGTGATTATCCTTCCAGACTGCTAATTTATTCTTTTATATCCTCTAATCTACTATTGCTTCCCTTTAATATATATTTCACTTTAGTTATTGTATTCTTCAGTTATGGATGGCTCTTTTTATCTCCTTAAGTTATCTCCTTAAGTTATCACTGATTTTATCTACTTTTCTCTTAAGTTTAGTGGGTATCTTTATGACCACTACTTGGAACTCTTTATCAGATAGATTGCTTATCTCCATTGTGCTTTGCTCTTTTTCTGGGCTTTTTTCTTGTTCTTTCATTTGGATATTTCTCTGTCTCCTCATTTTGTTTGACTCTGTGTTTGTTACTATGTATTGGGTAGGTCAGCTACATCTCTGGTGTTGAAAGTAGTAGTCTTATGTAGAAGATGTCCTTTGGTACCCAGTCATGAGAACCAGGCATTTCAGAGGTGTCTTCTATGTGCTGTGTGTCCTCTATTGTGGCTGAGCTGGAACTGCTACATGACTCTGGTGGGCAGGACCAGTGCTCAGTTTATTTGTCTTGAATGATCAGCCTTGACTACTGCAGACACACTAGTAGACAGGTCTTGCCCCTGGCAAGGTTGACTGAAAGACTTCACTCCAGCTACTGCAGTTGCAGTGTTACATGGGTCTAGCTCCTACTGTAGCTGAGTGAGAGACCCGGCTTTGGCTACTGCAGGTGGGCTGCTGTACAGGACCAGCTTCCCACCCCTCCAATGCATAACTTAACCTGGGGATGTGCCATGTCTGGCCAGGGCAGCCTCGCAGATGTGGCAGGACAGTAGTCACTCTAGAGGGATGCTAGTCCCAACTGAGGCTGCCTGATGAGTGTGGCCAGGTAGGAAGGGCACTTACTGGGGGAGATTGGTTCAGTGAGGTGGTCAGTGGTTGAATACTTGGACTGGGCAATCAGTGCTAGGAAGGTAGATGGAAAGTGTCAGGATTGTTTTCTGCAAGTGTCTGGCTAGCTAGATTGAAAGAGGCCTGGAAAAGTGGTGCCTACCAGCACCTCCATCCCCAGAGGAAGCTTCTGCAGATCCCTGAAGATCCATGTCCCACATGTTCTTAAAATAGTCATTCTCCTTCACAGGGCTTTTCAAACTGCTGCTTCCCCGCTGGTATATCCAAGGGATATAGCGTACTGGCACTTTAAGAGTAGAGATTCAGTTTCCCTTAACCTGCGGGCTCTCCCACAGGTATGTCTTGCCAGTTTTCAAAGATGTCTGAGCCAAACACTACCAGTTTTCAAAGCAAGACTTTATGCGGGATTGTCCCTCCCAGTACTAGGGCCAGAGTGCTCTGGGATTTGAGGCTCAATGTCCTTCTCAGGAAGTACCCATGTCTGTGATATCTCTCCTACTTGTAGGCTGCTGTCGCATTGAGGGTTTGGATCCCTATCATATCTCTTCCCTTCCTATCCTTCTTGGTGTAGGCTTTTTTTAAAATGCCGTTAGGTATGGAAGATGTGCTCTGTTAGTCTCAGTATCATTTTCAGAGTGAATTTCATTACATGTAGTTGTTGCATCAGTGGTCTGTGGAAGAAGGTGAGCTAAGGTCCTGCTATGCTAACATCTTCCTTAAATGTTTATAGTTTTTTTAAGTATTATTGTCAAGTTAGTTGTCATACAGCATATTCATTGTGTTCTTGGCTTCAGGAGTAGATTCCAGTGATTCATCACTTACCTTCAACACCCAGTGCTCATCCCAACAAGTGCCCTTCTCAATGCCCATCACCCATTTTCCTTCTCTCCTGCACCCCCCATCAGCCGTCAGGTTTTTTTCTGTGTTTAAGAGTCTCTTATGGTTTGCTTCCCTCTTTGTTTGAAATTATTTTTTTCCTTTCCCTTAACCCATGGCCTCTGTTAAGTTTCTCAAATTCCACCTGTGAGTGAAAGCAGTCTTTCACTGACTGACTTATTTCACTTAGCATAATACCCTCCAGTTCCATCCATGTTGTTGGAAATGGCAAGATTTCATACTTTATCATTGCCAAGTAGTATTCCATTACATATATACCACCTCTTCCTTTTCCATTCACCAATTGATGCACATTTGGGCTCTTTCCATAATTTGCTATTGTTGAGAGCACTGCTGTAAACATTGGGGTACATGTGCTTCTATGAATCAGCACTCCTATATCCCTTGAATAAATTCCTAGTAGTGCTATTTCTGGGTCATAGGGTAATTTTATTTATTTTTTTTTTTGAGGAATCTTCACACAGTTTTCCAGAGTGACTATATCAGTTTGCATTCCCACCAACAGTGCAAGAGGGTTCCTGTTTCTTCACATTCTCACCAACATCTGTTGTTTCCTGAGTTGTTAATTTTAGCCACTCTGACCAGTGTGAGGTGGAATCTCAATGTGATTTTGATTTGTATATCCCTGATAAGTGACATTGAGCATCTTTTCATGTGTGTGTTGGGCATCTGAATGCCTTTGAACAAGTATCTGTTCATGTCTTCAACCCATTTCCTCACTGGATTATTTGGTTTTGGGGTGTTGAGTTAGTAAGCTCTTTATAGATTTTGGATACTAACCCTTTATCTGATATGTTATTTGCAAATATCTTCTCCTGTTCCGTCAGTTGCTTTTTAGTTTCATTGATTGTTTCCTTCGCAGTCCAGAAGCTTTTTATCTTGATGAGGTCCCAATAGTTCATTTTTGCTTTTCTTTCCCTTGCCTTCAGAGAAATGTCAAGTAAGAAGTTGCTGTGGCTGACATCAAGGAGGTTGTTGCCTCTAGGATTTTGATGGTTTCCTGTCTCACATTTAGGTCTTTCATCGTTTTCAGTTTATTTTTTTTTGTATGGTAGAAGAAAGTGGTCCAGTTTCATTCTTCTGCATGTTGCTGTCCAGTTCTCCTAGCACCATTTGCTAAAGAGATTGTCTTTTTTCCATTGGGTACTCTTTCCTGCTTTATCAGAGATTAATTGGCCATATATTTGTGAGTCCAGTTCTAGGTTCTCTATTCCATTGGTCTATGTGTCTGTTTTTGTGTCAAAACCATACTGTCTTGATGATTACAGCTTTGTAGTAATGCTAAGTCCAGGATTGTGACGCCTCCCACTTTTTTTTTTCAATATTACTTTGGTTATTCAGGGCTTTTGTGGTTCCATACAAATTTTAGAATTGTTTGTTCTAGATTTGAGAAGAATACTGGTACAATTTTGATTGGGATTGCATCGAATGTGTAGATTGCTTTGGGTAATAAGGACATTTTAACAATGTTTATTCTTCCAATATATGTACATGGAACGTTTCTCCATTTCTTTGTGTCTTCTTCAATTTCCTTCATAAGTTGTCTATAGTATTCATCATATAGATCTTTTACATCTTTGGTTAGTTTTATTTCTAGGTATTTTATGGTTTGTGGTGTAATTGTAAATGGGATCGATTTTTTTATTTCTCTTTCTGTTGGTTCATTATTAGTATATGGCAATGTAGCCAATTTCTGTACATTCTTTGTATCCTGTGACTTTGCTGAATTTATGTATCAGTGCTAGAAGATTTTGGTGGAGCCTTTTGGGTTTGTCATGTCGAGTATCATGTCATCTGTAGATGGTGAAAGTTTGACTTCTTCTTTGCCAATTTTGATGCCTTTTATTTCATTATATTGTCTGATTGCTGAGGCTAGGACTTCCAACACTATGTTAAACAATAGTGGTTAAAGTGGACATCCCTGTCATGTTCCTGATCTCAGTGGGAAAGCTCTCAGTTTTTCCCCATCGAGGATGATATTAGCTGTGGGCTTTTCATAAATGGCTTTTATGATGTTTAAGTACGATCCTTCTATCTTGACTTTCTTGAGGGTTTTTATTAAGAAATGATGCTGTATTTTGTAAACATTTTTTCTGCATTTGTTGACAGGATAATGTGGTACTTTTCCTTTATTCTATTAATGTGATGTATCACATTGATTGATTTCCAAATATTGAACCAGGCCTGGAGCTCAGAGATGAATCCCACTTGATCATGGTAAATAATTCTTTTTATATGCTGTTGAATTCGATTTGCTAGTAGTGTCTTAAGAATTTTTTCATCCATGTTCATCAGGGATATTGGCCTGCAATTTCCTTTTGTAGTGGTGTCTCTGTTTTGGGAATCAAGGTAATACTAGCTTCTAGAATTAGTCTGGAAGCTTTCCTTTCCTTTCTATTTTTTGGAACAACTTGAGAAGGATAGATATTAACTTTGTTTTAAATGTCTGGTAGAGGGGTGCCTGGGTGGCTCAGTCAGTTGAGCGTCCAGCTTCGGCTCAGGTTATGATCTCGCGGTTCGTGGGTTCAAGCCCCGCGTCAGGCTCTGTGCTGACAGCTAGCTCAGAGGCCTGTAGCCTGCTTTGGATTCTGTGTCTCCCTCTCTCTCTGACCCTCCTCTGCTCGCACTGTCCCTCTCTGTCTCGCAAAAAATAAAAACATAAAAAAATAGATAAATGTCTGGTAGAATTCCCCTGAGAAATCTTCTGGCTCAGGACTCTTATGTGTTGGGAGATTTTTTGATAGTTGGTTCAATTTCTTCGCTAGTTATGGGTCTGTTCAAATTTTCTATTTCTTCCCATTTGAGTATTGGTTGTGTGTAGGTATCTAGGAATTTGTCTATTTCTTTCATGTTGTCCAGTTTGTTGGCATATAATTTTTCATAGTTGCCTCTAATAGTTGTATTTCTGTAGTGTTGGTTGTGATTTGTCCTCTTTCATTTGTGATTTTATCTATTTGGACACTAATTCTGTTTCAGAAGTCTGAAACAGACTTATCAGACTTATCTGATTTATCAATTTTATTTTTAAAAACAGCTCTTAGATTCATTAATCTGTGTTGTTTTGTTTGTTATTATTATTTGGGGGGGTCTATATTGTTTATTTCTGTTCTAATCTTTATTTTTCCTCTTCTGCTGGCTTTGGGTTTTCTTTGCTGTTATGCTTCTAGTTTTTTTAGGTGTGTGGTTAACTTTGTAATTGGGATTTTTCTTATTTCTTGAGATAGGCCTGGGTTGCAATGTATTTTCTTTTTAGGAATCCTTTTGCTGTATCCCAAAGAGTTTGGACTGTTATGCTTTCAATTTCCTTTGCTTCCATATATTTTTAAATTTCTTCTTTAATTGCCTGGTTGACCCATTTATTCTTTAGTAGGATGCTTTTTAACCTCCATGCATTTGGAGGCTATTTAATTTTTTTTCTTGTGGTTAATTTCACATTTTATAGCATTGTGGTCTGAAAATATGCATGGTATGATCACTATTCTTTTATATTTATTGAGGGCTATTTTGTGAGCCAATAGTATATCTTGGAGATATAGATATTCTATTTTGGAGAATGTCCCATGTGCATTCGAGAAGAGTGTGTAGCCTGCTGCTTTTGTATGAAAAGTTCTGAGTATGTCTGTCAAGTCCATCAGGTCCAGTGTATCATTCAAGGCCATTGTTTCTTTATTGATTTTTTGCCCAGATGATATGTCTATTGCTGTAACTGGAGTATTAAAGTCCCCTACAATTAGTGTATTCTTACCAATAAGATTGTTTGTGTTTGTGATTAATTGATTTATATATTTGGGTGCTCTTGAACTGGGTGCACAAACATTTATAAGTGCTATCTTTTCTTGATGGATAGACCCTGTAATTATGATATAATGTCCTTCTTTATCTCTTATTACACCCTTTAGTTTAAAATCTAGTTTGTCTGATATAAGTATAGCTACTCCAGCTTTCTTTTGACTTCCAGTAGCATGATACATATTTTTCCATCCCCTCACATTCAATCTGAAGGTGTCCTCAAGTCTAAAATGAGTCTCTTATAAATAGCATATAGATGGATCTTGTTTTTTTTGTTTGTTTATCCATTCTGATACCCTATGTGTTTTGATTGGGGCATTTAGTCCATTTACATTTGAGTTATTATTGGAAGATATGGATTTAGTGTCATTGTGTTTTCTGCAGGTTTGATACTTGTGGTGAGGTCTCTGGTCCTTTGTAGTCTTTGCAGCATTCTGCTTAGAGTCCTCCTTGGGGTTTCTTTTAGGGATGACTTAGTGGTCATGAACGCCTTGAATTTTTGTTTGTCTGGGAAAGGCTTTATTTCTCCTTCTCTTCTGAATGACAGCCTTCCTGGATAAAGAACTCTTGGCTGCATATTTTTCCTATCCAGCACATTGAATATTTCCTGCCACTCCCTTCTAGTCTGCCACATTTCAGTGGGCAGCTCTGCTACTGGTCTTATGTGTCTACCCCTATTGGTTAAGTCCTGTTAGTCCCTAGCTTCTTTCAGAATTCTCTCTTATCTTTGAATTTTGCCAGTTTCACTATGATATGCCATGGAAAAGGCCTATTCTTAATGAATCTGAAAGGAGTTCTCTGCACCTCCTGGATTTGGATGATTGCTTCCTTCCCCAGATTAGGTAAGTTTTCAGCTGTTTGTTCAATTAATCTTCTGCCCCTTTCTCTCTCTCTTCTTCTTATGGAACTCCTATGATACAAATATTATTACATTTCATTGAATCAATTAGTTCTCTAATTCTCCCCTTGTGCTCTAGTATTTTTTTATCTTTTTCTTAGTTTCCCCATCCATAATTTTCTCTCCTATTTGACTTATTCTCCCCTCTGCTTCCTCCATCCTTGTTGTCATTGAATCTAGTTTATTTTGCACCTCATTTACAAAGTTTCTTAATTCGTTGTGAGTATTTCTTAGCTCCTTGATCCCCGCAGCAATAGATTCTCTACTGTCTTCTATGCTTTTTTCAAGCCCATCTACTGATCTTTGGACTATTATTCTAAATTCTTGATCAGATATATTGTTTATATCTGTTTTGATCAATTCTCTATGTTCCATTTCTTCCTGTAATTTCTTTGGAGGAGAATTCTTCCATTTTATCATTTTGGCTAGTTTTCTGTCCTTTCTCTGTTTTAATAGCTTGTTATGTGTCCTGCACCTGGAAGCACTACTATATTACAAAGGGGTCATACACTGTCCAGGACCTGACCCTTCACGAGGTGTTTTTGGAGTATGTTGCATACTCTCTATTGTGACTCTGGTTGCTTGGTCTCCTTGCTCATAGTGGTGATTTGGATATTCAACCAGGTGCGAAAGGAGAGGGTAGTGGAAAAGGCATTATCCCATACAAAAAGAGAAATGACAGGGGTGGTGAAAAAGAAAAGAAAAGAAAAAAAAGAGAAAAAATGACCAGGCAGAGAATCAAACTATCCTGCTTAATCTAGAGAGAGAGAGAAAGGATATAGATATAGATAGATATAGATATAGATAGCAATAAAATAATAATTGACCAAGAATCAAATCCTAAAGTACAAAGCCACTGGATGGATATCTTATGGTGCCTTGACATCATTGGCTGTGCTGGTCTGGAGGAAGGGCTGTCTGGTTGGTCAGTGTCAATATTGCTTTGGTAGATAAGCAGTTACCAGGCACAGAGGGGCATGGTTTGGTATAAGTATTCCTGCCTCCACTGTGGGCCAGTTGTCTGTTCCCTGAAGCCCCACCTTGTTGGTGATGGAGAGAAAAATGGCCACACCCCAGTCTATCACTCCCAGATGGGTTTCCCAAACCACTCTCTTCAGGCTGTCTTCGCAGTGCCATGCAGGCATAAGTGTGCAGGTTTGTTGGCTCCACAGATTCCTGCACCTCCCAGGCACTCAGTTGGGATTCAAACCCTAATGTCATAAAAGATCATGTGCACCCTAGTTCCGGGGTAGTGCCACTGCACAGAGCCGACAAAGGGCCTCAGGCTGGCAGGTGCTTCCAGGATCTTTTGTCCTTGGGGTGGGTATGTATATACCTACTTCCCAAAGCACTCAAGGGAGGGGACTGCTCTCTCCAACTGTACCTCTGATGTGGCTACTGATTCCAGAGGTTGGCTCCCCTCCTCCCCAACCACACATGCAGGGTGACTGGCACCAGTCCAGAGTAAGACCTACAACCCTGGATCTTCACTCTTAATGTTATTTGCAAGATAGAAACTGCTTCTTTTTCCACACCTCAGTGTGGTCTGTGGGCTGGGGCGATTTTCCACTTGTCCAAATACAATCCTACACTTCAACAGTCTCTCTTTTCCTCTGTCTCTCTACAGAATGGGATCCCTCCCCTCCATGACTATGCTGCCCATTTTATCTCTCCCAGCTTGCAATCACACACCTATAGCCCACAAGGTTGTCCACATGGGCCCCTAGAGAGGTTTCTGTCACTTTGTAGCTCAGATTCCTAGAAATCAAGTCTTCTGGCCTCAATACTGCTGTGTTTGAGGGATGAGAGAACTTCCAGTCCCTCTACTTCTCCACTATGTTGACTCCCTCCTAATGTGTTTACAGTTTTAAGCAGTGACAAGCAAAATAATAAACATGATTTGTCTCAGCTTGAAAAGTATATCACATTTCTCTATAAGGTAATATCTAGACCAATTAGATATGCCACTTGATTTTGAGTTATTAAAGTATGCTTAATAATGTGTCTTAAAACGTGTGTCTGATGATTTTGAGTGTACTAGGGCTTGACATTTGGTGGAAACTGGATATTGACATATTTGCATTTGAGTCAGAATTTGGCAATTGTGTTGTCACATTTATTTTTAAATCTATAGTATTTGAATTTTCCTAAGGGTTGAAGTAGAACTTTTCCTTGTTGAAGTGGAACTAGAAATAAGATCCTACTTTTTTCGATTCAAAATCCAGACTATTTTTTTTTTAAATTCTAACATGTCCCTTTAATCAGTGTGGCTTGAATCCATATTGTGAGGAAAACAGCTGTGGTTTCTGAGAAAACTCTCCAGAAAAATTCTATGGTATGAGTACTTGTGGCATATTTCAGTATCTTTCTCTCCATCTGTGAATAAAACAAAACAATAATAGCAACCTAAAAAAAGCCCCAATAAGCCAAATTATGTAAATTTCATGTTTAAAACCCAAATCAGCCAAGACTGGTCAAATCACGGTGGCAAACGGAGAGGAATGTCAAAAGTTCCTAGAGACAAAATATCTTAGAAAATGATCCCAGAATATACTCTTTGGCTATTGGCTATGAAAAGTTTACTCTGAAAGCTATAACAAGACTAAGAGTGAGCAAGAATGAGATGGAAGAGAATCAGGTATAAGGACAAAAGGAGGAGGTACATAGTGTATTAAGAAAGCCTACTACTAGTAGACATCGCAAACACTACAAGTCACATACAGACATGAATTAAAGCTCAGGGATTAACCTTGAGAAGCATAGATTATGTACCTTTACTGAGGTTGTTGAGAGACCTGGGGATGAGAGTGCTAGGAGCAAAAACTAATGCTGGGTGTGGTTAGAATCAGAGAATATAGGAGACAGGCTAAATAATGCCTCTATGGCAGCCAGGCAAACAAGTTTCTTCAGAAAACCTGAAAGGTTAATCAGGACTTTCCCCTCACTGACACAAAGTCATGCCCTGTAAAATAGCTGGCTCAGCAAAAATCTAACTTATTTGAAGGTGAATAACCAAATAAAGAAGAGGAGTAGAAAAGAGAAGGGAAAAATAAGAAGGGAAAGGGAATGGGTAAACGAAGAAGGAGAAGAAGAATTGGTACTTCATCCATAGTAGAGAGAGTAGAAAAAAATATTTGGAGGAAAAAAAACTATATAAATATGTACTTAAAAACCTGCTTGTAAGAAAATATATTGCTCAAAATGGAAAAAAGTATATGATCTACAATTTTTATCCAAATGGAAAAAATAATAAAACGGTTGCTTCTAAGAAGATAAGCACAAGGCCCACATTAAGGAGCTTAAGGAAGAAATGATGAGACTATGAAAGGAACGGTGACTATTCTAAATATGTAAATCCAAACAATGAATGGTCTAAACATGCCAACTAAAAGACGGATTTTCAGACTCAAATATATGTCTGTAGAAGAAATCCACTTTAAGTATAAACGCAGATTAAAAATCAATGGTTAGAGAAAGATATACTATGTTAATGGCAATCAAGAGACAACCTACATTAATTTTATACAAAGCAGTCTTCAGAATAAGGAAGATTATTCAGTACGAAGAGGGGTATAACACAATGGTAAAGAAGTCTATTCTCCAAAAGTCATAATATTCACAAGTGCATCTAACATAAGGACATCAAAATAAGTGAGGAAATATCCGAAGGAAAAATAGGCAAATTCTCTTATAGCTGCAGAGTTCAACACCACCTTTCAGTTATTGATAAATCCAGCAGGGAGAAAATCAGTAAGGATACAATTGATATGAACGTCACTATCAGTCTATTTGATCTAATTCACATTCATAAAACAGACCATTTAAAAAGAGCCAAATAAGCATTCTTCTCAAGCTTACATAAAACATTTATCAAGATAGACTATATTCTGGGCTATAAAACGTAGCTGAACAAATTTAAAAGAACAGAAATCATACAAAGTATGTTCTCACACCACAGTGGAATTAAACTAGAAAGCAATCACAGGAAAATATCCTAGTATTTGAAGATAAGTAACATATTTCCAAATAACACACGGGTAAAAAAAATTAAATCATTTTAAAATAAAAAAACTTCTAAACATTTGTGGAATGCAGTGAACATAGTGTTTGGAGGAAAATGTATGATGTTAAATGTACATATTGGAAAATAAGAAAGATTTTAATCAAATCAAGGAAAATTGAGAAGAGCAATTTAAACCTAAAATGAAACAGAGGGGAAAAGGAAAACTTAGAGCAGAAGTCAATGAAGTTGAAAACAGTAAAAAAAAAAAAAAAAAAAAAATCAACAAAGCCAAAAGATAATTATTTGAAAAATCCATAAAATTGATAAATATCTAGCTAGTTTAACAAGGAAAAAAAAGAAGTTGTAATTCATCAGTATAAAAACTGAAAAAGGATTGTCATGGATATTAAAAGGTTAGTAAAGAAATTCAAGGAGAAACTCTATGCCCACAAATTTGATAATGGAGCAATTCCTTTAAAAGATACAAACTACCCAAACCAAAAAAGGAGAAATAGATGAAAAGAATAGCCCTTTAAGCAATAATTAATAATCTTCCAAGAAATAAAGCACAAAGCTCAGATGGTGTCAGTGGTAAAATTTACCATACATTTAAGACATAAATGATAACAGTGTCCCTCAATCTTCTAGAAGCAGAGGGAATACTTCTAACTCATTGTATGAAGCTAACATTACCTCAATATCAAAGCCAGAGAAGGGAAAACTATAGACTACTCTCTCTTATGACCAGAGATGCAAAATCCCCAATAAAATATTAGCAAATCAAATAGAACAATGAATGAAAAGAACTATGCCCTATGGCCAAGTGGGATTTATTCCAGGTATGCAAGGCAGGATCAACATTAGAAAATCAATCAGCACAATGAACATATTAACGCACTAAAAAGGAAAATCAGATGATAATATCAACTGATGCAGGAAAAGACTTTGATTAAATTTAAAACTTATTAATGATAAAAGTGAAGCAAGGCAGGAGTACATGGCAGTTCTTCAATTTGGAAAGGAAAGATGCAATAAACGGTATTGGGACAAGTGAACAAATATTTAGAAAAAGTAACTCTGGTCTATACTTTATATCATGCACCAGAATATACCTCAAATAGCTCAGATACTTAAAATGTTTAAATTAAGTAATAAAACATTGGAAAATATCTTTAAACCTTGGGTTGGGGAAATCCTTCTTACCAATACTCAAAGCCTAGAAATTATAAAAAATAAATTGATGAATTTGACTACTGTGTGACTTCCATATTGCAAAACCTAAAAGAAAAACAGTATTTTCAATATAACAAGATAAAAGATAAGTTGAAAGAAGTATTTAAAACATATTATAAACAAAGGCTAATAGGTAAAGAACTCTTGGAAATCCGTAAGTATCAAAAATCCAAAGAATACAAATAGACAATTAAAAAAAGTGAAACACAAATTGTTCTTAAACATATAAATGGTATTCAACTTTATTCCCAAGAAGAGAAGATGCAAATTAATATTACAATGAGGTGTTGCTTTTTATGCATGAATTTGGGAAAAATGAAATGCTCGAGAGTGGACCTTATTGCTAAGGTTTGTGAACTAGATACTCTCATTCACTGATGTCATTAATGTAGGTTTTTACAATTTCTGTATTTGGAAGTACAGGCATACATTTTCAGTAGTATTGTAGGTTTGGTTCTGGACCACCTGCAATAAGGTGAATATCATGATATAGTGAGTCAAATAAATATTTTGTTTTTCCAGAGCATATGAAAGTTATATTATTACTGTAGCATAGTTTTTTTAAGTGTATAGTTGCATTATGTCTTAAAAAACCCTAAGTTCATACCTTAATTAAAAAAATACTTTATTACTAGAAAAAATGATAACCATCATCTGAGCTTTCAGTGAGTGAGTCCTATGATTTGCTGGTGGAGGCTTGCCTTGAAGTTGATGGCTGCTAGGTGATGAGGGTGGTGTTTGCTGAAGACTGGGGTTGCTGTGGCAATTACTTCAGATAAGACAACAATGAAGTTTGCAGCATTTACTGACTCTTCCTTTCACTTGAAAACTTAGAGTTCATTGTAGGGTTTCTAAGTGGGCTAATTTCAATATTGTTGTGTCTCAGAGAAAAGAGAGACCTGAGAAGAGGGGAAAGATGGAAATGGCACCTAAAACAATTACAATAGTAACGTCAAAGATCACTGATCACAAAGCACCATAACAATATAATGGCAATGAAAAAGTTTGAAATATTGTGAGGATTACCCAAATGTGACAGACACAAAGTGAGCGAAAGCTGTTGGAAAAACAGTACTGATAGACTTGCTCATTGCAGGGTTGTCACAAACCTTAAATTTACTAAAAAAAAAAAAACCAAAAACAAAAACGCAGCATCTGGGGGAGTCTTGGTTGGCTCGATTGGTTAAGCGACTGACTCTTGATTTTGCTTCAGGTCATGATCTCATGGTTTGTGAGTTTGAACCCCAGGTAAGGCTCTGTGCTGACAGTGCTGAGCCTGCTTGAGATTTTCTCTCTCTCTCTCTCTCTCTCTCTCTCTCTCTCTCTCTCTCTCTGCACCTCCCTGCTGTCTCTCTCTCTCACTTTCTCTCCCTCTCTCTCTATCTCTCAAAATAAGTTAATTTTAAAAATTTAAGAATAAATGCAGCGTCTGTTAAGCACAACATTTATAGTGAAGTGGAATGAAATGAGCTATACTTGTATATAAAATTTGCAAAGGTATGGACTCTTTAATTCAGTGACCACAATTCAAGTAGTTAGTTTTTCCTATAGATATAATTTATAGATATATCCTATAGATATATATCATGTGAAATAATTTATGTTCAAGTTTACTAAAGAAGTGACACATTATGTATCATATTAATAGACTGAAATAACCCATTTTTTCTATCCATAAGAGAATTAGTTAAATTAGAATGCATCTATACAATAGAATATTTTGCAACTGTGGAAAAAAGAAACTATAGATTGGCATGAAAAGTCTTCAAGATATAAAAAGTAAAGGGTGCCTGGGTGGCTCAGTCAGTTAAGAGTCCAACTTCAATTCAGGTCACGGTCTCATAGTTCACAGGTTCAAGCCCTGTGTCGGGCTCTGTGTCAACAGGTCAGAGCCTGGAGCCTGCTTTGGATTCTGTTTCTCTCTCTCTCTCTCTGCCCCTCCCCAGCTCATTCTCTCTCTTTCTCTCTCTCAAAAATAAATAAACATTAAAAAATAGATACAATATGTAAAAATACTGTACAGAAGTATGAATGCTCTGTCATAAAAAGAGAAAATAAAACTGTAGTTGATCCTTGAGCAATAAATAATCTGTGTATAACTTTTGACTCCCCTAAAACAACAGGTAATTGTGAACTGGTGACCAGAAGCCTTATCAATAACATAAATAGCTGAGTGACACATATTTTGTACTTTATACATATTGTGTAGTGTATTATTATAATGTAAGCTAGGGATAAGAAAATGTTATTAAGAAAATCATAAGGAAGAGAAACTGCATTTACAGTACTGTAGCGAATAATAAAAACTCTGCATATACGTGGAACTTCACAGTTGAAACTCCTGTTGGTCAAGAGTCAACTGTACATATCTATACCCTCTTGGTATTTGAATATATAAAAAAAACCTCTGAGGGAATATGGGAGAAAGTCCTAACAGTGGTTATACATCTGGGGAGATAAGTAAGGCATGACAGACTTTTTTGAACCACACATATTTAGTGCCTAGTTCTTTAAAAAGCTTTACTGTCACCATGAAAGACGGTAAGATTTGAGATGCATGTCCCTGCCTTAACATCAATGCCAGGCCTTTGGGTCTAGGTGCAGCCAGATGCTTACTAACATGTCCCGGTTGGCTTACTGTAGGTCAATCTAGGTGGAAGATGGTTGAATGGGTAAATAAGAAGAACTGTGTTTTCAAATATTTATAACTCTTGGGATTCAGGCAGTTTTGTACTCTCCCAAATTGAGCATGACATTGAAAGAAGGAAAATTCTAACATTCCCTTCTGACTCAGAAAACCACTTTAGTCAAGCAGACCGGTTTAGAGATCTAATGGGAAGGACATAATAGGGGAAAGTCAGATTACTAGACTGATGGGTACGAGAAAGCCACTTTTTCTCCAGCTTGTAGGTTTCAATGAGTCATAAACCCACAATTCTTGTTTTAAGGTCTATAAAAGCAAGTAATAATGTATTGGTCCCTGGTGTCCAGCAGGAGGGGATGAATTTTTCAGGCTAAGTCTCTGCTAGATTGATTTCAAGGAACGCTGGCCCTGAAAGCCACCACATGGAGCCCTGGAAGTAGCAAAGCCCAGTCTGTGGAGATACTCTGAGGTCAAGAGTGGTTGCTAAAAACTTGGAAGGGAACATAAATAACAACATATCCACTACAGGCCATAAAACAACAAGGGAAACTAGTGGATTCAAACAAGTAAAAGTATAAGGAAACAGAAGTTTTCCTGAAACTGAAGGATGCTTTAGCTAAAGACTGTTAAGTAGGTAAAAAATTAAAAACATGAAAGAGAATTTACCATTTTGTTGGCACTGAACATGGGACACCTGAGATATTGCAAAAATGGTCTCTATTCTTCACCCATCTCTGTGCTCCCGCCTTTGTGATGCAACTTTGCAATGCTCTCTCTCAAAAGGAGAAGTCTCTTAATCTACTCCCTTGAGTCTGAGCTGGCCATGTGACTTGTTTGATTAACAGAGTGTCTGGAAGTGATGATGTGCCAGTTTCAAGTGTTGATCCCAGGAGACCTTGTGGACATTTCACTCTCTCTGTCACTCCCTTAAGAACAATTCTGGGTTAAACTCTTGGAAGATGAGAAATTACCAAATCCGGTGCTAAGTCATTCTTACTGAAGACACCCTAGAGCAGCTAGCCCCCAGCCAATCCTGACTGAGATCAGTAGAATGCTCTATGAATCATCCCTTCAATTCATAAGAAATAATAAAAGGAGGTTGTGGTTTTTTTTTAAATAGTTTATTGTCAAATTGGTTCCCATATAACACCCAGTGCTCTTCCCCACAAGTGCCCTCTTCCATTACAACCACCTCTTTTCCCCCTCCCCCTGTCCCTTCAACCCTCGGTTAGTTTTCAGTATTCAATAGTCTCTCATATTTTGTGTCCCTCTCTCTCTCTCCAACTCTTTCCCCCTTCCCCTCCCCCTGATCCTCCATTAGGTTTCTCCTGTTCTCCTGTTAGACCTATGAGTGCAAACATACGGTATCTGTACTTCTCCGCCTGACTTATTTAAGCCACTGAACATTGGGGTTGTTGTGACCCAGCAATAGCTAGTGATACAAGAGATGAACATAAGGAAAGAGAGGAAGAGTGAGGGAGAGGAGAGTGGGAGAGGAATATCGCAGGGTACTCATACTTACCTAATAAATGTGTCCAGGGGCTCCTGGGTGGCTCAGTTGGTTAAGCATCTGACTTTGACTTGAGTCTAGATCTCTTGGTTGGTGAGTTCCAGCCCTGCATTGGGCTCTCTACTGTCAGAGCAGAGCCGCCATCAGACCCTCTATATCCTTCTCTCTCTCTGCCCCTCCACCACTCATGCCCTGTCTCTCCCTTTCTCAAAAATAAACAAACATAAAAAAATAAGTGTGTCTCTCACCACTCCCCAGTGATTTAAATGGTAAAATAGGAGCTAAGTTAATCATTTCATCAGTTTGAGGTCACAGTAATTAGAAACTAAAGTGTCCTCATGACTATTGTGGCTGGCAATAACTTTAGTTTTCAGCATTGCACTGAGCATTATACAACCACTATGCCACCTTTCTCTCACAGTAATCCTTAGAATAGGTAATTTTACCCAGTTGAAAATAGGTTTAGGAAACTGAACAGACTTAGTCAGAATAAAGTAGCCTGTAAATGGCAGAGTTGGATCAGCATTTCTATTCCATGAATCCAAAATTGATAGTGCAAAGGTAATGAAGACACTGGCATGGGATGTATCTCAAGTTCTTATTACCCTGAAAGTCTTTATAGAATAGTAGCAGGATCTCATTTATTTATGCCATATTTACCAAAGCTTCAGTATTTATTTTTATTGTAAGGTTGGACATATTATTTAAGCACTTGTGCTTTAGTTTTCTCAACCATAAAATGGTGATTTTCATCATAAATGACTTACTATAAGAATTAATAGCATACTACATGTAGACTAATTTGATCAATGTCTGACACATAGACAGTAACACACAAATGCTACCATAATAGTAGTTGTATAAAATAATCAATGACTGGCACAGATGACATGATAACTGAACATTAGTTGAAACCAATAAGAAACAAACTAAATTATCTCTCCTTTAATCCGATTAACTTGAACTTTTCTTGTTGTGTTGGACATAAATGGACATTTCTTCAAGTACGTGTGATAAATTCTTTAAATGATTTGGTGAAAAACAAGTGTGATGATTCCCTTAATGCTTTTAATCTCTAATTTAATGATGAAGACTTGACCATTAATGAAGCAAGTGATGGGTACTAATTAGAGCACTTATGGTCAGCAGCAGGTGTTGTATGGAAGTGACAATCACTAAATTCTACACCTGAAGCTAATTTTACCCTGTATGTTAGTTAACTAACTGGAATTTAAATAAAATTTTAAAAATAATGAAAATACGAATTCTCTTTCCTAAATCAGAATAAAGAAATGTAATAAAAAAAACACCTTGCCTGTTGACATAATTACTGCTTTTCATTCTGGAATAGAAGACTACAAACCAAACATAAGGGATAATTTTAGATGAAAATTGTAAATATAGACTGTGTCAACAAAATGCCAAAATAAATCAGGCATTTCAATAAAAGTTTCAGTCATTTGGACATCATTCTACTTGTCAAATATCCAGATTGACAGGTTTTCACTGACAGGGCTACCTTTTTTTTTTAATTTAATGTTTATATTTTAGAGAAAGAGAGAGAGAGGAAGGTAAGTGGGGAGGGGGAGAGAGAGACACACACACACGGAATTTGAAGCTGGATCCAGGCTCTGAGCTGTCAGCACAGAGCCCAATGTGGAGCTCGAACCCACAAACCATGAGATCATGACCTGACCTGAAGTCAGATGCTTAATGGACTGAGTCACCCAGGAGCCCCTTACAGGGTTACCTTTTAACTGAATTTAGCAGATTGTTGTTTGTATTGCAGATATATCATCATGTTCTCCAACTTACCATATGTAGACTCAGGCAATTTAGAATCACATTCCTCACAAAAAATGAAATTGACTATCACCACATCTTAAATTAGGAATTAAAAAATAATCTGTGACTCATCAATGGTAGTTAATGAAACCATTCTCTCAGTGATAAAAATCTTTTCCTATGAAAAAAAATATAACTTTATTTGCTTACATTCAAAAAGTATAAGAATAGGCTCAGATTCTTTGGATATTTGACCATAATCTCCATTTAAGTTTTATTAACATTTTAAATTATTTCACATAAGACCTAAGAGAAACAATACTAGATAAGCCATTATGGGAATATAAAAAATATATGCCAGATAACCCTCCTTGATACATTCATCTGATCCCTCAACACTAAGGTTTCTCCCCTATCATAGGTAACTATCATAAAGTTTTTGAAAAACAACCTTGTATAATCTATAAACAAATGACAGAAAGCAGGACATTCCTACCAAGCAGCCAAGCCCCACCTTTCTCTGACTGTGTGTGTATTTAGGAACCCTTGGGTGTTCTTCAGCACAGAGCATGCTTCCCCCTCTCCTTCTGCCCAAAGGCATGCTGCACTCCCACAGGGGTCCCCAGCTGCAGCAGATTGCCGTGGCTGTGGGAGGATGTTGTGGGGAGACACCCTGCACACGTGAGGCTACCTAGCAGCACCCCCTGCCTCTACCCACTAGATGCCAGTGGCAACGCCTCTTCAATCCAGTTGTGATGATCAAAAATGTCTCCAGACATTACCAAATGCCTTCCAGGGGGGAAAATCCCCCCTAGTTGGAACTACCAAATTACAGTCTTCAGGAAACTGCCACCCAATCTTTACCACTCTGACACACCAACTTTAATGATACACATGGAGTTCTGAATCTGGTGCAATGATCTCAATTCAAGTCACTACATCTATGGAAATGAATCTGTACTTTCCATCTTTCGATCTTATGATAGAGGTTGTATTAAGCAGTTTATGTTGTCTGTAATACCATTAACTAGGACGTTTTTATGATGGTCTAATCCGGCCACTTGTTACGTATGCATCAAAATATCAAGCGATAAAGGGGGGGAGGTGGTAAGTTGAAGAGTCTATAAACCTAAACCCAGCATACAAAAACAACTTCTATATAGGGTGATCTACTTGTTATAGACACATATTAGGCAATGTGTATATATAAAGAAGTGCACACATACACGCATACTTCCATGCAGACCACATTCACTATTGTTGAATTCATGAAATCAGAACTCTTATAACTGCCAGAAATGTTTTAAACTGAGAAAATTAGTAGCACGGTTCATACAGAAGAAAAATTGTGTAATTTCTTTGTGGAATAACAGTCTTCTCTATGGCACTTTGCTAAAAGTTGATGATAAGAGAATGGAATGCTGGGCAAAGTTTACACTTAACGAAAAAGACTAATGTTAGGATTTCTAGCTGATGGAAGTCTGCTCAACCTCACCAAAGGGGATCCCCAGAAATCTCCATCCTAACTGAGTTCCACATTGGTCCTAGAGCTAGAGGAAAGTTGTTGCTTCCCACTTTCAAGAGCTACTTAATTTCACACTACAGAGTGATTGGCGGTGGGAAATATACACAATTTTTCTTTGGAAACAGAAAAGTGGCGAGAGAGGAAAATCAAAATGATGACAGAGCAAATCCTAAATTCTGAGAGATTCACACAAAAAGAGCGTCGTAAATAAGACTCCAGCATTTTGGTCCAGCTGCTTCCTGAGTCCTTCTTCTGACCTGATACATGAGGTATCACTCCAATACATGCTCCCAGGAAAATTCTGTTCATAAACTCCCTTTGCAAAAATATCTGGATAAAAACAGCAGTCACATCACGGAACAGAATAATGAACATAATCAGAGATTTAAGTCTAAACACAAATTTAGGCCTGTTTTTGGCCAAATCATTTGAAGAATTTGGCACCTATATTTGAAGAATTGTCTCCTTAAATCTAACAAGGCAGAGAATGTTCCAGTTTAAAAGAATAAATAAAAAATAAATAAAAATAATGCTATCATCTTAAAATACATCATATTTAAATGTCTAAAGCAAACCCTCAGTATTTTCAGTCAACCCTCTGTTTTCAGGTTAGTCCTGGCTTTGTAATTCTTTTTAGGAAGAATGGGACATTGTTTCTTTAACATTTCCATAAATAAGAGACTCATTTTAATGACTGTCCCAAAGAAAAGAGGTTTGGTCCAATGATAAACTGGTACTACCATTTCCATTAGCAGAAATCTGTGAGAAATTTAAATGACCTTTCTCTAGCTTCAAAAAATTAGTTCCACTAGAAAACTTCTGTTGAAAGAGCAGCAAATCACCTCTGCACAAAAGAATGCACTGTGTAGTGCCTTTCAGTGGCCAGCTCCCAGAGCTTTGCTTTGTAGCACTGGATGACTTAACAATAGACTTCAACTGCATCAGAAACACAGAACATTTTACAGACCCAAAAAGGTGCTTTCAGATAAGAGCTACAATTATACATAAATGTGAGAGATAAAACTGCCCCAAAGTAGAGAAAATAGGTAGGAAAGAACGATGATGTCTGAGCTAAGGTTGTAGAAGGAAAGCAAAAGTAATTGAGAGTGTTTAAAAATGTACACCAAGTTGTGAAGTGGGAAGATGCAGGGAGAGAGAATCGGGCTTCGGACTCCTGGTCCTATCAGTCTTAAAGTCAGAATAAGCCCTGACCCATCTTTGTTCAATTTTTTCCAGTATGCCAAACATTAAGTTTTTAGATAATGGCTTCAACCAACATTAAAGATTTGTTCTGATCATTTTCCTAAAGTAAACGAGGTTTGGTCTGAGAATGAATTAGTACCACTTCTGTATATAGAAATTTGTGAGAAACTTAAAACATTTTTTTCGGTTTTACTAAGAAATAACAGACATAAAGCACTGTGCAAGTTTAGGTGTACAGCCTCATGGTTTGATTTGTACATTTTGTGAAATAATTACAATAGGTCAGCCAACATCCATCTTCTCATACAGATCCAGTAAAAAGAAGAAAAAGGAAAAGGGAAAAAAAGGTTCTCCCTATGATGAAACCTCACAGGATTTATTCTCTTAACAACTTTCTTATATATCATTCAGTGTTAGCTATAGTCATTATGTTACACCTTACATCCCTAGAAGTCACTTATCTTGTAATTGGAGGTTTATATCTTTTGACCACCTGCCTACAACTTCTCCCCCGACACTCTGCCTCCAGTAATCACAAGTGAGATTTCTTTCGCTATAGGTTTTTTAAAGATTATATGTGTAAGTGATATCATACAGTATTTGTCTTTTGTCGGGCCTATTTCACTAAGCATAATGCCTTGACGTTCCATTCATGCTTCACAAATGGTAGGTTTTTTTTTAATAAAAACAACAGAATAATATTCTATTACACATATATATCACAACTTCTTCATTCATTCACATATGGACAATAGGTTGCTTCCATGTCCTGGCTATTGTAAACAGAACATTGGGGTTCAAGTAACTTTTCAAGTTAGTGTTTTCATTCCCTTTGAATATATACCCAGAAGTGTAATTGCTGGATAATATGGTAGTTCCTTTTGTTGTTGTTATTAGAATCATACTGTTATCCAACTATAGTGGCTATACCTATTTATATGCCTACCGACAGCTCACAAGGGCTCCCTTTAACTATTCCAGCATTTGTTATCTGTGAGAAACTTTTTCTAGCTGTGAAAGACCAGGTGCCAGTTGTTAGAATATCCCTGGAAGAACTGACTAGAACACCATTAATTGACCATAGGCTCCAATGCCTGAGATTTGAAATTCATTGTGTATTTTAAACAGAGGCCATCCCCTTTATGGCACTGTTACCAGACCATGAGGTAGGAGTTGGAGGGTGGGGAGAGATACCAAGGCAGACCAGGGTTCCCTTTATACCTCAACGACGATCTTCTACAGCAGGGGAGTAAAATTTCTCCTAACCTTCTATTTTCTTCTCCACTGCTCTCCCAGCCTTTCTCAAATTGCTCCCTCCCTCCCTCTTCCAGATAGTCCTTGTCTTTGGAAACTAGATTTTTTCAAGAAATTTCATCATCCCAATTACTACAGCATGAGACATGCAGTGGAAGCACCAAGAGATTCTTGTCCCTCCTGAGTGACAATCACTGGCGTCTGAAGAGCCAGACTAGCCTTCTGGGTCCCTCATACCACCTTGCTATACTCTGAGTACCTTAACCAAATAGGTTCCTCTTTCTACATAGTTTTAAAAACATAGAAGTGTTCTATTAATCTCAAAATGAATGAGGTAAACTGGAAAGAAAAAGCAGTTTTCTTAACTGCATCACCTATCTCCTTTTGCTCTAAGCACTAATTCTCTTATGGAAGAACTATTACAATTACTAACGAAAGAAACAAATTTTTTTTGTAAAATGTTTATTTATTTTGAGAGAGGGAGAGAGTTTGTGTGCATGTGTGTGCACGAGGAGGAGAGGAGCCGAGAGAGAAGGAGAGAGAGAGAATCCCAGAAAGGTTCTGCGCTGACAGAGGAATTGTTTTCACAAACTGAGAGATCATGACTTGAGCTGAAATCGAGTTGGACACTTAACCAACTGAGCCACCCAGGTACTCCAACATAACAATTTCTAACTAAAGATGACTCTACCATGTCCAGTTTAATAATTTCTTACAGGTAAATAGTCCTTTCAAGATTCAAAGTTCTCATAAGGTTTACTTTCCACTTAAGGGGCTGTTCTATTTTGTTCTCATTTCCAAGATTGTGTCTGAGTATAGGAAGAAATAGGGATAACCTTATGGCATTTGGGTACTGGGCTGATGGCTGTGTTTCATCTTCCTCTGCCTAAGGAGAGTCATCCAACATGACTCTGGTTTAGCACCAATTCTGAATTATTTTTCTTCTCAACTGTCCATGAATTGTTTAACTTGTGGTCTTTTTATTCTCTTTGATAAAGACATGGCAGTTCCAGGGGTTAGCCATCTCCCTCTGACCAGACACCCTACCTTTGTTCTCACTAATTATATGTCCCAAGTTATGGCAATGACTATTGTAATTTAAATTTGGGAAGTCTATCCAGAAGCCCTCTATTTTGTGGTCACTTTACCACTCATGATGGTTATCTCTGTTTGCCAGCCTGCACTTTCAGCCATATCTTGTGTCCTTTTTGGGCACACTCAGGAACTTTTGGGTCCCCTTTGTTCTGTGCAGGTTCTAAGGAGGTTGGAGTTCAACATCTTTATGTATATTTCCCTCAACCATTTCTAATATACTTCTCTATGTCTCTTTAGAAATGACACCATGCTGACTATGTGGTTTCTTTGAGGGCTTTGCATTTTCCAGAAAACTATCCCCCAACAGATAGATAGATAGCTTTTTACATTGGGGTTTTGTCTTTCCCAAAACGTCTAAGTTTATATACCTTCAGGACTTCCAACCTTCTACTCAAAAAGAGAAATCAGTTACCTACTGTCTTTTTTTAACTACACAGCTCATCTCTCAGTCAGTGTCCATAATCAGAGGAAAGGCTTTCAACTTCCTTTTTGTGGTGACTGAATATTTCTGAATGTAGTACAGTCCTCTGCTCTGTGTTCTACAATGCTGCTCCTTTTTTTGAGCAATAAGCTTCATGGCCTTGCTTTTATTGCAAAAGGGCTGCTAGAGAAGGAAAAGAACAAAACTAGATTACTGAAATAGAAAATATACTAGGAGCCATTCCAACAACATTTGCTCTCATTGGAGTGACTTTCACTCTTTTAACCTCTTTAGCAAATTGGTATCTTCCATATATTTATTTTTAAAAAATTAAGTATCATTAAGTAATCTACAAGGCAATTACTATTTCCATCCCTATTTTATAGCTATTAAAAGTAAGGCACAGAGAAGTGGCATTATTTATCCTAGATTTCTTAACTAGGTAGTGGTATATCTAACATTTTAACTCAGACTTATCTTAGTTTGGAACTCTCAATTCTTTGATTTCATTGACTAAAGTCAATGGCCTATCATGCATTCTATCTCCTCTGTTTCTTCTTCTTTAACATAATCTTCTGGTTGAGAAAAGGAAAGGGGTGAGGGGGAAGAATTCTAATGCTAGGGTTCCCATAATTAATTCCCTTCTTCAGCCTCATCTCCCTCAGATGGCCATGCAAATAATCCCAAGGCATTTTCTCAATACCCTGATATGCCTTTTAGGTTTTTCCCTTCTTCCCTTTTAGATTCTTTGGCTGATCTGATAACTGCATTGACACAGACCTTAACAGGAGGAAGAAATTTTGATTAGGGAAGTTCATAGAAATAAAGCTCAAAATATGCCTAAGCAGACAAGTTTTATGCATTATTAGACACATACACAAATTTATGAAGAATTTATAAGACAAAGAGGTTTGGGCTTGGAGTAGTAAATTAGTGAGGAAGTCACAAAATTGGTTTATACAGCTTTCTAGGCTATAAATTCCCTATCTCTGATGGTGAGGATCTCTCTCTACTTCCTGGTACAGAGAAATTACCTTTCACATGGAAGATTTATTTCCCACTTTCAGGGGAACAAAGGACAGTCAGAATGTTTTTCTTGTACTGCCTTGTTCTGAAGTAACTTTAATTCTAAATATTCAATATGGCAAAGTGTATGTTTTGGGGCAGTCTGTCCTGAAACTTGTCACTTTTTCCTTGGATGACCCTGCTATTATTTTTGTTGTTTTTGTTTGAATTAGTTAACGCACAGGGTAATACTGGTTTCAGGAATAGAATTTAGTGATTCATCACTTACAGTGCTCATCCTTCAGTACCCTCCTTAATATTCACTAACTGTTTACCCCACCTCCTGCTCACCTCCTTCCACCAACCTTTAATTTGCTCTCTATTGTTCAGAGTCTAGTATGGTTTGCCTATCTCTCTCTCTCTTTTATCTGTTCCCTTATGTTGTTTTATTTTGTTTCTTAAATTCCACATATGTGTGAAATCATGCATTTGCCTTTCTCTGACTTACTTCACTTAGCATAATACATTTTAGCTTTATCCGTGCTACTAGAAATGGCAAGGTTTTGTTCTTTTTGATGCTGAGTACTGTTCCACATCTTCTTTATCCATTCATCAGTCGATGGATATTCAGGCTTTTCCCACAAGTTAGCTGTTGTTGATAATGTTATTATAAACATTGAAGTGCATGTGCCTCTTTGAATCAGTATTTTTATATTTTTTGAATACTGAGTAGTGCTGGGTCTTAGCATAGTTTTATTTTTAACTTTTCTGAAGAACCTCCATACTGTTTTCCAGAGGGGCTGCACCAGTTTGTATTTCCACCAACAGTGTAAGAGGATTCCCCTTCCTCCTCATCCTTGCCAACATCTGTTGTTTCCTGTGGTAATTTTTGCCATTCTGACAGATGTGAGGTGATATCTCATCGATGAGTGATGGTGAGCATTCCTTCATGTGCATTAGTTCTTTGTATGTCTGTTGATGTCTTATGGCCATTTCTTAACTGGATTATTTATTTTGGGGGTGTTGAGTTTTATAAGTTCTTTACAGATTTTGGATACTCTTTATCAGGTGTGCAGTGACAGTACTATTTACTCATTCTCTTATGAATGTAAACCTCTCATCTCCTAAGAAGACCTGTGTCTATTTCTTCAGTGAAGTCTCTGAGCAGTTGTTCAAACCTCTCTCACACAGAAATTTGATTAAAGCCCTTATATTATAAATAGCAACTACTAAGTACAGATCAATGAAGAAACAGTGTGAAAGGCCTCATTACTACTTTCCCCCTCTTTCTCCTAATGCACAGACACAGAAGACAACAACAGGGAAGAAAAAGAGGATAGAAAAGATATGAACAAAAAATGAAAACATCAGAACTAGGCCATTAACAAAGTCACATTTGAAAGCATTTTATTCAACACTATGGTTAAGGAGAGGTTGACAATTAAAGCTAATTTCATATGTCTATTTATAGATATAATTTGTGGCTTAATAGTAGGTCATTTTAGTAAGGCACAGTTACTACATTATTCTCCAGAATAGGTCTTTTTGTCTCTAAGTTTAAATAATATTTCTAACAAAGTCTGTTGCATATTTTCTTCTAATCAGTGTACAGACTATAATCTCTATTCTCTTCTAAAGTTGATGTATGTTTATTAACCAGAGTCTGAAGTTAGATAGGAGTAGTGAAGATCTGGATGATGTGGTATAAAAAAAATAAATAAAAATAAGTATTTTCACACATCTGTAAGATAAAAGCCTAAGCAGACATTCAATCAAATATATTTTTGAAACTTCAATATTACCCATTCAACAAAGTAGGAAGTAGGCACTTAGGTAATTTCATCTTATAATGACATTTTTAAAAATGTTGCTCTCGGAAAAATGGGGAAAATTTTCTTGCTTTCATTTTGTGCAATTTGAACTATCCCAAATCAATATCTTGAACCTCTTAACTTGTAACATCATAAGAAATGACACTTAGCTGATTATTTCTCAAAATAGCACAAGTGGACCTGCTTTGCCCAAAGCACTCAACATACCTCTGCTACTTTAGCTGAGGCACAGTTTGATTGGTACAGAGACAGAAAACTCTGACTTTAGAGAAATCCACATCTTTGTATGAATAGCTTTTCCCTAATGGAGCCTTTTACTTTACCTTTTTGAAACCCATTTCTTTACTATCAGTCCAGAAATAATAAAATTGTATTGAGCTTTGAAGTTTTGGTTGATGATTATATAGTCATACTGGATTTCTTAACTTCTCTTGGTGATATTCTGATAGTAGTGTCTAGGAAATTCCTTTGTTATAATTTTGGTTTCATGTGTTTACTTGTGCCAATAGAGAACATAATTTCCTAGTATCCATTTTCAAGCTTCCAGTGTTTGATTTCCATGTATATTCTATATAATCATTCTTTAGGCTACATGGAGGATATAAGGGAAAATGTAGATTCCTGTCTTAGAAAGCAATTTAATAGTAGAGTCAAGATAAAAGCATCTGAAATTTTAGTGCCAAAAACCAGACATATACCTATTTTAATCAGGATATCTGATAGTCTACATATTTTTCTGGGAAGCCAAGGTTGGAGGCTGTGAAACCAGAAACAGTTCCCTAAATAACACTGAAGTACTGCTCAAAGGGAGATGGTAATGCTGTCACTGGAGCCAAACACTGTGACTGGTGACTGTAGCCCTTTAGATGATGGGCTCTGGATTCTTCCTGCCAGAACCTCTTCAATTGCTCTCCCCGAAACCAATTGGAGCTGCCACCACCATCACTTAAATGGTTCTTACAAATAGGCTGCATTTTTACTTTATTACCTTCTAATTCAGAATTCAGCACAAATACATCTGACTGGCCCTGCACTGAGTGGCTGTGCACCTTAGCTAATAAAAGGTCTGGAAATACCAGTATTTCACTTCTGTAGTGAAAATTCACGAAGGAAGGAATTCCCTCAATACTGGAAAGTGTTTAAAAGTTTGAGGTAGCATTCAAGAAGAATGACTATTAATCATCAGACAACAGTAAAGCAAATTAAATACAATTGCCCCTTACATCATAGTATAAAATGCTGAATTATGTGGTGTAGATTATGTTTTCTAGAGTTTCCAGCAGCAGCAGTCTTTAAGCAAGACTCTTTAAAAAAAGTAATATTAGTTGGGCAATTACTATGTTATAAATGTTTTGTGTTTTATTTCATTTAATCCTAAGAGACGATACCATTATAGCATTTGTATTGAGCTAAATATTAGCTTCCCAAATATGTTTACATCTAAATCATCAAAATCTATGAATATGTTAAGAAAAATTAATGTTAGTGTCTTAAAATGAGAAGATTAGGGGCTCCTGGGTGGCTGTCAGTTGGGCATCTGACTTCAGCTCAGGTCATGATCTCACAATCCATGGTTTCGAGCCCTATGACAGGGCTCTGTGCCGACAGCTCAGAGCCTAGAACCTGCTTCAGATTCAGTGTCTCCCTCTCTCTCTGCCCCTCCCTTGCTCACTCTTTGTCTCTGTCTCTCAAAATAAAATAAAGACATGAAAAAAAAATTTAGTGAGATTATCCTGGATTATCCAAATGTGCCCAAATGTAATCATAAGGTCCTTATAAAAGGGGAGGTCAAAGTCATAAAGGAGAAGTAGGGTTGAAACAATGAACTTTAAAGGAGAAAGGGGCCATGATTAAGGAATGCAGATGGCTTCAAAAAAACTGAAAAAGGTAAAGAAATAGATTCTTTCCTAGAGTCTTGAGAAGGAATGTAGCTCTTTTCACATCTTGATTTTTTCCTGTGAGACTCATTTTACACTTCCAGTCTTCAGAATTGTTAAGATAATAAATTTCCATGGTCTTAAGCAAAATATAGAAAATGTAATTCATATGCCCAAATTTTCATACATAATAAGCATCAGAGCCTGGATTCAGAGTCATATTTGCCTGTCTCCAAAGTTTGCTCAATTCCCTCTCATTTCATGCCCTTATCAATGCTATAGGCATTTGTTCTGCTGAGAACATGATTCTTAGAGGCAGGAGAAAAGAGAGAATGTCTCATAGTATAACACTAAAGAATCAGCCAGATGTCAATAAGCAAATAAGGACTAAAAGAATTTTCCAAATAAAGTTTCAGAACTTACAGATGCAGAGCTCAGCAACATAACACTTATTAAAATTCCAGTATAATTAACATGTAGTGTTATATTAGTTTCAGGTGTACAATATACTGATTCAGCAATTCTGTACATTACTCAGTGCTCATTATGATAAAAATACTATTTAATCCTCTTCTTCTATTTCACCCATCCTCCTACCCCGACCCTTCTGCTAACTATCTGTTTATTCTCTATAGTTAAGAGACTTTTTCTGTGGTTTGTTTCTTTTCATTTTTTTCCCTTTTTACTTAAATTCCATATATGAGTGAGACAATATAATATTTGTCTTCTTTTAACTGACTTATTTCACTTAACATTATACCCTCTAGATCCATCCACGTTGTTGCAAATGGCAAGAATTCATTCTAATTTATGGCTGAGTAATATTCCACTGATTCCACTGTGTATTTATTCTACCTCCTGTTTATCCATTCATCAGTTGATGGACGTTTGGCCTGCTTCCTTATTTTGGGTATTATGAATAATGTTGCAATAGACATACAAGTGCATATATCTTTTTGAATTAGTGTTTTCATATTTGGGTTTCATGTTTGGGTAAATATCCAGGAGTAGAATTATTGTATTATATGATAGCTCTATTTTTAGTGTTTAATTTTTTTATTTTTGTTTTGAGGCACCTTCATACTATTATTCACAGTGTCTGCACGAGTTTGCATTCTTGACAATGTACAAGTGTTCTTATTTCTCTAAATCCTTGCCAACACTTGTTTCCTGTTTTTTATTTTAGCCATTCTGACAGGTGTGATGTGATATTTCATTGTGATTTTGATTTGCATTTCTCTGATGATTATTGCTACTATACATCTCTTCATGTATCTGTTGGCCATCTTTATAAATGTTCATGTCTTCTGCCCATTTTTTAAATTGGATTGGTTGTTTGATGGGTAGTGAGTTATAGAAGAGTCTTATGTATTTTGGATACTAACCCTTTATCAGATATGTCATTTGCAAATATCTTCTCCCATTCTGTATGTTGCCTTTTAGTTTTGGAAGTGCCTTCCTTCACTGTGAAGAAGCTTTTAATTTTAGTTAATCCCAATTGTTTATTTAGCTTTTGTTTCCCTTGCCTCAGGAGATATATTTAGAAAAAATATTGCTATGGCTGATGTCAGAAAAATTACTGATGGACCTCTCTTCTAGGATTTTTATGGTTTCAGGTCTCACAACTAGGCCTTCAATCCATTTTGAGTTTATTTTTGTGCATGATGTTAGTAAGTGGTCCAGTTTCATTCTTCAACATGCAGCTGTCTCATTTTCCCAACACCATTTGTTGAAGAGATTGTCTTTTTCCCCATTGCATAGTCTTTCCTCTCTTGTCATAGTTTAATTGTCCATAAAATTGTGAGTTTATTCTGGGTTTTTCTATTCATCTGTGTATCTATTTTTGTGCCAGTACCAGACTGTTTTGATTACTATAGGTTTTCAGTGTATCTTGAAATCTGGGGTTGAGATAATACCAGATTTGTTCTTTTTCAAGATTGCTTTGGCTATTCAGGGTCTTTTGTGGTTCAATACAAGTTTTAAGATTATTTGTTCTAGTTAAGTGAAAAATCTGTTGGTATTTTTATAGGAATTGCATTAAACCCATAGATTGTATTGGGTAGTATGGACATTTTAAGAATATTTGTTCTTCCAATCTGGGCATAGAATATCTTTCCATATTTTTGTGTTATGTTCAATTTATATTATCCATGCTTTATATTTTTCAGAATATATGTCTCTCACTTCTTTGGTTAAGTTTATTCTTATTATTTTATTCTTTTTGGTATAATTGTAAGTGGAAGTGATTCCTTAATTTCTCTTTATGCTATTTTATTATTAGTGCATAGAAATACAACAGATTTCTGTACATTAATTTTGTATCCTGTGACTTTACTGAATTTATTTATCAGTTCTAGTAGTTTTTTGGTAGAGTCCTTAGAGTTTTTTTTATCTATAGTTTGTTATCTGCAAATACTGAAAATTTTACTTCTTTCTTACTAATTTGGATGTCTTTTATTTCTTTTTCTTGCCTGATTGCTGTGGCTTGAACTTCAAATGCTATGCTGAATAAAATTGGTGAGAGTGGACATTTTTGTTTTATTCCTGATATTAGGGAGAAAGCTGTCAGTTTTTCATCACTGAATATGATATTAGTTATGGGTTTTTCACATGTGGTCTTTGTTTTGTTGAGGTATTTTCCCTCTAAGCCTACTTTGCTCAGGGTTTTAATCATGAAATGATTGTTGTACTTTGCCATATGCTTTTTCGGCAGTATTTAGTCCATTTATATTCAAAGAAATTACTGATAGGTATGTACTTATTGCCATTTTTGTTCCTTGTTTTATGGTTATTTTATGGTCTTTTTTATGTTTCTTCTCTTGCTCTCTTCTGTCATGGTTTGTTGGCCTTCTTTAGTAATATATTTGAATTCCTTTCTCTTTAAATTTTGCATGTCTATTACTATTTTTTGATTTGTGGTTATCATTAGGTTTGTATATATCATCTTGTGCACATAGTAGTCTATATTAAGTTGATGGTTACTTATGTGTAAACCCTTTCTTTACTCCCCTTCTCTCTCCTATCTGTTTTAGGTATATGGTATCATACTTCACATCATTTTGTTTTGTGATTTCCTTGACGAAATTTTATAGGTATACTTAATTTTACTGCTTTGTGCTTCCAGCTTTTCTTACTCCTACTTATTACCTTTCCTTTTCACTCAGAGTCCCTTTAACATTTCTCACAGAGCTAGTTTAATGGTGATGGACTCCATCAACTTTTATTTGTCTAGGAAACTATCTGTTCATTCAGTTCTGAATAATAGACTTGATGGATAGAGTATTCTTGGTTGCAAGTATTTTTTTTTCAACATTTCAAATGTATTATATTCCTCTCTTCTGGCCTGCAATATGTCTGCTGAAAAATCAGTTGATAGCTCTTTCGCTCTGTGCTTTTAAAATTATCTCTTTATCACTACTTTTTGCCATTTTAATTACTATGTGTCTTCGTGTGGACCTCCTTGGATTAATTTTGGTGGGGACCCTCTGTACCTCCTCAATTTAGATTTCGGTTTCTGGGGCACCTGAGTGGCTCAGTTGGTTAAGCGTCTGGCTTCCAGCTTTGGCTCAGGTCATGATGTCACAGTTCCATGGGTTCAAGCCCCGCATCAGGCTCTGTGCTGACAGCTAGCTCAGAGCCTGGAGCCTGCTTCGGATTCTGTGTCTCCCTCTCTCTGTGACCCTCCCCTGCTCATGCTGTCTCTCTCTCTCTCAAAAATAAATTAAAAAATCTTTAAAAAAAAAAAAGAAAAAATAGATTTTTGTTTCCTTTCTCAGACTTGGGAAATTTTCAGCTATTACTTTTTAAAATAAAATTTCTGTCCCTTTTTTTCTCTCTTGTCCTTCTTGAATCCCTATAATATTAAAGTTTTTATGTTAAATGGTGTCACTGAATTACTTAGTTTATTTTCATTTATTATTATTATTTTTTCTCTCCTGTTCAACTTGATTACTTTCCATTGCTCTGCCATCAATGCCACTGATCTATTCTTCTGCTTTCTCTAGTCTACTGTTTATTCTATCTAGTGTATTATTAATTTCAGTTACTGAGTTCTTCATCTCTGATTGGTTTTTTAAATGTTTTCTATCTCTTTGAGGAGAATCTCACAGAAGTTCTCCACTCTTTTCTCAAGTCCAATGAGTAACTTTATGACTATTACCTTTTTTTTTTAAGTTTATTTATTTATTTTGAGAGAGACAGAGACACCATGGGTTGGGGAGGGGCAGAGATCGAGGGAGAATTCAAAGCAGGCTCCACACTGGTAGCACAGAGCCCAACATGGGACTCAAATCTATGAAGCCATGAGGTTATGATCTGAGCTGAAACCAAGAGTTGGATGCTTAACCAACTGAGCCATCCAGGCACACCTGTGACCATTACCTTAAATCCTCTATCAAGCATATTATTTATCCCCATTTAAGTTAGCTTTCTTGCTGTCATTTTGTCCTGTTCTATCATATGGGACATATTCCTCTGTCTCCTCATTTTGCCTAACTTTCTATGTCTGTTTCTATGTATTATGAAAGTCAGATACATCTTCTCTTGAAGGTAATAGCCTTAAGGAGAGGAGATCCAGTGATGGCCTGTCGTGCACTGTCCCTTGTTCATCAGAACCTGGCCCTTCAAAGGTATCTCCTATGTGTGTGACATGCAGCCTACTGTTGTGACTAAGTTGCATTTGCATTCAGTCCAATCATCTATAATGACTGTCCTTGCCTGTTGTGGGCAGGGTTTGGTCCTTGTATTGTTAGTGGGCCAGTCTGGGGTTGCCTTGGGCTTAAATTGAGTCAGACTAGGCATTTGCCAGAGATGCAGTAGCACCAAACTGCAAGATGCATTCCCTTTTTTGTGCCCTGAGATGCGTTTGTTGGTGGGTGGGGCCTGCAAAGAGACCTAATGTCTCAGGCTGGTATATATGTGGTTATCTTCCCCTCTCCCTGGGGCAGAAGTAATTTTAGAGTGTTGCTGGTCCCTATTAGGGCTGTTGGTACCCTGCCAGGCTTGTGGCATCTCTATGGGTGAGCTCTGGCTAAGGCTGTATTGAATGGGGAAGGTCCACAAGAGAACACAGGGGTGGGGCAGATGGTGCTAGCAAGGCCTGCACTGGCTTGCTCTGTGAGGGGGTAATGCAGCTTCTTGGGGGAAAGTTCCTGCCCAGGCTTGGATGGAGGGATGTTTCCATAGAGTATGGAAGCAGAGAGCAAGCTAGGTGGAAAGGGTTCCTATTGCATGCTAGCTCCCACAGATGTTTATCTAGGGTACAGGGCAGGGGAAAGAAATGGAACCCACCAGCTCTTTTGTTCTTGGAGAAGTTACACAAAGATCCCTACCCCCCAGCACATGCTCTGAGATTAGGCATTTTCAATCTGCTGCTTCTAAGCTGTAGCTCAGCTGGGCTTTTTGTTGTGCTATCTCTTTAAGGGTAGGGACTCCACCCTTTCCGCTCTCCCAGAACCAGGACTGCTGATTTTTAAAGTCTGAGGTGTTAAGCCCCACTCTGGTTTTCAAAACCAAATGTCACAGGGATTCATCTTCTCCATGTGGGTCCTCCATCTTTTCATTATAGGTTTTTAAACTAGGCAAATAAAATTCCAGAATATTGCCCAGTGACTATATATACCATAATACACCAAAGTCTAACCTGTAAGAAGAGGCCATTCTCCTCCTGTGTGATGATTTCACAGGCAGCTGCACTAATTATGTAACACTCTTGGTCTCTCTGCATATATACGTCCGTGCCTCAGAGGTACAGGCATGGCTTATTTTATCACATAGATTGCAAGAGTAAATGAAGATGTGTATCTCATGCCCTTCTTCTTTTCCACCTTTTGGGATGCTTCCTACCTGCAAATAGTGTTCCTAACTGCTCATCCATTCTATAGCTTTATAGGAGTCTTCTCTCACTTGGAAACCTTTGTTGTTTAATGCTGCCTGAGACTGAGGCGTAACTCTTCCTTGATATGAGATACAGTATTAATGAATCCACTTCAGTCTCAAACATAAAAGAATCTTCTCCAGTGTAGCAGTTATTATTAGCAAAGATGGTATTTTTTCTTTACACCCCTTGGTCTCCTTTTAACTTTTCAGAACTAACTAAAAGAGAGTTCTATGTATTAAACCATCTAAAAATCAGCTTATACAACTTTGAAGTGACTTTAGGGCAATGCTTTCTACCAATGTTTTTGTTGTTGTTGTTTATTTGTTTTGTTTGGGTGGTTTTGTTTTTTTTTTTGCAAATACTAGTTCTCTAGTAACATCTTTTAATTACCTCCATTTTCTTCAAACTGATAGTTTTTTAAAAAATCCTCCTATTTGAGGACATAGTTGCCTTAATATCATCTTTCAAATGTTTGACTACCCCTGGAAAATAGATGAATAACCCTTAGGGGTTGAAGCCTTAGACCAAAATAGCAGTTGACTGTCTGTAATATACAATTTGGATATCCATTCTGAAAGCTTTCTTTTGCTCTCAGAAGGGAAAGGTACAGGCGACACTAAACAGAATCATGTCCTCTCTGAAATATTCAAGGTACAACTCATACTTTACTAAATTGTTAAAATTTTTAATTTTAAAATTAGGATTATCTGAGAATATTAATACAAGTACAGTTTAACTGATATTTTTCAAAGATGAAAACATGTAATATGCCATATTACTATAATAGTAAGTGATCTTTACTAGAGTTTTACAGAGTTTCATTAAATTTCTAATCATACTGTTACCTCAACACTTCCTGGATCTTGAATATAGAAATCAACTAAATTTCTTTCAAAGTGTCTGTCATTGTCAAACAGTCAGCTACCCTCTTATACAAGTTTATCATTTGTCTTAGCTCATTGGTGGTTGGGTATAGTATGAGATAGAAATACATGTCCTAGCCTGCATTTGACCTGCTACTGACCACTTCGTATAACAGAGACAACAAATGTCTATCTCTGACTATATTTATAACATCTGACCTTATCCTTTTTTTATCTTCTTGTTTTAGTTTCATTTTATATTTATCAGTTAAAATATCCATGTCTATGCTTATACACACATACATGCACACACATATCACACCTGTATCTCCACAGAATATTCTTTTAGGATAATTTGTTCATACTGACAGCATTCCTCCAGTATCTGCTTTTCACATTACTCAGTATAAACTGATAATGTTTTCATTTATTTAAAATAAATTTTAATGTAAAAACAAACAGAAAACTTGGAGAAGTCATTTAAAAGAAACCAGATCTTTTTAATGCGAATTTGATTCTCCTTCTCTACCAAGTAAGCGTTAGCTTCAGATGGACAAACAATGGCCTTCTCACAGCAAATCATTATGTTTCACAAGAGCAGAGCTGTTTTGGAATGCTATGAAGCCCCAAATTCTCCCCCAGAAAGCAGTCACAGTAAAGCATTCCATGTTTCAGGAACCAGACACCTCTTTTTAAAGTGAGGGTCAAATTTAATAGTAGATCTTAAGAATTCTTACCATATACACAGTCTCTCACACACACGCACACACACATATGTTAACTGTTTAAATTTTATGAGGTAATAGATGTACTAATTGTCTCAATCTTGGTAATGTGCATATATATGTACATATCACCATGTCATACACTTTAAAAATATACAATTACATTTGTCAATTATTTTTCCATAAAATTAAAAAAATAAGTTTTATAAATTTAAATAAATAATTTCAGTTATTTTGGGGGGATAAAAATTAGATAAAAATTGAACTGAAAAAATAAAAGCAGTAAAGAAAACTAAATTTAACCACATCTCATTCTGAAACATCCATAAGACAACATTGCCAATTCTGCATTTTCTGTGTGGTACATGGTTTGGCCATTCCACCATTGTTTGCAGTGAATAGAGCCAAATTATTGTCTCAAGGTTTTTTTTTTTTTTGGTGAGTTGTGTATAATTTTTATATGTCTTACCTGCCAAGGATATCATCTGGTACTGAATTGGTTATTTTAAAATTATAATTTCAAAAATGATACTGTGATCAGTTAGTACAAACCATAAGGTACCATGATTTAAGATGACAAAATATTTTATTTTAGTGGTAAACATTTCAATTTGTTGCAATATATAAGCACCCAGTCTTCATTAAAATTTTGTGGATTACTGCTAATTTGGAACAGCAGCTATCCTAAATACATGCTAAATTTACCTTTGTTGCTTTAAAAATACACTAAGATTTGGTCTTCAAACCAGATGATTGAATCAGAATCTCCTATTGGGATGTAAACACACATTTTTTTTAAAGATATCTTTAGGTAACTTCAGTGTCAAACAATTTTAAATCATTGGCTTGGGTGATGCTGTCATGATGGTGATTACTGCATCACCTCTTCTGCATCTGACCATTTTTTTTCAAGGAAAGCTAATAAATTAAGTCTGATCAGTAGGACGTCATTTAGAAATTACTAGAAATGACTCAGTGAGTTGAAGGATGAAAAAGAAGGAAATTGCTAAAGCCTAGATGACAGCTGCCATCCTACAAACTATCATCAGATACACTGATTCTTTTAATGAACAGTGTTCACTTACAATAAATTCTAGTGTTTTCAATGTAGTCCTAAAATATTAGAATTTTTTCTCCTCTTAAGTGTTTGACTATGAATTTACCATTTAATCTAAGTCAATCCCAAAGTCAGATATTTCATTAGGTCTATTTGTTTATAAAGCTTACTAATAATGCTGTTCAAATCTTTTATAACCTCATTGATTTTATCTGCTCAGTTTATCAATTGTTAAGGGTATTATATTAAAATTATCTTTTATGATAGCGTATTTTTCAATCTTTGTTTTATACATGTTGATCAAGGTTACATTATAAGTGCAAAATTTCAACCAGTTTATCATCCTGGTCAGCTGGAACTTTTAGTATTATGTTGTGACCTTCTTTATCTTTAGCAATGCTTTTGTGCATCAAGTCTATTTTGAATAATATTAATTATTAGTTTTCTTTCCCTTATTATTGCTTGATGTAATTTTTTGCCCTTTGATTTTCAAACTTTCTAAGACTTTGTGGCTTATGTTTATCTCATTTAATCAACCTAGTCCTGGAATAATTTTCTAATTAAATCAGATAATAATTAAAACCAAACAATTTGGTCTATTTATATTTG
This sequence comes from Suricata suricatta, assembly GCF_006229205.1. Lineage (NCBI taxonomy): Eukaryota > Metazoa > Chordata > Mammalia > Carnivora > Herpestidae > Suricata > Suricata suricatta. The sequence continues at coordinate 165,257,226 of NC_043700.1, forward strand.
TTGTGATTGTTGATATTTTAATTTAATCATTGTATGAGTTTCCTATTTGTATCATATTTTCTGCTTTTTTCCTTTCCCCTCAATTTTCTTGCTTGGTTGGATTGTTTGTTTTTCCTCTTTCTTATTTTATTTCTCTGGACATTGCCTTCTTTCCCAATCTTGTTCTTCTGAGGATAGCCAAGGCAGTATAATGAGACCATCAGAGCTGTAAGTTAACTGAAAATGGTTAGGCACTCAGGACAAGCCTGTCACAGGAGACTGAGAATTGTTGTAGCTGAATCATATTAATAGTTGCTCTCCAGGTCAAGACTCATGAATTCTTGGCACAGAGGCCCATAATTCCAAAGATTTTGCCTTCTCACAGATTTATTCTTCAGCTCTTTTTAGAATTAAGAGAAAGCTCTTGTAGCCATCTAACAAGTTTTATTTTTATTTAAACTGGATAGAATAAATGTCTGTTACTTAAAGACCACAGAAACTTTTTTATTTTAATCCATTACATTCAATTTTAATACAGTTTTTTATGTCAGAATTAGCCATTGCATTTCCCAGTTGAAGGTACTTGAAATCAAAACTGTTTGTTACTACTATTCTTTTTAATGGGTGAATATATATATCTATATATATATTCCTTTTATCTATATTAGTAGGTCCTATGATAATTGCATTAAATTTTTGTTAGTGACAGTTGACATATTTGGAAGGGTGGTGAGGTAAGAATCAAATACAACTTTATGTTTGTTATATACCTCTTTTAATCTTTATAATACCCATTCTGTCTGGAGCTATTGTCCTTAGTTCACAGATGAAGACATTGTGTCTCAATGACATTAAGCAATTTTCCCAAATTCATCCTGTTATTAAGTAGTTGATTCAGAATTCCAACTCATGGTCTGATTGTAAGAACTTCTAAGCTTTTTCTATGTTTCCAGAATACCTCACTATCATGAAACTGAAAGTACTTGTTTCTTTGTGGCAAAGCAAGGGACTTATAAAGTTATATTCTCCATTCCATTATAAAGTTATATTCTCCATTCCATTTCTTAACAAAAATTCTTTAAACCAAAGTCAGAGTTTCTAATCCCTTTCGTGAATCACACTGGATTAGAATCTTTCCATGTTCTAGTCTTTAGTAAAATGTTAACCCTCTGTAGTACATATTAGGATACCCCAGTTATTGCTTATTCTTGATTGTTCATGTGAGAGACTTTCCTTTAGAGTCATGCCCTGGACTCTCTTACATATGATCTTTTACTTTCTCCTTCAGAAAGAGAAGTGGCTTAACTTTATGGGAAGTTAGAAGAAGAAACTATGCCAGACGCCTGGGTGGCTCAGTAGATTGAGCATCTGACTTCAGCTCTCATGATAGGCTCATGGGTTCGAACCCGGAGTCAGGCTCTATGCTGACAGCTCAGAGCCTGGAGCCTGCTTGGGATTCTCTGTCTCCTTCTCTCTCTGCCCCTCCCCCACTCATGCTCTGTGTCTCTGTTTCTCTGTCTCTCTGTCTCTCTTTTTCAAAAATAAACAAACATTAAAAATTTTTTTAAAAAAACTGTGCCAAAAAAGCTCAGCTCCTGTTCTTTGTGAAGTCAGCCTGCCTAGAAATCCCAGATCTCTGCTCCTTTATGTCATACATGTTACATAGGAAGCATGTCACAGTCTAGCAGAGGATGTCTAATTCTAGAGCTAAGTAGTGGAAACCGTACTTTGCTGCACAACATGCAATTCAAAATCTCTAGGAGTCATAAATCTGTCTAGTGCTTGCTGTCTGTTAAAGTTCTTTGTCCTTAAATCAATTCATATGGAAGAAAGCTTTGCTATTCATTAGGCTCCTCAAAGCACAAAAACTAAATTTGTTCTTGAGTCTTCTTGTTGGGGGAAGATTTCCCCCACATTATGCATGTTTTTTCATGAAACTAAGCCTCTCTCAGGTTGGTGCCTCATTTAAAAATGATAATAAGCATCACTATGTTTATTTTACAAACACATCTGTAAAAGAGGTGCTATTAATATATCCATTTATCATATGATGAAATAAACAGTTTACATACCTTGCGTCAGTGATACAATAAATACATTCTAAATCCAATTCATGGACTTGTTCTACTTTTTTCCAATGTCCATGCTTTGAATGTTATTCTGTATGTGTATAAAAAAAATATAGGAGAGAAAAGTTTTCTTCCGCCCTCTTTGGGTCCTTGGCTAAGTCTTAATATTAAACTGACAAAGACCAAAGAAAAGCATACAAATGTTATTGGATTTTTGCATGTATGAGGAGCATTCAAAAAGAGTGAATAACCTATGAAATGACCAGAGCAAGAAGCTTTTACACATTTTAAATAAAGAAACAATAATTTGTGAAGAATTGATAAGGCAAAGAGGTTTGGGTTAGGGGATATTTAACCACGGCTAGATAGTCTTTAATCTTCCTTAACTAGGAAGATAAAAGTTGGGTTAACAAGGCTTGTTTACAGACTGTCTTCATGTCATCTCTGGACTAAGGGTCTATTTCCAGCAAAAGAAAAATATATTGCCTGCCTTCAGGCAGAAAGCTGCATTAACTGTTTCTTAATTTCCTTCAGCTTAAAGTAACTTTTGGGGTGACATCTAGTTTCCTTTATTTTCAAGTATTTCCTCTTGTGTAAAGTTTTTCTTTACACAGTTTAGACAACTATATGTGGCAGCCCTCTCTAGTACCATTGCGAGGGTAATTGTAAGGTGGGGTAGAGTGCGGAATTCAGAAAATAAATTAATATGTTATAAAATCTAAATGGTGATTTAGCATATTAAGCTTCAGTATATAAAGACGTATTCCCCGGAAAGTTACTTGGTTATCCTCTAACATAACCTAGATTACAAATGCCTATAAAACAGCAAATTTAGTGAACGTCGGTGCTTAACCAACTCACAGTTTCATGGTTTAATAATTGATCAACTACAGAAAGATTAACCTGGAACATATTTATCTGTTATTAAACAGTTGCTATATATCTTTATTATAAACAACCATGTACCTAAAGGCTTATAAATTTACTAGAAATTTAGCGTTTATATTAGAACATGTGTCATAAATTTTTAAAGTGAAGGCTTTGTCCTCACATTGTGGATTGCATTGTACTGCTATTTTGACCTTTCTTACTGTTATAACACTATAAATTAGAACACAACTACATTTACTCAATGTAATTAGTTGAAGCATTTAAAGTTTTTTTCCCCCTACCTCTTATATTCAGAAATTGAAAGAGAAATCATTTATTATTCACAATATTCAGGATATCTGATTTCTAAAGTAGCAGAAAAATTCAATTGCTTGAAACTTCATATATGAAAATTTTAAAATCCTGCCTCTATATATAACTCAGTTATCAGAATGCTTGATTTTCTTCATGTCCCATCATCTTTTCATATTAACTGTATCTTACTCTACTCACATTTGGTAGGATGTTCCCAAAGACTTAGGAAAGGAAAAGTCTAACTAATGAGATTTTAATGAGAAATTTCTACATTTAAAGCTTTGCACCAGGTACTGCTGAGACAATACACATTGTAAAGCACATACTATTTACTATGTGCTCACCCATAAGCAAACACTATGGTGTCTTATTTTAGCTGAAGCTGACTCCCAGTATTCTAGTTTAGACAATTAATGGGATGGTAGAATCACTGCTTGATAGAATACTGGGACAGACAGAGATTTAAGAGAAAAAATATGAATTCCTACCCAGTAGCACAAGGCACATACCAGACAAATGAATGGGTTAGGCAGAGGTGAGGGAAGATGATAGGAAATGAAGAATCATTAACATATTGATGGTCTTGGCTATCAATTAAATCATCAGAATTACTGAGATTACCTAGAATGTAGTATCAAAGGGTAGAGAAGGTGGGCCAAGAAAGAAACATGAGTAATACCAAGACTGAAAAGATAAAGAGCCTGTGAAGGAGAACAGATAACTTGGTCAAAGAGTAAAAATAAAATATGGTAACCAGTGGAGAGTTTTAAGGAGAGGGTGCTAAGCTGTAAAAGTATAAAATCAGTTAAAGACTGGGGTGCCTGATGGCTCAGTCGGTTACGTTTCTGATTTCAGCTCAAGTCATGATCTCTCAGTCTGTGAGTTTGAGCCCCAGGTCAGGCTCTGTCTGCACTGACAGCTTGGAGCCTGGAGCCTGCTTCAGGTTCTGTGTCTCCATCCCTCTCTGCTCCCTCCCCTGCTTTCTCTCTCTCTCTCTCTCTCTCTCTCTCTCTCTCAACAATAAATAAACCATTAAAAATTTTTAAATAAAAAAATAAGTTAATGACTACCCACTGGATTTAGCCATTAGTTCACTGAAGACCATAAAAAACTAAATTAAATACAGGGCTATTCTATAATTCTGACTATATTGAATTCATATGTATATAGGACATGAGAAAGTTATTAAGTAAGTTTACTTTTCCAAAAAGTGAGTAAAATGAAAAATAAAAAAAAAAAAGGATCCAACTATGGTGGTAGAAAACTTAAACAAATTGAAAGGGAAATAAGTAGAAAGTAAGGATGAGGAAAGTACATATAACTGATTAACAATTTTCAGGTGGAGATAAGAAGAAATGACATTATAGTCAAGGATGTAGAATAAGAGTAGGAGGATCAACCAACCCATCTGTCAAACTGGCCAAAACAATATAAGGATAATGTATTATATTGCTAGGGCTGCCAAAACAAAGTGGCACATCCTGGGTGGCTTAAACAACAGAATTATTTTTTTCAAAGTACTGGAAGTGTAGGTGGGGTCTTTTTTTTTTTTTTTCTGAGAACTATCTCCTTGTCTTATAAATGACCATCTCCTCCCTGTGTTCTCACATACTCTTCCCTCTGCACATCTCTCTGTCTAGATTTTCTCATTTTATAAAGACATCAGTCATGAGGATAATGGTCCACCCTAATGGCCTTATTTTAACCTAAGTACCTCTTTAAAGATTGTATCTCCAAATACAGTTACCTTCTCAGGTAATAGGATTTAGGTTTTCAACGTATAAACTTGGGGGAGATGGAGGGAACACAATTTAGCCCACAACACATGGGTGTGTACATCTAATAATTCAGGGAGGGGGGAAAAAGGCAAATTGAGTATCTAACCATGCTTTTAACACACATTTTTTAGCACGCTTTTGAAATAGAGGTTTGGTAATAATCATATGAACAGAAGAACAGTAGAAAGTTTCTTGTTTTAGTCTGTTTGGGCTGCTTTAACAAAATACCATAGGCTGGGTATCTTAAAACAGAATTTTATATTTTTACAGTTTTGGAGGCTGGAATCTTCACATAAGGATACTAACATGGTTGGGTGGGGGGCTAGTGAGAGAGTTCTCTTCCTGGTTAGAGATATCCATCTTTTTTATGTGTCTTCACATGGCACATATGATAACCTCCTTTTTTGATTAATGTCAATTGCCATTTATGAGGGCTCCATCATCATGACCTAATGACCTCCAAAAGCCCACCTTTAAGTACCATTACCCTGAGGATTAGGGCTTCAACATCATCTTACAGTGAAGTGTCAGTATGTAGAGGACACAAGAGACACAAGAGATTTAGACCCTGCTGAAATCTCTGCCGTTTTATTTTCAACCATATTTTCAAATCTATTTTCTGGCAATAGAGAAAGATTGTCATTAAAGGTAATGCTTTAGGGACCATGGTATTGAGTCACTGACAAATTGCCTTTGTATTAAAAAGTGAAAATGCTGAAATGTTCTGCTATATTTCAAAAGTTTTCTCTTCCATTGATATTATCTTAAATTAAAGCAAAATAAACTAACAGTTACAAAGAATATATGTCTAACACTACATATGTTTCTAGGGATTGGCAAAAACACTTTTAAGAGCTAGTAATATGGAGCTTTATTAAGGAAAAAAAATCAATGCATATGATTGTGGAGGCAGTGTTTTAGGAGTAAGATTGAGTAGGCCAATGAAATAATTCATCAAAATATTTGCTTTTGCCTACCTATATATATATATATGTGACTGGCTTAAACAAAATTTTTCTTTGCTATTGTAAATCTTTTCAACCATTATATCAATTTGGTTCTTAAATTTATTTTTATTTAAGTCGTTTAAGCTACTAACTTAAGTGGTGATAAATTCCTAGAAGAAATCAGGCACATCCTTAGTGTCTTAGGTAGTATATAAGCAACTTAAAATTTTTAATAGCCAAAGCAAAATTCAAGGTATTTGTGATAACAAGTAAAATGTATTAAACTATCTTCTTAAAAAAATTTTTTTAATGTTACATTTATTTCTGAGAGGGAGGGAGAGAGAGAGAGAGAGAGCGAGCACAGGGGAAGAACAATGAGAGGGAGACACAGAATCCAAAGCAGGCTGCAGCCTTTGAGCTGTCAGCACAGAGCCTGATGAGGGTCTTGAACCTACAAACCACTGGATCATGTCCCGAGCAGAAGTTGGATGCTGAACCACCCAGGCACCCCAAAACTCTTTATCTTCTTAAATCAGCTATATATATATTTTTTTTATTATTGAAACAGAGTCAGCATACAATATTATATTAGTTCCTGGTGTACAACATAGAAATTCAATTTTTATACATCGTGCAGTGCTTACCACAGTAAGTACAGTCACCATCTGTCACTATACAAAATTATAACAATATTATTGAGTATATTCCCTATGTTGTACTTTTCATCCCAATAACTTACTGATTTAGTAAGTGGAGTTTCAACCTCTTAATCCCCTTCGCCTATTTTGCCAGTCCTCATCCCCTCCCATCTAGAAACACCAGTTTATTCTCTGTATGTATCAGTTTGTTTCTGGTTTGTTTGTTTGCTTGTCCATTTTGTTTTCTTTTTTCTATTCCACCTATGAGTGAAAGCATATGGTATTTGTCTTTGGAAATCTCACTTATTTCATTTAGCATAATCCCCTCTAGGTCCATCTATCCTGCTACAAATAGCAAGATCTCATTCTTTTTTATAGCTGAGTAATATTACATTGTGTGTGTATGTGTGTGTGCGTCTGTGTGTGTGTGTGCATCCCATCTTTATCCATTTGTCTCTTGATAGACACTTGGGTAGCTTTAGTATTTGGCTATTGCAAATAATACTGCATTAAACAGATATATATAAATTCAAGAAGATATATCTATATCTTTTTGAATTAGGTTTTTAAAATTTTATTTATTACTCTATTTTCTTTATTAGTATATTAATTTAATTTAATTATTAATTACTGCATTGTATGGTATTTCTATTATTTAATTTTTTGATGAAATTAGTTTGTGATTGTAACAGTTGTCATTTTGAACAATAGTAAACATGGGTTCCTTTTCTTCATATCCTTTCAACTCTTGTTATTTTTTTAAATAAAGATTACATTGAATCTGTAGATTGCTTGAGTAGCATGAACATTTTTAAAATATTCTTAAAGATCATGAGCATAGTATATTTTTCCATTTGTGCCATTTTCAATTTTTTTCATCAATATTTTAAAGTTTTCAGCGTATAAGTCTTTCACCCACTTGGTTAAGTTTATTCCTAGATATTTTATTCTTTTCAGTGTAATTGAATGAACTGTTGCTTCCTTTATTTCTCTTTCTGCTAGTTCATTATTAGTGTAAAGAAAAATAACAAATTTCTGTATATTATTTTGTATGCTGCAACTTCACTGGATTCATGTATTAGTTCTAATAGGGGTTTTTTGGTGGAATCTTAAGGATTTTCTAAATATCATATTATGTTATATGCAAATGGTGCAAATATGCAAATTTTCTAAATATATTATTATGTTATATGCAACTGCAATTTGGATGCTTTTTTCTTTCTTTTTGATTGGTATGGTTTGGACTTCCAATAGTATGTTAAATAAAATTGGTGAGACTGGATATTTTTGTCTTTTCTTAATTACAGAGGTAAAGGTTTGAGTTTTCACCATTAAATATGATGCTAACTGTGGGTTTGTCATGTATAACCTTTATTATGTTTATGCATGCTTCATCTAAACCCACTTTGTTGAAAGTTTTTAATCATAAATGGATGTTGAATTCTGTAAAATGCTTTACCTGAATCTCTTAAGATACTCATATGGTTTCTGTCCTTCATTTTGTTAATGTGATGTATCACAATGATTGATTTGTGGATAAGGAACAATCCTTGCATTGCTGGAATAAATCCCAGTTTTGGTATTAGGATAATGCTGACCTCACAGAATGAATTTGGAAGTTCTTTCCTCTTCTATTTTTTGGAGTAGTTTGAGGAGAGTAGGAATTTACTCTGGTAGAATTCACTGTAAAGCCATATGATTCTGGACTTTTATTTAATGGGAATTTTTTTATTACAAGTTCAATTGCATTACTAATAATCTGTTCAAGCTCTCTATTTCTTCCTGATTCAATTTTGGAAGATTATATCTTTCTAGGAATTTATCCATTTCTAGGAATTTGTCCAATTTGTTAACACATAAATTCTTGTAGTATTCTCTTATAATCCTTTGTATTTTTGTTATGTCAATTGTGGCTTTTTCTTCCTCATTTCTGATTTTATTTACTTGAGTTTTCTTTTTTTTCTAATGAATCTTTTTTAAAGTTTTATCAATTTTATCTTTCAAAGAACCAGCTCTTGGTTTCATTGATAATTTCTATTTTCTTTTAGTGTCTATTTCATTTATTTTTACTCTAATCTTTATTATTTTCTTCCATCTACTAACTTTGAGCTTTGCTTTTTCTTCTTCTTTTTAGTTCCTATAGATATGAAGTTATATCATTTATTTAAGATTTTCTAGTTTCCTGACGTATGCCTATACATTGCTATAAACTTCCCGTTTTCTTCAGAATTGCTTTTGATCGTTTCTCGGCCTTTTGGCTAAGATCAAGTGTAGAATTGCTTTTGCTGCATCCCAAAGATTTTGAATCATCATGTTTCTGTTTTCATTTGGCTCTATGTATTTTTTAATTTCTTCTTTATTTCTTCATTGACCAACTCAGTTTTAGTCACATAATGTTTAGCCTGTATGTGTTTGTGGGTTATTATTTTTTTCAGTTTTATTCTTGTAATTCATTTCTAGTTTCATAGTGTTTTGGTCAAAAAAGATCTTTGATGAAATTTCAGCATTTTTAAATATACCAAGACGAGTTTTGTGGCCTAGCATGTGATCTGTCCTGAGTAATGTTCCATGTGCATTTGAAAAGAATGTGTATTTTGCTGTTTGGGATGGAATAGTTTATATATATAGAAATATCCATTGATGTAATATTTCAGTTAAAGTCATTGTTTCCTTACTGAATCTGATCAATCTATCTATGCATGTAAGTGGTGTGTTGAAATCTCCTATGATTGCTATATTACTGTCAATTTATCTTTGTATGTTAATATTTGCTTTATGTGTTTAGTTTCTTTCATATTGAGTGCATAGATATTTATAATTGTTATATTGTTATATCCTCTTGTCAGATTGATCCTTCTATTATTATGTAATGTCCTTCTTTGTCTCCTTTTACATTCTTTTATTTTATTCTTAAATGTTTATTTATTTTTGAGAGAGAGAGAGACAGAGAGAGACAGAGCATGAATGGGACAGGGGCAGAGAGCGAGGGAGACACAGAATCAGCAGCAGGCTCCAGGCTCCAAGCTTTTCAGCTCAGAGCTTGATGCAGGGCTCAATCTCATGAACCGTGAGATTATGACCTGAGCCAAAGTCAGACACTTAACCGATTGACCCACTCAGACACCTTAACAATCTTTATTTTAAATTCTGTTTTGTCTAATATGAGTATTGCTACCCTGGTTTTATTTTTTACACTTCCATTTTCATAGTATGTATTTTGTCTATTTCTGTATTCTTAGTCTATATGTGTTTTGAGGTCTGAAGTTAATCTCTTATAAGCAGCATATAGACATATCTTTTTTTTTTAATAATTCATTCATTGGCCCTGTATCAATTAAGTAGAGCTTTTAGACCATTTACTTTTCAAGTGATTATTGATAAGTATGTACTTATTGCCATTTTGTTAATTGTTTTTTGGTTGTTTTTATATAACTTCTATGTTCCTGACCTCTCTTAATTGTATCCCTTTTGACTGATATTTCCTTTAGTGCTATGCTTGCATTTCTTTCTTTTTATTTTATTTTTTTATGTATTATGTTTTTTGGTTTGTGGTTACCATGAGGTTCATATGTATTTTCCTAAATTTATAGCAGCCTACATTAAGTTGATAGTCACTTAAGTTTGAACACATTCTAACAGCACTATTTTTTCACTTTCCCTAACCTTGTTTTATGTATATAATGTCATATTTTACGTCTTTTTATTTTGTAAGTCCCTTCATTAAATTTTTAGATATAATTGATTTTACTAATTCTGTCTTTTAACATTCATACTAGCTTTATAAATGATCTACTACTTTTATTGTGTGTTTGTTTATACTTGTGAAATTTCTTCCCTTTCATATTTTTCTTCTGAGACCTCTTGATTCTTTTTCCTTTTTTCTTTACTTTTTAGCATTTCTTATAAGTCTGGTTTAATGGTGATAAACTCTTAATTTTTTGTTTGTCTGAGTGTCAGTCAGAGAAAGATATCATATGTCTTCACTCATATATGGGTCTGGAAACTCTTTATCACCCCTTGTCAGGTACAGTGTGTTGATGGTAGGTTTTTCTTTCAGCACTTTGAACATATCCTGCCACTTCCTTCTGGCTGGCAAATTTTCTGGTGAAAAATCAGCTGATAGCCTTATAGATTTTCTCTTGTAGGTAACTTTCTGTTTCTCACTGCTTTTAAGATTCATTAGCATGTCTCTGTCTCTTCTTTCATTCTCTATGTAATCCTCTATCCTTTCTTATACAGAAGCTGTTTAGTCAGCACTCAGTTCTTCAGGAAAGTTTGCTTTAGCTGTAGGTGTAGATTCAGTGTGTCTGTGGTGGAGGTCAGTTCAAAACTTCCTATGTCTCCAGTTTGAACCTATGTATATATATTTTTTTTAATTTTTAAGAACAATTAATGTTTATTTATTTTTGAGAGAGAGAGCGAGCGAGTGTACAAGTTGGAGAGGGTCAGAGAGAGAGGGAATACACAGAATCCAAGGTAGGCTCCAGGCTCTAAGCTGTCAGCATAGAGCCCAAAGTGGGGCTTGAATTCACACGCTGTGAAATTATGACCTGAGGTGAAGTTGGAAGCTTAACTGACTGCGTGACCAAGGCATCCCAAATCTATGTATATTTTTTAAACACACTGAAGCATTTACTCCATGAAGACAGAGTTTGTTTAGTTTACTGCTGCTTTTTCATTGCTAGAATTGTTCTTGGCATTAATAGTCACTCAATAAAAGTTAAATAAATCTTCTTAAAGGAAATAAAACTACTGGACAATGACTTAGAGCTATTATTTTAATGATGATTTGGAATTATTATTATTGTAATGTAACAGTTATATATTAAGGGTCTAGGCTATAAGAGTTTTCTCCTATATCAATGATGACAGATTATAATTTTTAAAATGATTTTTTAAATTTATTTTGAGAGAGAGCTCAGAGCAAGTGGGAGAGGGACAAAGAGAACAAGGAGAGAGAATCCCAAGCAATCTCTGTGCTGTCAGCATAGAGCCCAGCCTTGGGCTCAGTCTCACAAACCTGTGAGATCATCATCTGTGCCAAAATCAAGAGTCGAACACTTAACCGACTGAGCCACCCAGTCATCCCCAGATTGCGATTTTTAATCTTATTTTTAAAAATTGAGATATAATTGGCAGATAATGTTACTTTTAGGTGTACAACATAATGACTTGATATTTGTATATTTTACAAAGTGATCACCATGATTAGTCTGTTAACATCTACCATAACACATAATTACTATTTTTTTCTTGCGATGAGAACTTAATAACTTAATTATCTATTTTCTTAGCATTGTTCAAATCTACAATATAGTATTATTTATCTTTAATATCTGGAATTTTATCTGCCTATGTGTTTGTTTTATCCATTAGTAGACTGTTAGAGATTAGTTCTGGATGTTATCAAAGTATCTTGCTGGCAATATAAATAATCATTTTTTTAATCTTAAAATCTCTTATCACAGAAGTCTAAACCAGCAAGAACTAGGCTCTTTTCTCTTTTATTCCCAGTGTCAACCCCAGTACCTGGACTGGTAGGCTATTCATGAAAATAGTTGAATTAATTAACATTAAGTGTATCTTTGGAGAACAGACTTACCCATATCAGTCTTCCTTGCTTTCATTAGAAAAATCATTTGATATTTTCTCTTTGTTTTGTTTTATATAATTTTCTGAAAGCTATGTGTGGGGGTTTTCTTTGTTTGCTTGCTTTAATTTGTAGATTCTTTGCATCTGAAAGAAGTGGGGAGGATTTCTATCAGCAAAGGTAGCTATTGTAAAACATTTCTGAATATGATTAGAATAAAAAAGGAATTAGATTTATAGTAATCCTCTGTAGAATTGACACAGGTTAAATTATGTATAATCCTTTTTGATCAAATGCAATTTAGGATAATAATAAGAAAAAACTAGAATAATATATATCTAGATATACAACCAATGAGAAGAAATTGTCTTCTCATCTCTTAAAGAGGATATTTATTGAAAAGTATTTCAAGTTTGCACACTTCTATGTCACAAAAATGAAAATCTGTGCATAAAATTATATTGATGAATTAGGTAATTTAAAAATATCATTCCACTTTTTAACACATTTTAAACCTTGTTTGATGCTACATAAATCAATCACACTGCATTATTTCTGTCCTCAATGGCTTATTCCAGAAAAAGTACACTTAAGAAATCACATACATGTACAATGATCAGTATGACAAACAATTATACCTAAATGAAAAAGAAATTATCGATGAACTAAAACTAAATTATTTGAATCAAAAAGGTAAATAGCCATTTTTCCCTGAAAAATTTAAAAACATAAATTTCCATGCAAAATATATAATCAAATCCAAAGTTTAAAAATTTGGTGTTTGATTCTTTTGAGAGAATTGCTCATTTTTTAATTTTAATTAAATTGTCTTCATAATGAATTTTAAAATAAGCTGTGATTTTGTTCCTTGTTTTTTCCTTATACTTTGCCAATGTCACTCTGCCCGTTTTCCAGAAGGCAAGTGTTTTTATTATTTTTTTAGTAAAATATAATTCTAAGATGAACAATTTTAGAAGCTGCTATTCCAATTTGAACTAATTACTAGCTCATGTGGAAAAATTACTGCCATATAACTGTAGGTTGTACCCTGAGCTACACACAGGATTATTGAATCAGTTAAATAACACATACAATCTGTATGAATTGTTTTCTTTAGTTCCGAATAAGAGCAAAGTCACTGAGCTAACTTAAACACAACCCCCAACACAGAATTTGTTCAAATTATATTTCAGGAATCTAACTGAAGCCAAGGAAAAAATTAAACCTTGCTCTTCTTGTGGGAGCTCTTGACCTCAACAGCAGGACTTTTTGAACTTGTAACTAGAACTCTGCTGCCATATGTCAGCTCTCAACCCTCAGCCTCTCCTTATTCTCAGATGAAGTTCTTAATCATGTGCTCATGTGTGTGTGTGTGTATGAGAAAGAGAGAGAGGAGAGGGAGGAAATGGAGATTTAAGTGGCCAAAGCATTCAGATGTCCACATTTCATCTGGTCAAGATCCTTAGAGTAGGATGACAGAAGGAAAACATAGTGACATGATAATAACAGACAGCATTTTTTGACAACTGTGTACCAGGCATTGTTCTAAGCATTTTTATCCATTATCTTATGTAAGCCTGTCAATGATATAGAATCTCTTTACTATTATATCATTTTAAGTATAAAGAAACTGAATCACAGATACAGTAAGAAAAATGATCAAAATTACACAATTTTTAAGTGATGAAGCTTTTATCGTAATGAAGACTATCTGATTCCAGAGACCATGTATTAAAAACTATACCCTACTGAACATAATTTGGAGTTGCAGTTGGCCCAAGAGGTGGGCTAAGCATATTCCACAATAAGCATCTATTAAAATGTCTTTTGTTGCCCAGGAAGCTGAAAAATAATCAAAACAGATTCATGTTACACTTTCTGTTAATCTGTGATGGCCTTCATGATTTCCAATAATTGTGCATATCAGATAAAGTGGAGTTAATATCTTCATTTTACAGATAAAGTAACTGAGTCTCAGAATGACTGATCAAAATTTGCTGTAATGTTAATACATAACAGAATTTAGGTAGAATGCTCAGGACCACTTAAGACAGATCTCTTTGCCATTTGTCCCACTAGTTGGTCAACATGAAATCCCCCTGCTGGAAAACACTCAAGCACTTGACCTGAGCTTTTCTTTCCAAATGACTGTGTATTTATTTATTTTTTCTTTTGACAAGTTGTTTCTATAGTTTATTTACAAGATTAGAAAAGAAATCTCAAATGTATAAAAGAATAAGCACTTGACAAGTTAACAATTAAATATGAAATTTTTCTGAGATTGCTTGATATGAATTCATGCACATTGAATTAGAAAGCTTCTGTATGTAGCACAGACACACACAAATTCATTTTTAAATTTAAAAAATAAGAAGAAATAAAAACATCATAATGTTACCCTACATCTGATATACTCATTTATTTTAGCTGAAATGTTAGTTGCCTGTCAAATAGACCAAACCACATTCCCCAGGTCAGTCTATAAATAGTGCAAGTGAAGCTTAAACCGTACTGTGGGCATTGGAAAGACTGCCTAAGTTTAACTAAAGCTGAATCATCTTAAGGTGAGAAAGAAATTATAGAGTGAAAGGAGTGGACAAGAAATCCTTTGTACTACACAATGTTTGTCTCAGATTTTAGAACTCAGAGATTAGCTACTGTCATCTCCTGATTGAGCCCTAAAGAAGAAAGGTCCATAGGCAGAACATGCAGAAACTTATTTCATTAATAACAGTCCAATTGTGGGTCACAGGCACCATTACTTTTTAAAATTTATCCCTTGCAACAAAGACAAAAGAGGTTGATGAGGGGATGTTCTCCCCATTTATACTGGACACAGGTTATCTTTGAGAATCTGTGTTGTAAGAGAACGTACACCTGATGGGTTAAAGAAACTATATATCAATAATAGTTGGGGTCATCAAAGGAGTCGTAAAGGCAATAGCAGACCGTTCCCACAAAATGAAGTGGGAAGGCTGATGTAGATGCTCAACCCTGCTATGTGGCATTCCCAGTGTTGTTTTGGGTCTCAAGTCCTGGCTTAATAGATGAGATCACAAGCCTCTTAATTATCAATTTTATATATGGGCATTTTCACTTTACAGATTTTCATCTTGTTTTCTCTTAAGCCCCTATAGCAGTTTTACAATTAATATCAAGTAATAGATCTTTCCATTCATAAGAAATGTCATGTTATGTAACTGATGAAGATTAACATTTAGGAATTTTATAGCTATAAGAGCCTTGTATGCAGCATGTATCACTGGAGATGTTTATGACAAAAACAACCTGAATATGGTCTCTACGTTATATTTGAAGGAGCAATTCTTCAGCCAACCCCCATTCATACTTTTTCTGCACCATATGGTCCTAAAATTCTGTGATTAAATATAGGAAAATTAAACATTACTTCTGAAATGGAAACGTTGACAGTTATCTTTCTTATTGCAATCTTTGCAGTTTTAGGTTAACTATACAGTCTTTGTGTGGAAGAAAGGATTCTTGGAGAAGGGCTCCTGTGAAGGTTACATGTATTATTTTCTAATGCTTGTCAGCTCTTCAGAGCTCTCCTGGAAGCCACTGTAATGTGAAATATGGATTTCACAAACAAAAACAGAAGCTCAAACTCATTATTTTTTTTTCCTTTTTGTATTATTTCTGCAAATCCTTGATGCCTGAAATAGGAAAAAAAAAAACTTTGTGTTTTTTCTTGTAAAAGCTATCAGATCACTCCATCCACTTGAAGACCATTATTATTCTATGAAAAGTTTCTTCATAGGATGAAAGGTGAAACTAATGTCAGATCATAATTTTAAATTTTTGTAAATAGGACGGTGGTGCTGAGGAATGGAAGAGTAAAGGGTTAGAAAAAGTCAGGTGCTTTAGAATTTTCTTCCTTAACCTGTTGCTAAAAAAAAAAAAATTGAGTACATCACTCCCTTATTATTTTTTTGTCCCATTAGGATTCCAACCATCCATCCACGCAGCCAATCCATCCATCCCTCCATCCATCCATCCATCCATCCATCCATTCATTCTTACTTCCTACAAATACTATCTTCTACATGCTACCCCAAACTGGATGCTATAAAAGTAAAAATAAACAGACAAACAAAAAGCCAAGTACTTAACTACAAGGATCTCAAAGTCTTCTGGCATGGCAGACAGGTAGACATAAATAATGAAACTATAATGTGATAATTTCTAAAGTGACTAAAATGCTACCCCAACCCAGAAAGCCATTATGTAGACCTTGGTGAGGAGGCAGATTTTATTATATGGTAATAAGCCACAAATATTTATTTTTACTTATGTACATCTTCATTCAAATACACTTAAGTGTTTAAAGTTGTATATTTAAAAAGTAAAAAGGGGCACCTAGGTGGTCCTAACAGTTAAATGTCCAACTTTGGCTCAGGTCATGATCTTGTAGTGTATCAGTTTGAGCCCCAATTTGGGCTCTCTGCTGACAGCACAGAGCCTGAGGCTGGCTTTGGATCCTGTGTCTCCCTCTCTCTCAGTCCCTCCCCTGCTCACACTCTGTCTCTCCCTCTCTCTCTAAAAAATAAATAAACATAAAAAAATTTAAAATAGTATAGACAATCAAAGTGAATATTAAGAGAGTTGTTGAAAATAGAATTTATTTGTTTTTTTTTCTTTAATGTTTATTTTATTTTTTGTGAGAGAGAGACAGAGCATGAGCAGAGGTAGAGCAGAGACAGAGACAAAGAATTCAAAGCAGGCTCCAGGCTCTGAGCTGTCAGTACAGAGCCTGAAGTGGGGCTGGAACTCATGAATTCCGAGATCATGACCTGAGCCGAAGTCAGACACTTAACTGACTGAGCCACCCAGGCGCCCTGAAAATGGAGTTTAAAATAAACTGAAAACATAGCCTTAAGAAAGGCGTCTCTCAATAGTGCCATGTTTGAGATTATCATAATGAAATAAATCTAACATACCTTCCCATATCCCACGTTATGGCCATTCAATTAGATAAAATGGTCTTTAGCATTCATAATTTTTAAAGAATTACTTGGCCAGCATTCATTTAGTAAACATTTAGATAATGCCAAAATATTACTTTGGACATTAATATGACAGGAGCTTCATGAGTTGTTTCAGAGAGAAAACAAATCTCTCCTAGGTAATCAAATTTAAGCATAGAAAACTCATATATGACTTTCTCATGCAGATGACAGTGCATAAAGATCAAATTGAATTATTTTCTATTTTCTCTCTATTATGTCTACATAATATTTCACCCCAAAGCCTATTGTTATGAAAGCAGGATATTTACACATTTATATCTTTATATACTCCTGAACTAAATGGACTTTAACTTGGCCAATTTGACTCCTATTTTTTTAAGTTAATATTATTCACCATATTGTATTCAGTAATATAAAGACATAAATCTAATTGAGGATAGCAAAAATGACAGTCATTGTTTAGCACATTTTCTGCACAATATAAAACTAATATGATAGTCATAAACATATAAGCCCGAATGAAGAAACTACGGATCAGAAGTATTTCTCACTGTGTCTATGTTGTACTGCTTTTTAATTGACTTGAGGAGTGATAGGGCCACAGAATACCCCTGTGAGCTAGGATGCTGTGTTTTTTCCGTAACTGATTTGATGGTTCCTATGTCACCCATCCTGGACAAATAAGACACTAGGTTGACTGAGTCCTGTTTGAAAGCTGGGGAGAAAACTTACTCTCTGGGTCTGAGTAGAAATAGGAGATGAAGAACAGAAAGGAAATCTTCTAGACTATAAACTACACAGAGTTGATATAAATCAGAGACTCCATAAGAGACCCAATAATATTCTGGCCTTGGCAGTAATTTTTAGGTCACTTATTATAGTCCTTTTTTTATCATGTATTTACCTTCAACCTTGTACAAGTCAACCTTGGTTTAAATTTGGCTGTAGAGGGGCGCCTGGGTGGCTCAGTTGGTTGAGAGTCCGGCTTTGGCTCAGGTCATGATCTCACAGTTTGTGGGTTTGAGCCCCGCGTTGGGCTCTGTGCTGACAGCTCAGGGCCTGGAGCCTGTTTCAGATTCTGTGTCTCCCTCTCTCTCTGCCCCTCCCCACTCATGCTCTGTCTCTCTCTGTCTCAAAAATAAATAAAACATTAAAAAAATTTAAAAACATTTGGCTGTAGAAAATTAGAGATAGGAAAATTCCTGTGTGCTGAGATTCTGTTCCCTAGACACTAGTTGTAGGCAGCATGGCAGCCATGGGTGAAGAGAGTGGAGAAGCCATTTCATCAGAGACATCAGAAACTGAGATTAGGTCACTATGGCAAGATGTGGAGAGTGCAGTGAAATGGTGGATGGGAACTTCATCTTGAACACAACTAAGACCTTGGAAATATTTGTTAAAATGGCCAGAAGATACCTTGAGTTTGGGCTATGTTGAATTTAACCCATTTGGCTCACCCATTATAATTCTGTAATAAAAATTAAGTGCTGTGATATTTTGTAGTCCTAAGCTCCAGAGGCCTAGGATACTTGGTTCCTTAGATAACTTCTGTTTATGTGTTGTCATTGTTGTTGTTTATTTGCTAAGTTTTTGCACTGCACAACTGTAGAGGTACCATTTACATCATAGCTTATTCAGATGATACCTTCTGGAATTGTGCAGAGTACTATCTGTATCTATCTTTTCAGTGACCTTGTCAAGTAGCAGCTTTTGGTTTCCAGCCCTATGTGCATCAATTCCTTACATGCAGAAGTTAATTTAATGCACCATATATCTTGTCTTTAATATTCTTGAGAACCATCTGAATTCTGTTGCTTAGATTTTTCATTCTACTATTGATGATCTGTCTCCCTAGTTGGATAGAACTGTTACAAATACAAATAACTTTAAAAAGCATCACTGCCATACACAATCCAAATTATATCTAAGTTTTGCCAGTGTTTCTATTTCATAAAAATTTTGATTTTTACTTCTATTTTTCATTTTCTATCTTTTAGTATTTGCTGATGGCACTGAAATGCCTAAAGAAGCAGGTAAATATATTTTCCTGGCTTTGCTTACTGATTAAAAAAAATAGTAAAGCTATGTACATTTCAATTTTACATAAGGGCTTATAAATTTTTTATCAGGTCTGAAAATTTGTCACCAGGTATATGGGAACCATCTTGGGCAAAATGCCTTCATTCAAGTTTGAAATATGCTATTATATTTAAAATTAAACATATTTTTATTATTTATTACCAGTGAATGTAGATGGCTTTATGATTCAAATATGCTTTTGAAATATAGTTTCATAATTGCATGGAAGAATGGAGTTTGTTCTCCTTGGGCTTTATATTAAATTGCTTTGGTTTTAAGAAGATGGTGCTTTTCTGTCTATGTGTGACTTTTATGCCCATCTCTTTAGGTTAATGACATAGTCCATTTTCTAAATGTGAGAGAGGAAGCTGGTGATTAAGAATTCAATTTTGGATTTTCTTTTGCTAGAGCTTTCTTTCATTTAAAATTGTGGAA
Organism: Suricata suricatta; assembly: GCF_006229205.1. Taxonomy (NCBI): domain Eukaryota; kingdom Metazoa; phylum Chordata; class Mammalia; order Carnivora; family Herpestidae; genus Suricata; species Suricata suricatta. The sequence goes on from NC_043700.1 coordinate 165,276,914, forward strand.
GTTTTTAGTTAACCCCCCCCTTCCTCCATCCCAACCCTTTCTGTTTTCCTGTATTTTCTTAGTGTTTAAGCCAATAACTATGCATGTTCATAAGATAAATATTCAACCCAAGAGTTAGGCATCCAAATCAAAGCTGGGTGTTGTTTATAGTTTTTGCTTTGTCAGAGTAGCTTCCAGATGATTGCTCTCTTGACTTTCTCTTCATTTAACATTTGCTTTATTTCCTCTACTTTATAATTGTTTTGACCTTTTGAAAGTCTAATTCACTTTGCTTTAAAAAAAAATAAATAATGGTGACTTGGGCTTTGAACTGCTTTTAACCATAACTTTTGATTGTTGCTACTAAATGTTTTTCAGTACTCTCCAGCTCTAAATGCCTTTTTAAAAATGTATAATAACTTAGTATTAATCATCGAAACTCTGATTATTATTTGGGCCTCCATTTGTCTCTGCTTTTGCCACTTACCATCTCTAAAGCACTTTCTAGACTCTTCAAAATGTGGAGTCCACTCATTTTTAACGATTTCATATATTTTTTACATTTAATTTTTTGAAAAACATATTATTGTAAGAACACTTAGCATGAGATCCACCCTCTTAAATTTTTAAGTGTACAAAACATTGTGGCCTATGGGTGCAATCAATGTTGCACAGAAAATCTCTCATTTAGTCATCTTGCTTGACTGGAACTTTATGCCCATTAAGTAGTTACTGCTCTTCCCCCTGCCTCTAGCAACCAACTTTCCCCTCTTTAATTTATGAATTTGACTTATATGAATTTCACATAATTTTTATTTATATGAATTTTATTTTTCCATCCACATGAATTTTAGACACTTCATATAAGTGGAATCATACAGTATCTGTATTTCTGTGACTGCCTTACTTCTCGCAGCATAATGTCCTCATAGTTAATTCAGGTTGTCACATATGGCAAGATTTCCTTCTTTTTTAAGTCCACATAGTATTCCATTGTGTGTGTATACATTTTTTAATGCCATTTATCTGTTGATGGACATTTAGGTTCTTTCCGTATCTTGGCAATTGGTAACACTGCTTCCATAATCACAAGAGTACTAATACTTTTTGAAATCTTGATTTCAATGCTTTTGGATAAATACCCATAAGAGAGGTTGCTGGATTTTATGGTAGTTCTGTTTTTAAGTTTTGGTGAACCTCATTTAGTTATTTAGTGGTTACACCCTCTTGCATTCCCACCAGCAATACCAAGCAAAAAGTTTTTAAAAATTGTTTAGAAATAAACTTAAATAAAGAGATGAAAGACTTGTATACTGAAAAATACAAAATATTAATAAAAGAAATTAAAGATACAAACAAATGGAAAGACATCCATGTTTATGGATGGGAAGACAGTGTTATTCAAATAGCTATACTACCCAAAGATATCTACAGATTCAATGCAATCCCTATTAAAATCCCAATGGCATTTTTCTCATAACTAGAAAAACAATTCGACCAATTTACATTCTTACACAATCTACATGCATCTGGAAACTAATGATAAAACTTTACAAGTGACAAAACTATATAATAAAAATAAAAAATGCTTTGCCACTTACTCTGGTAACTTACCCACTCTAGGCAGCTATAAATAGCATTGTTAAAATGAGCTATGGCATTTCCTTCTGCTGGGAATACTTGAGGCTTTCTTCTGCATGCAATTCAAAGAGGATTGTGTCCTTCACAATCCTACATTCTATACTGCTCTGCCTGTCATTATTAGAAAGAATAAAACTTCCTAATAATGCATTTCCCTATAACATGAATTCAGAATATAATATGATGGGCAGTTGGCAATTTAGTTATCTACTTTTAAAAATTGAAATAACAGTATTTCTTGTGTTATATGAGTAAAATATTTTTGGTTGCCACTTCCAGTGTTAACATCATGTCTTTGATTATAGCCCAATTAAATTGTACATAAGCAATTAAATTAAGCAGTCTATTATTTTTAAATTTCAAAATGTGTATAATAAATATGTAACATGAATTGTAAATGAGATAGAAAATGAAAAATATACAGCAGGTCAACCTTCTAACCTACAAAATAAATATTTAAAATATCCACCTTTTTTGTAGTTATTAACCATATTTAAAGAAACAGTTTCTAAAATATCAAATGATTTTTTTCTTATTTCATCACCTTCTCCCACCCTTTCCCCAATTCAATCAAAAACAATTATTGCTTCAGGGAAATGTTAGCTCCTACTAGACCAAAGTCATCATTGCTCAGTTTGGAGTAGGAGGCTAACTTCTTTGAGTTTCTTGGAACACAGTACTTTTGAAAGTCTTACTTATTAAGAAAGAAGTCTTCTAAATTCCAAGTTTCCCTTTACTATATTGGGTCAAGCCTAGTTGCACTGACTCGTAGAATCTTATAATAAGTAGATTTATGGACAAGGACAGTCTTAATTTTCACCTTTTATTCAGTTGTCACAACCAGTTTAGCACTTTTACTTCTCTAGTTTATATATTCACCTTACCTATAGAGGTGGATAAGAAGAATAATGTAAAATAAGTTCCTATGCAACATGAATGGATATTTGAGATGTCCTTTACCCTTGAAGAGGAAGAAATAAGGCAAAAGAACCTTGTCACTACTTCTTCTGGTGGTCATTGAATAGAAGAGTATGGTATATATTTATATATCCAAACAGGTTTAATGGAGGAAACTAATGTATGTGTGTCTTGCAGTGAGAAAATGAGTGCTATTTTGCTTCTTACTTCTTACCTATATCCTATATCTATATCTTTTCCTATATCCTATATTTGGAAAGCTTGTGTGGTGCACATGATACCACCTTCCACCTGGTGTCCTATAATATATTCAAAGTGGTTCAGAGAGTATCCCAGATTCCCCACTACTTATAAATGGTGTAAAGGAGGATTCCAAAGTTCTCATAAACCTAGGGACACACTTAGAAATGATGAAATCATCTGGGTGGCTCACTCGGTTAAGCATCCAACTTTGGCTCAGGTCATGATTTCATGACTTGTGGGTTTGAGCTACTCATTGGGCTCTGTGTGGACAACTCAGAGCCTGGAGCCTTCTTTGGATTCTGTGTGTGTGTCTCTCTCTCCACCCCTCCCCACTCACAATCAGTTTCTCTCTTTCTCAAAAACAAATAAATGTTAAAATTTTTTTAAAAAAAGAAATGATGAAATAATCTATTGAGACACAGTAGGTCCAGGGTCAGAACAAGAAAGTCTCAGAGACTAAATGAGAGATGATAGGCTTTAGCAATTGTGACCAATCATTAGCTCACATAACAGACTTAATTATGGACTCAAGATTCTTCCCTACCATCATGAAAATACAAATATTTTTCTGGCATCCAACAACACCTTCTTTTGAAGGACAAAAGAAGAGATCCAACACTAATAGGGAGTTTGGTCTTTGATTAGACTGATATCCCAGTGTTTGAGCTGAGCTTTTTCCTCATGAGATCACAACCTGAGTCAAATTCAAAACTCAGATGCTCAAGACTCTATGTCTTTATCCTACATCTTTACATAAACACATACACACACACTCACACAAAAATACATCATTCCTAACATAACTATATTTGATTTTGAAACATAACCAGGACATGTTCATAGTGTAAAAGGTTTTAGAAAATTTGGATTCTTTACTATGTATTCATGGATCAGTGAATTGCTGAAGGTCATATAATTGGTAAACATACAGCTAAACAACAAAACTAGCATTTTATACAGTACCATTTAATAACTAGTGTTCTTTCCCCAAACAAAAGCAATGATTAAAATCCTTTGCTTTTTCATCATTGCAAATATAGAAATCATTGCTTCATTGTCTTATTTACCTAAAAAATATTTAGTCCCATTATGAATCAGTATCACTATGAATACTTTGAATGGAAAGATGAATAACACATGCTCCTTACAATTAAGAGTTTACAATTTGATGTGAGAATCAGAAATGTTAATAAATATAATGCATTTTTATCACAAAAAGAGGAAGAAATGGATGCATAAATGATTCAAATCCAAAATTGTTTATCAATTTATTACAGAATATAGTATAACTGAGATGTCATCAACTTTGGTCATTGTTGAGTACAGTGCCATAGAGTCTAAATTTCTATTTGACTAAAAGAATATCGCTCTAAGTATTCCTCTTCCCAAATATTCCTGAGAAGCCTCAGTGATACTATAAAAAATAAACCACATAAAAATCTTTTAATCTTTCCTAGTGGGAGAGACTAGAAATTGCTGGATCAGAAAGGGAGCGTTGAGATGTCATGTATGATTAGAACTGCATCTTCTGACTAAAATCCCTTCCTCCAGGAGAGATGCACCTGTCTACCCTGGTATATTTGCTGCTTTGCTGTACAGTGTCAAAGCTCTGTCCAAGCTGCTGCAATCTCCCTCAGATGTCTGAGTGAGATGTCTAGCATTTGTCATCTCTCCATGAAAGAGGCCTTCCTGTTTTGTGCCTAGCTTTCTATAAGCAAGTTCTCTTATTTATATTAGAATTTGTACATTTATTCATCCAAGTAATAAATCTGAGGCAACTATTGCATGCTAGTCACCCTTCATCTTAGCAAGAGAGTACAGAACAGGTTCAAGTAACTGGTGACTAAGAATAGTCTTGACATTTAAATAGACACAAGCTGCTGCACAGCTTTCACCAGAATTCTTCATGTGTAAGGATTTTTCTTAAAGGGCCTGTGCTTATTCATCTATTCTACAGCACAATGTATAAACTAAGGTACCACGGATGGCATTGGGGAATCCTTTCTTTCCGGTCTTTATATAGTGCTGGGAATAAAGTAGGTTCAAAATATATATTGAAAAAGTGGTTCATACAGTTGATCAGACATGACTTTACAGTAATTAGGGGTAAAGTTCAAATCTGGGAACCAGAAAATTCAGGAAATTTTTTTGTAGGTGAAGCATTTTTCTACCTCTGAGCCCAGATTTAACCCATGCATATATGATCAGTTAATTTATCACAAAGAAGAATATAGAATGGGTAAATGATAGTCTCTTTAATAAATGATGTTGGGAAAACTGGACAGCTACATGCAAAAGAATAAGACTAGACTACTATCTTACTTACTCAAAATGGATTACATACTTGAATATTAGACCTGAAACAATAAAGCTCCTAGAAGAAAACATAGGTGCTAAATTCCTTGACATCAGTCTTAGAAATTTTTTTTTTCTCTCTTTTTCTTTTTGGATCTGACTCCAAAGGTAAGGGCAACAAAAATAAATAAGTAGGACAAATTAAAACTAAAAACCTTCTATACAGTGAAGGAAACCATCAACAAAATAAAAAGGCAACCTATTGAATTGAATAGGTGTTTGCAAATAAAACATCCATTAAGTTAATATCCAAAATATATAAAGAATTCACTCAACTTAATACCAAAAGAACAAATAATCCAAGTAAAAAAGTGGCAGAAGGTCTAAATAGACATTTTTCCAAAGAAGACATATAGATGTCCAACCAGCACATGAAAAGATGCTCAGTATCACTAGTCATCTTGGGGAAGTGCAAATTAAAGCCACAATAAGATGTCACCTCATGTCTGTCAGAAGGGCTATTATCAAAAAGATAAGAAATAACATGTGTTGGCAAGGATTTAGACAAAAGGGAACCCCCATACACTACTGGGGGGAATGGAAAATGGAAAAACCACTATGAAAAGAAATATGGGGAGCTGGATGCCTGGGGGGCTCAGTCAGTTAAGCTTCTGACTTCAGCTCAGGTCATGATCTCATGATTTGTGAGTTCAGACTCTGCTGTCAGCACAGAGCCTGCTTCAGATCCTCTGTCTCCCTCTCTCCCCACCCATCCTCTGCCTTCTCTCTCTTTCTCTCTCTGAAAAATAAACATTAAAAAAATAATAAACAAACAAAAAGAAAAGTGATATGGAACTTCCTCAAAAATTTAAAAATGGAGCTACCACATGATCTTTCAATTCAGTTCCTAGGGATCTATCTAAAGAAAACAAAAAATACTAAGTCAAAAAGATATATACACTCTCATGCTTACCAAAGAATTGTTTAGAATAGCAAAAATATGAAAACAACCTAAATGCCCATCAATTGATGTATGGATAAGGACATCATATATTGTTATTCATCCATCAAAAAACAAAAAGAATGAAATCTTGCCATTTCTAACAAAATGAATGGACTTTGAGGATCTTGTGTTAAGTGAAATAAGTCAGATAAAAAAACTAGACCCACAGACAAAACAACGCTCTGCCCATAGATACAGAGAACAGAGTGGATTGCCAGAGGGGACCAGAGAGGAGGGGGATACAAAATGGGTGAAGGGGCACAAAGGTACAAACTTCCAGTTATAGAATAAGTAAGTGATAGGGATGTAATACACATCACAGGGAATACAGCCAATAATATTGTATAAAAATATATGGTTTACAGATGGCAACTGCATATACTGTGCTGGTCAGCCACATTGTACACAAATGTCAAATCACTGTATTGTACCCATGAAACTAACAGAATATTGTATATTAATTATACCTCAATTTTTAAAAGAACCAAAAAAAAAGAATAGGAAAAAGAATTCTTCTACATCTGTGTTTACAATAGAAAATCACTCTTCTTAGGAAAAAAAGTAAAGAATATCCAAGTTGGGGGTGGGGAATGGAATTATTTTATTATGTACCAGGTTATTGCAATCTTAATTTTGGTTAAAGTAGGCTATTTTAGGGGCGCCTGGGTGGCTCAGTCGGTTAAGCCTCCGGCTTCGGCTCAGGTCAGATCTCACGTTCGTGGGTTCGAGCCCCGCGTCGGGCTCTGTGCTAACAGCTAGCTCAGAGCCTGGAGCCTGCTTCCAGTTCTGTGTCTCCTTCTCTCTCTGCCCCTCCCCCTCTCGTGCTCTGTCTCTCTCTGTATTAAAAATAAATAAAACATTAAAAAATATTTAAAAAAAAGTAGGCTGTTTTATACAAAATATGGAGCTAGAATAATTTTATAGCTTCTCTAATACTTCTGAAATTATATGTCATTCAGAATTTAGGTATTTCAAGTCTAGAAAATATGATAAGGTCTACACACAATAAATTACATTGCACATGCTGAAGGGTCTAGGGCAGCAATGCCAAGATTAAAGCTAGGAATAGTTTTTGGCAGTAAAATACATGACAATTCATATTAAGTAAAAAAATGAAGATTATAAACTGTCTTATATCCATTCAAATTAGGTTTTATTGCTAAAGATAAAGGACAGTTCAGGTTTTATTATGAAGTGAATTACAAATCTCACTTTGGTTTTCAGAATTTTTGTATTTTGGAAAGGGAGATAAGAGATTATAGAGCTCTGTTGCTTTACTTACTAATCTCTAAGGATAATTAGAATTACTAGAACTTTATCTTGATGTACAGATCAACCAGACATGGGTGGCTTTGGCAGCCTGGGCAATATTTGTTGTAGTTAACACATACACTTATATTAGAAAACAGAGGTGGGTAAATTATCACAAATACTTCATTTTGCCTGATTCCTAAGACTCAACACTGTCTCAGTTTTACTCGCACATCACTAGCTGCTCATTCACATTTTCCTTGGTTGTTGCCTCATCTTTTGACTGCTGAATTGAAGAGCTACAGTATTTGAATGTGTGCCTTCTTGGAATGTACCTACTCCATTGATAATCAGTACCATTTGGTTTTAGGGCTTATTTAGGCCATACAAATGCTTTCTAATCTAGACTTTCTGAACTCCAGACTCATTAATACCACTGTCTTCTAAACATCTCCACTTAAATTTAAGAGAAACAAACAGATGAACATGGGAGAGGCAAACCAGAAAATTAATTCTTAACTATGGAGAACAAACTGAGGGTTGCTGGAGGGGAGATAGGTGGGGGGAATGGGCTAAAGGGGTAATGAGTACTGAGGGCACTTGTGATGAGCCCTGGGTGTTATATGTAAGTGATAAATCACTAACTTCTACACCTAAAACTAATATACATTGTATGTTAACTGAAATTTAAATAAAAACTTGAAACCACAAAAATGCCTAAGAATAAAATAACCTTCTTATTTAATTAACTAGTTAATTAATTAATATCTCCATTTAAATGACTAATGGGCATTTTCAAACAAAACATCTCCAAAACTAAATTTATTATCCTACAAATCCTATTTCTTATTGCAGTTTTTAAAAAATGTTTCATGGCTGTGCCAGACACAAGTAGTTGTTCTGTTGTTTTAGCTACCATATTATTCATTTATCTATAACAGCCTTTGTCACTTTATACCATAATTTGTTTACATTTCCCCCTACTAGACTCTGCTCTTCTTCCTAATTTTGTTTGACATTAGTTGAGATAGATTGTTTATCAAGCCATAATTCCTTTTCAATCATTATCTTTATTAAATTTCAACTCTTGAGTGCATTTTTAAAGTATAATTAACACATGGTGTTTTATTAGTTTCAGGTGTACAATTTAATGATTCAACAATCCCGTACATTACTCAGTGCCCATCACTTTAAGGGTACTCAAGCCATACATATTAACAATGGTATGCTATCACATCGTTGCTGCCAAGATTAGAGGATTTATAGCCATTTAAATAATTATCTTAAAATAAAATAATTATCTTAACATATATGATGTATATTTATACAATGTATATAAATTATTATATTTTCCATCATTTAAACAATATTCTTACTTGGATTTTCTCTGACACTACTTTTATTATACCTGATAATAAGATTTGGAGAAGGAAGCTAATTGTTTTCTTAAATATCTTTGAGGTCCTGTCATTATCTACTAAAAATAACATAAGAGTTGTTAAGATCAGATTGGCTTAAGATGGTGTGTAATACCTTACGTTTATATTATGTATCAAACAGAATAATGTGAAGTTGGCTTATTATTTGTAGTGCATTCTCAACCTATCATCACATTTTCTTTGTGGTGGGTAGGAAGAAGGAGGAATATGTTCACAGGCTTTCCTAAAAAACTTCTAATTTATGAAAGTGATGTAAAGTTTTCTAAACTATATTAAATTTTTAAGTGTCAAGAATATTTTAAAGATTAATAACAAATTATGCATGAAATATATTTAGGCATGTAACTGGTGACTGAGTAGGCTTTTTTAAATTAAAATTTTCATTTTGCGATAATTGCAGATTCACATGCAGTTATAAGAAATAATACAGAAGTATTTTGTGCCCTATGTCTGGTTTTCCCCATTAGAAATGTCTGCCAAAACTATAGTACATTATCACAACCAAGACACTGACAGTGACATTGATGCAGTCAAACTACAGAACAATCCCGTAGCCATGTTCTTGTTGCCGTTTTATACCCACAACCACTTTCTTCCTATACTTCTTCATCCTTAACCAACTGGAGATCACTCATCTATTTTACATGATAGTTTTGTTATTTTAAGAACTTTATATGAATGGAATCATACGGTTTATAGCCTTCTGAAATTGGCTTTTTCACTCATAATAATTCTCCAGAGATTCTTCCATATTACTGTGTATCAATAGTGGGGTTTTTTTTTTTTTTGTTGTTGTTGTTCTTTATTTTGTTTTGCTAGGTAGTGTTCCATATGGACATACAACAGCTTGTTAAAACTTTCACCTACTGATGGACATCTTAGTTGCTTCCAGTTTTGGCTATTATGAATAAAGCTGCTCTGAACATTTGTGTACAGTTTTTGTGTAAACTTAGGTCTTCATTTCTCTGGGATAAAGGACCGCCAATAAAATTGTTAAGTCATGTGATATTTGTGTGTTTAGTTTATTAAGAAATTGCCAAACTGTTTTCCAGAGTACCTGTATGGTTTGCATTTCCCCCAGGGCTCTACAGAACCTTATGGATGAGACCCTTACCAGAGAGCATCCTAGGGATGGACCATCCCATGTGGCAGAGCTGTGGGAGCAGAATCACAACCCCAATGGGTCCAGAAGACAGAGCATCTAGACAAAAAGACTAGACTATTCTCAAGCAATAAGATCTCAGGGAGTTTTCCTTGCTAGGTTTTGCATTTTCTTGGGATCTGTCACCTTTAACTTTTCTAGTGGGAATGTCACTTGTAGCTATGCCTGTTTATGCCATTATATTTGGGGAGTACATAACTTGTCTAGTATCATTGGTTCAAATCTGGAAAGGAATTTTGCCTCAGGATAAATTATACTTTGAATTTCACCCATATCTGATTTAGTGGGTATTTAGAAAAGGATTTGGACTTTAGATATTAGTTGATAATGAAATAAGTTAAGACTTACAGGGATACTGGAATGGAATGAATATATATTGCACATGAGAAGGACATGAATTTGGGGGAACAGGAGCAGAATGTTAATGGACTGCATACCTATGTCCCCTCAAAATTCATATGTTGAAACCTCCGTGGTGGTACTTGGGGGTGGCACCTGAAGTTGAAGTTGGAAGTCCCATGGTGGGATTAGTGTGCTTATAAGAGACTTTCAGCCTCCAGAACTGAGAGGTTCTGGTAAATAAATGTTTATTGTTTAAGTGACACAGTCTAGGTTATTTGTTATAGCAGTTTGAACTAAGAGCGTTGTATCTTTTTAAAATGTTTGATAAAAGTATCTACTTAAATCAGCTGGGCCCAGACTGTTTTATTTCCAGGAAAGTTTTAAATGAAAAATTTGGTTTCCTTAATAGTTATAGGGCTATGCTAAAATGTTCTATTTTAAATTGAGTGAGGTGTGAAATCTTATGCTAAGTAATTTGCCCATTTTATTTATGTTGTTAAATTTATACATGTGAAATTAAGGTATTTCCTTATTATCCTTTTGATGTCTGTAGGGTCTGTAGGGTTTTTTTTTTATTCTTGATTCTAGAGGTTTGTCAACTTCATCTTTTTGAAAACATTTTTGATTTCATTGATTTTTCTCTTTTTCTCCTTTAATTTTTATTGATTTTATCTGTTTATTATTTTTTTCTTCTGCTTGTCTTAAATTTATTTTGTTGTTTTTCTAGTTTCTTGAGACAAAACCTTAGATTATTGATTTTTGACTTCTACTTCCTAGGGTAGCATTTAGTGCTGTCAATTTCTCAACACACTTTTAGTTGCTTCTCACAAATTTTGATATGTTTCATTTTCATCTCTCATTCAGTTTGATGTGATTTAAAACATACTCTTCACTGATGGATTATTTAGAAGTGTGTTGTTTAGTTTCCATGTGTAGATTTTTTGGATACCTTTCTGGTTTTGATATCCAGTTTTATTTCATCATGAACAGAGAAAGTATTCTGTATGGTTTTAATCTTCTTAAAATTTGTTCAGTTTTTATTATTCTTATGGCCCAGGATATGGTTCATTTAGGTATATGTTTCATAGAATCTCAAAAAAAATGTGTATTTTGCTATTATTGAGTAGGTATTTTATAAATATTAGTTCCTATTCATTGATTGTATTATTGAGTTATATATACTTTTTGATTACCTATATCGTTCTATTGACTGCTGAGAGAGGAATGTTGAAGTCTCCTACTATACCTATACATTGACTCATCCTTTCAATTTTATCAGTTTTTTATTCACATATATTACAGACCTGTTTTTGGTTCATATGCATGTAAGATTACTATGTCTTCTTGGTGGGCTGATCCTTTTATCATGATGTAGAATATATCTCTATCTTTGTTAATTTTATTGGCTCTGAAGTCTAGTTAATTTAATATTAATATAAATACTCCTCCTTTCTTTTGATTAAGGTTTAGTTAGAAAACTTCCCCCCTCCCCATTCTTTTACTTTTAACTTGCCTGTGCTGTTATAGTTGAAGCAATTTTCTTTTAGATAGCATATGTTTGGGTCATGCTTTTAATCAACTCTGCCAATCTCTGCATTTTAAATGGAGTATTTAGACTATTTACATTTATTATAAATATTGCTATAGTAGGACTTAATTCTAACCATTTATTTTTTTATTTACCATTTGTTCTCTGCTTTTCATGTCTCTGCTTTCTTTTTCCTGTTCTCCTGTGAGTTACTTGAATATTTTTTTAGAATTTTGTTTCTATTTATCTGTAGTATTTGACTGTATCTTTTTGTATTTCTTCTAAGTATTACATTACATACACACAACTTACGTCTAACTGATGTGATCATTCAACCAGTTTGAATGAAATGTAGAAACAGTATATCCCTTTAGTATATTATCTCTTTATCCTTCTTCAGTCTCAATTGTCTTAAAAATTTTAATATATATTTAGAACCATGTCAGAAAATGTTAAAAATGTTTGTTGCAACCATGAAACATAATTTAGAAAATTCAAGAGAAGAAAGTTTTAATTTACTTACCCATAGTTTTCATTTTATTTGTTCTTTATTCATGGATTTCAAGGTTCTTCCTTCTTTGTTTCCTCTCTTTAAAGAATTTTCTTTAGCTGTCCATTTGAGGTAGGTCTGCTGGTGACAAATTCTCTTAGTCTTGTTCTGTTTGAGAATGTTTTAATTTTAGTTGTTTCTGAAGAATACTTTAATTGAATATAGAATTCTAGTTTGACATAGTTTTTTGTTGTTTTGGGGTTTTTTTTCCTTTTTTCTTTCTTTCAGTGCTTAAAAAAGTGTGACATCTTTCTGGCTTCCATGATCCCTCATGTGAAATCTACTAGTATTCTCATTGTTTTATCCCTTATAAGTAATATATATTTTCTCACTTACTGTTTTCACGTTATTTTGTGTGTCTTTAGTTTTCCAGATCTAATAGTAATCCATAACTTAGCGTGAATTTCTTTGTGTTTAATGCACTTGGCTTGTTGTATTAGAAGGTTTATGTCTCTTGTTAAGTTTGGTATGACTTCTGTCATTATTTATTCAAGTAATTTTCAGTACTGTCTTCTGTTACGTCTCCTTCCAGGTCTCTGATAGCACAAATGTTAGATTTATGTATATTTAGTCCTACATAATCATGAGGCTATGTTACTTTTGCTTCAAGCCTGTTTTCTCTCTATTATTCATATTGGGTAATTCTTCATTATTTCTATTTCTCTATCTTCAAGATAACTGGTATTTTCCTCTGTTACTTCCATTCTGTTTTTTATCTTATCCATTGAGTTTTTATTTGCAAATTTTCCATTTGATCCTGTTTTACAGTTTTTCTTTCTTTGCTGAAGATATATATTTTTCCATTTGTTGTAAGCATATTTTTAATTGCTCATTTAAGAATTTTGATTATGACTGGTCTAAAACTTTTCAGATAGTTTTAACATCTCTGTCATCTCAGTGTCAGAGTCTATTGGTTGTCTTTTTTCCATTCAAGTTAAGTTTTCTTGGTTTTTGCAATGATGAGATTTTCTACTGAAACCTGGATATCATATGTATTATGATACACTAGATCTTACTTAAGCATATTGTACTAGTTGGCTTTCTTGACACCACTCAGGAGCGTGAAGGGGGAAACATCACCTATTATTGCTAGATTTGGTAGAAGTCTAGATTCCCCAATCATCCTCTGTTAACATCCAGGACTTTATTATTGCTGGGCCGTAGTAAGAATCCTGATTTTCCTAGTGTCTTCTGAGTTTGCCCAATAAGGAGGGTGAGAAATGTCAGGTTACTATAACAGATTCAAAATCTGGTCTTTACAGACCATAGAGAGGAAAGGCTTATTGACCAGTTGATATAAAATTCAAAGCTCCCTATTGGCCCTTTCTTGATACTACCAGAGAATGGGGTTTGCAGTTCTTTCCTACAAGGTGAGAGTGGATATCTAAGCTTTCTTCTCAGTCTTTGCTCTTATGGGTAAGGGTGAGGCCATATATTGTTCTGTGATCTTTGGTTGGAGTAGAGCAGTTACTATTGAAAAGTTTTCTGTCTTGCTAGACTATCCCTTTTCTGGTCATTTTACTGAATTAGTAGGCCTTTATTGAGGCTACTTTTTGTCTGTATATGTTGGAGTTTCCAGGTTGTTGGCCCCTCCAAATCTAGGGAATATGAGGCTAAAAGAAAATCACTCACCATCATTTGTTTGGGTTTAAAGTCCCTAGCCAGTCTTCTTTCTTTTTCCGCATCTTTGGAAGTCTTATATGTATCTTACATACTTTTTCACCATCCATATGTGTATGTATACACACACACACATACACATGCATGTATATACATAGATGTATATATAGGTATTAATGTTCAGGGTTTACACTTGTACTTCATAGAAGGAACAGGAAAAATATGTCTACTTCATCTTGTCAGAAGCAGAAGTTGACTATGAATTTTTAAATGTTGTTTTGCCTAACTGGTACAAAATATTTTCTCAGGAAAAAAATACCAATGATTTTGGTATGCATATGATTATATCTGTCTGTTCCACCTAGTTTGGTCACTTGGAATACAAATTTATATTCTTTCCTTTGCGCATGTTTCTTCTTACTACCTATGGTTGCTAATCTTTCATTGGTGGTAGCATCATCACTGCTGGCTACCTCAGGATCACTGCCCTCTCTTCTATTGTTGTCAAGTTCCCTTTTCCATTCTTCTCTTGATACTGAAACTTGAGATAAAGAGATATTGTATCTCTTAACTAAACATTGTCTTTCAGTCTTAGAAATCACTGTCATTAAGAGATTCTATTTATGTAGAACTCCAAATTTAGTTACCTTTTTGAAAGAGTTAAGAGCATGTTCTACAGCTATGCCAAAGAAATTTTGAGTGTCATGCTACATTCTTAAGCCAAAAGATAGAGAGTATGACCTTCATATATTATGAAGACAGATATTAGAACTCCCTGTCTTCCTGGTAGACAGTATTACTATTAAAAGCAAAACAATAAAATGGGGTTGGCAAGCTGCTATTTGTGTTTGTACATGGTTTACAACATGATTGGTGACCTTTTCAGTTGAAAAATTATAATTTGGACACATACAGTTAAGTTCTGGATTGCAGTCCATCGGGTCTTAATTAAAATGTATTTTTTTTAGTTTTAAATGCTAAAAAATAAAAAATAATAAATGCTAAAAAGAATAAAGAAAATTTGAAAATGAAAAGTGAATGTCCCCCAATATTTTAATGGGTTAAAAAGTGTGAGAATTATTGGGGTGCCTGGGTGGCTCAGTTGGTTGAGTATCTGACATTGGCTCGGGTCATGATCTTGCAATTCGTGAGTTCAAGTCCCACACATCTGGCTTGCTGCTCCCAGCGCATAGCTCACTTTGGATCTTCTGCCCCGGTTTCTCTCTGTTCCTCCCCTGCTGGAGCTCTCTTTTTCAAAAATAAATAAAACATTAAAAATCAAAATGTAAGAATTGCTAAATGAGTTAAGCTATCATAAATTGCTTATAAGGGGAAATTGAATTATCAAAAAGTAGAATTTGAAGACATTAGAAACTGCTTAAAGAAATAGATAGGGGTGCCTGGATGACTCAGTCGGTTAGGCTTCCGGCTTCGGCTCAGGTCATGATCTCACAGTTTGTGGGTTTGAACCCCATGTGGGGCTCTGTACTGACAGCTAGCTCAGGGCCTAGAGCCTGCTTCGGATTCTGTGTCCTCCTCTCTCTCTGACCCTCCCCTGCTCATGCTATCTCTCTCTGTCTCTCAAAAATAAATACAAATAAATAAAAACAAACAAAAAAAGAAATAGATATATTGCCATCTCTAACAATGACATATTTTTCTGAGTTTTTTTTATAAAAAGAAAAAGGAAAGAAAAATACATGTATTATTATAGAGTAAGTTATATTTTCCATAATGGATATTGGTAAATGCTAGCTGAGATTACTCCAGAGAATAGAATTGTAGGTAGGAAATAACAGTATGTAATTTTCTTTGGCCCATTTTCAATGAAGAAACACATGAATTTGTATTCAAACCTTTCTGAATAACTTTCTCAGGATTTTCAAGGTGAGGCAAGCAGGAGGAGGTTCTGAAATAATCTACCC
>NC_043700.1:165292909-165295566 GCF_006229205.1 Suricata suricatta
GGGGGGAAAAGAGGTGGTGGTGATGGAGGAGGGCACTTGTGGGGAAGAGCACTGGGCGTTATATGGAAACTAATTTGACAATTAACTACTTAAAATAAATAAATAAATAGAAGCCACAATCAAGTCAAAATAGCCTGGGCCACAAATCAAAACTTTTCCCATTTGCAAAACAAAATCAATGAAAGACACTATGACCTAGAGCTATCCTGTCTGCCTGTCTTTTATTGTTATTTCAGAGATATAAGAAAAAAAACCTGCATCCAGGTAGGTAAAATACATATAATAATCTAAGTGTACACTTTTCATGAATGCTAAATTCAAGAAAATATAACTCAGTCTAACAAGAAAAACGTTTGTGATCCAAGAATTCTATACCCAATCAGGTTGATTGATGAGTGTAACTAAGATTTAAACCTGAAGTGTATATAATGGAATATCTCTCATTTTAATCTCAATAAATATCTTGTGAATTTTAATAAATTTAATTGAACCAGAATATAAGTGACCATATTATCAATTTAGAAATTTAGCAGTTTTTTTAAGGAAGGAAGTAAATCCTAAAGAAATAATTTAATGTATTGAATGAATTCATAAAAATAATCTCCAAATTGCAGTTTGTTCTAAGGGAAACCTCTGGGTCCTGAATATCTGTGTTTTATCTCTATAAATACTATTAAAACTATTAAAATTTAACAAAAGTTCAGGAGAATGGGAAGTAAAGCCATATAAGGAGAGAAAATAATTGAAAAAGACACATCTGATAAGGACTATTACCCAAAATACACACATACAAAAAAAAAAAAAACCTCAAAAATCAACAATAGCAAATAACAAACAACTTATTTGAAAAAAATGGGCAAATAAGACCTTGACACCTTACCAAAGAAGAAATACGGATGCAAATTATCATATTAAAATCTGTTGTACATTATATGTCACTAGGAAGTTGCAAATCAAAACAATGAGATATAACTACATATCTATTAGAATAGCCAAAATCCAGAACACCTGGCAACACCAAATGCTGGTGAGGATGTGGAATAAAAGAAACTATTATTTATTGCTGATGGAAATGCAAAATGGCAGAGTTGCTTTGACAAACCATTTGGGAGGTTTTACAAAACTAATAGTATTCTTTTTACCACACAATCCAGCAATTGTGCTCCTTGGTGTTTATTTACCCACAGAAGTTGAAAATTTATGGCCACATAAAAACTGCACATGAATATTTATAGCAGCTTTATTTATAATTGCCAAACTTGAAAACACAATCAAAATGTCTTCAGTTGGTGAACAGATAAGTAAACTGTGGAATATCCAGACAATGGAATATTGTTCAGGACTAAAAATAAATGAGCTATCAAGACATGAAAAGGCATCAATAAACCTTAGATGTGTGTTACTAAGGGAAAGAAGTCACTTAGTGCTTCTTAAAAGGCTATATACTTCATGATTCTAATTATATGAGATTCTGAAAAAGGCACAAAAATTATAGTTTCCAGGGGTAAAGAAGGCAGGATGAGTGGGAAGAGCATGGAGATTTTTAGGGCAATGAAAACTATTCTTTGTGATACTATAATGGTAGATACCTGTCATCACACCTTTGTCAAAACACATAAAATGTACAACACCCACAGTGAACCCTATTCTAAACTATGGGCTTTGGGTGATAATGATGTGTCAATATGGATTCATCCATTGTAACAAATGTATGGTTTTCATGTTCTTGTTGACCTATAGCTGGCCAAATCTGTAGAGTTGTTAGATACCTTAAGCCCATTCTTTAGACATATAGACAACTAAAAGCTAAGTTTGAGTTCCAATTTCCTAAATTTCAGTACAGTGATTTGTAAACAACTCTTGCTGCTGCTTTTATAAAGTTATTGGGTATCAGAGTACAGTGCTTCTTTTCCCGCTATCATAGCATGTGATTTTATATGAAACTTTGATGTTTACCTCCTGATTTTAATGATCACGTAAGAGGTAGTCTTACCAAATGCCATATGATTTCACTCATTTGTGGAATTTAAGAAACAAAACAGGGGCACCTGGGTGGCTCAGTTGGTTAAGCCTCTGACTTCGGCTCAGGTCATGATCTCACGTTTATGGGTTCGAGCCCCGCATCGGGCTCCATGCTGACAGCTCAGAACCTGGAGCCTGCCTCTGATTCTGTGTCTCCCTCTCTCTCTCTCTCTCTCTCTCTCTCTCTCTCTCTCTCTCTCCCTCTCCATGCTCATGCGTCTCTCTCTGTCTCAAAAATAAATAAAACATTTAAAAAACTTTACAAAAAGAAACAAAACAAAGAAGAAAAAGGAGACATATTTTTTCCATAATATTTTATTGTCAAATTGTTTTCCATACAACACCCAGTGCTCTTCCCCCCAAGTGCCCTCCACCATCACCACCACCTGTCTTCCCCCCTCCCCCCTCCCCCCCAACCCTCAGTTCATTCTCAGCTTTCAATAGTCTCTCAAGTTTTGCATCCCTCTCTCTCCCCAACTCTCTCTCCCTCCTCCGTTCCCCCTGGTTCTCCACTAGGTCTCTCCTGTTTTCCTGCTAGACCTATGAGTGCAAACATATGGTTTCTGTCCTTCTCTGCCTGGCTTACTTCACTCAGCATGACACCCTCAAGGTCCATCCACTTTCCTACGAAGGGC
>NC_043700.1:165295666-165300932 GCF_006229205.1 Suricata suricatta
CTGTAGAATCCATTGCTCCCTTTTTACCACTGCACTGACACTACTTTATCTCTGGGCCTCACCATCTCTCCCCGACATGTCTGTAACATGTAGGTTCCCTGGCCCATGTCTCTGCAGGCTCAGGTTTTATGCTCTCTAAAGTGCTGCCATAGATCTCTCTCTATAGGACACATCCAGTCTCATCCAAAAGTAGGCACCATCCACTGCCCTCCATATTTTTATTGCACAGCTTTGTTGTCATTTTTATTTATTTTGATATTTTTCATGTTTTTTTATTTTTTTAGAGAGAGACAGAGCATAAGTGGGGAAGGAGCAGAGAGAGAGGGAGGAGACACAGAATCCAAAGCAGGCTCCAGGCTCTGACCTGTCAGTACAGAGCCCTATGCAGGACTTAAAACTCATGAACTATGAGATCATGACCTGAGCTAAAGTTGGATGCTTAACCTACTGAACCACCCAGGGGCCCCTCTTTTTTATTTTTATAACCAAGATTTATTGCCAAGGGCAATCATCTGTAGAACCCCAAAACAAAACATATAAAATCGGAGCTAAAATGATTGAAGGAAAAGACACAAATTTCTACCAGTTTAACTTCTAGGTTTCCTCCACTTGTGCCTCATATTGCTGAAATATCAGAAAGCCTTGCAGGTCCCCCAAAGAATGTTAGAAATCCAAGGCCATTTGAAAGCCCATGATCTATTGTAAAATGTCCACATTTCTTTCCAAGAGGCAGAGTTTCCTTCATTGATCCCCCTATACTCATTTCTAGTCATCTCCCATCATATTTATGTCCAAACAGTTCTGAAGAGCATGGAGAAGCTGACCAGCCCATGTATTTCTTAGTATTCTGGATTTATACATACTGTTTCCACTGCACAGAAAGTACTACTAGCACACCTTTTTCTCTGTTTTCTCTGTGATATCCAGAACTAGCACATACCTTCTCTGTAAAACCTTCTTCTTCCATTAAGCAAATCCATTACTCTCTTTTGTCTTTTCTCACTATACCTTTCACAAAATATTATCATTGCTTTTGAGTTTCTTTATAGCAATTATTGGTATACATGGTCATATATTTGTTATACTTTAAGCTCAGCTAGTTAAGAATAGTGTGTTACTCTTCTTTTTATTTAGGTACCTAGTATAGTGACTGGCATATGAAAAATGATAAATAATTGATTGTTATGCGTATTAAAAATTTGAGGCCCTGCCAGTGATAAGGAGTTTGTCAATAATCATGTAGCTAATTTTAAGCAAAGACAATTTTCCAGTCCAGGTCCCCTAGCAAATATTTCAATGACCTTCACAAAACACCATGTAGCCTCTAAACTGTCCAAATGAATTTAGAACCATCCTACCACTCTCCACGTTCCCATTTCACCATTCACTTTCCCAACTGGATTCTTCCTGCAGCTGCATTTCTCCTAGGGCTGCAGTTAGAGTGAACAAGTGAATACTTAGGAGGTTGAAAGTTAATTCCTTTGTAGTGATGTTGACAGACCAATTAGTCACATCAACAGACTTTTGCTAGTTCACTGTGTATAAACTCTGCAAAGTTTTATGGATAAAATAAAAGAAATTGGGAGTTTATCCTTGTTTTCATTAGGTAATTTTATATTATGGGAGATGAGATATATCTCCAAATATTATATACTATATACTACATAGTATTATATATACATAATACATATCACATATAATATATAAATGATGAATATGGTTAGAGTAATACCAACTGATAGTCATAGGAGAGGGAGAGCTTCCAACACTAAGTTTATTTTCTAAGGTGGGTTCTTGGCACAACTGATATTTGAAGTTGTACAAGATGGTAGAAAGTACCCCAACAAGTGAGGGGAGCATAGAGAGAAAGCAAAATACCATAGAAGACCCGAAGGTGCAAGAGTCAAATATCTAGACTGCACTCCTTGGATGCTGGGTTGGCTAAAAATATCTTGAGTATGGGACTGTATATACTCACATACGTGGAAAACATGGCACATGACTCAGTATTCAGTGCACATCAGACTATCAATAGTAATCTACTGAATGACAAATCAAAAGGAGTCTATGAAACATACAGAAAGCTAAGGGTCTAAACACATTGATAAATTCAAGAAAAAGAAAATGATATCCATCTGGAGCAGATGTTCAGAGGGTCAGCAGCTAGAAGCAGCATTAAAGAAAGCTGACAGTAGGTCCTCAGCAAATACCTGGAACAGGTGTTAAAATTGATTGTGAGGTGGCACATGGGAAGGTTAGCTATGTCTAAAGCACCAAAAATGAATCCATCAAGTAAAGTGTGTTTAGAAAGAACTAAAATCAGATTATTTAGATAGTAGTAGATTGGTGCTAGATTGGAAAACAGTATACTAATTCAATTAAAATAATCTAAATGCCCATTAAAAAATCTTTTCCTGATAGCATATATTATTTTATTTTCATGAGTTGCAAAAGAATATTCCCCACTAAGGAATCATCTACTATACCCATTTCTTTAAGATGTTTTTTATTTCAATATAATTGACTCACAATGTTACATTAGTTTCATGGGTGCAACATAGTGACTTAACCTCTCTCTACATTATCCTATGTTCCCCCTGAGTATAGCTGTACCCATTTAAATTTTTTTTAATATTTTTTAATTTATCTTTGAGAGACAGAGAAAGACAGTGCAAGCAGGGGAGAGTCAGAGAGAGAGGGAGACACAGAATCTGAAGACAGTCTCCAGGCTCTGAGCTAGCTGTCAGCTCAGAGCCCACGGCAGGGCTTGAACCCATGAACCGTGAAATCATGACCTGAGCCAAAGTCGGACACTTAACTGACTGAGCCACCCAGGTGCCCCAGCTATACCCATTTTGAATGACAAATTTGATCCTTTGTATTATTCCAATAGTAGGTTCTTATTAGCAGGGATGATCTGGTGATTGTGACTTATAGTTGATGTACTTATTGCAATAGATGTCCACCTTACTCCTTCACAAACCCTTTCATGATTTGATCCCTTAATCAGACTCTAAAATTTTAATATGAGGAATATAAAATTATTCATCATGATTTAGTTTTAGAGGTAGAAAATTTCTGAATTTGGCCTTCTTCACAACAGGCCATTTCTGACACTGTTCTTTGATTCTGGTTGAAATGTGATTAACTTCGATTCAATAGTACTGATTTAAATGTGCCATTTTTGCTTCACTGATTTTCAATCAATTGATATTCGTATTCCTACTTATTAGCTATAATGAAACAGAAATGGCTAATTTTCTTTCCAATGAGCAAAAGAATTTTCCCTACATTTGATTTCATGGGAGAAGTAATTGTTTTTCTCTACTTCCATTCCTATTTCTGATGAAAATTTCTGTCAGTTGAGAAATATTGTAAGTGAGGGAAGTAGCAAACTCAACAAAATTACAACAAGTTCTGTGCTGTATATGGAAATTTATATTGTGTTTGTGAAATGACTCGTTGTTCCAAAGTAATTTATTTTCCTCCCATTTTCAAAGGATTATGTTTCCATGTACCCTATATCTTGTTTTATGCGCACGTGTGAGCACCTCCCCACACCCATACAACATACTGCATATTTAATGAGCATCCAAGTTGGTCTCATTTGGAGGATTATTGCTACTTACAAAAGAGGC
The DNA here is from genome assembly GCF_006229205.1 of Suricata suricatta. Lineage (NCBI taxonomy): Eukaryota > Metazoa > Chordata > Mammalia > Carnivora > Herpestidae > Suricata > Suricata suricatta. The sequence goes on from NC_043700.1 coordinate 165,299,305, forward strand.
ACAAGAGAAATGTACTTCTGCAATAGGCCAACGAATTGACATATTGTAGCTGAAAGGGACTTTTTTTTTTAAGTCCCAGAATTCTAACTTAAATTGAAACAGTACGAAGTATTACAGAAAATACAGTTTTCTGGGTTTCTTTTTATATTTTCCACAGTGAATAAGGGAACCGAACAATGTTGACTCTAGAAATATTTTCTGTAGAGAAGATTTTGTTTTAATTGGAAAGCAGCTTGGGGTATTACTATCATTAAGAATTTTAAGCCAAAATTGCATGACAGAAGGTCAGGATAACACTACATATTTTGAAAAATGTGAAGACAAAACAAAACTCAAGTTTTGAGGAATATTATGACAGAAAAGAGATGTTGGGTGTAAACATCTATTACCTCCTATACCAGCCAGTTTCTCAGTTCTTAATCTCTGTTCACCACCCTCTTTCTTATTTATTCAATAAGTAAAATGCAGGGAATGAAAGGCAGGAGGAATAAGCAGTTGTTGTTTTTTTTTTGAGGAGATCGTGGATTATAGTCTAATGGGGAAGATATATAATTGTGCAAATGTAGTGAAGACCATAAGCTCAGGGTGAAAAGTAATTAATAATAATAGTAGGAGTAGGAGTAGCTTTTATCAACTTTTTGTTATCCAGCTTACTTTCTAAATTGAACTTTCATTTTACCAGGGGACACAAAGGAAATCTCAGGCAATTCTGTTATTTTTTATTAATTCAGAATAATCTCCTTTTATGGTTTTCCCTTATCTTTTCCTAGGATTGTATTTAATTTAGTAGTGGACAGGCGGGGATACTCACCACTATACTAGTGAGGAGGACGTAATTTAGTAGTGGAATTATGACAGATTTACATCTGTGATGGTGTCACATGTGAGGTGCTTAGTTGTTATCTCTCCTCATTGTCACCCAGGATGTCATCTGTCACACCTGGTCTTGTTGAACAGTGGAGGCAGATTGTTAATGCCTTCTCTTAGTCCCCACCTCAGGGCCTCTGAGTCCCCATGGCTCTTGGAACAGAGTTTTTCGCTCTCAGAGTACAGCGTGCTGCACTCCTATGACTGTCCCACCGTGGGAGGAGACTACGGGTGTGCCTGAGGAGCATGCGGAGACACCACACTTGGCTACACAGTGAGCACCCTCTGCCCGGAGACTGGCAGCCTTGCCAGCTCTACCCAGGAAATGCAAGCCTCCTGTTGCCAAACTCTTAACCTTTCTGGGGTTTCATTATCCCAAACCTACCCATAAAGGGAGCCTCTTCCTAAGGACAGTAAAAATTCTAAGGTCTCACTTTGCCACCAATTATTATTTTTAGCCTAGAGATAATAACCTTTGTCTTTTTAGATGAGAGGAAGCAGTGTCCTAAATCTGTTGTCTATGGCTCCAGATGTTATGGTCTTTGATCCTTACAGCCTTAGATTTTGATACTCAATACCAGGATTTATAAATAACCCCGCCACTTTTAAAAAATAAAACCTTTGTTTCTTTTTTTCTATAATATTTTATTGTCAAATTGTTTTCCATACAACACCCAGTGCTCTTCCCCATAAGTGCCCTCCACCATCACCACCACCTGTCTTCCCCCCCCCCCCCCCCCCCCCCCCCCCCCCCCCACCCC
>NC_043700.1:165301032-165332950 GCF_006229205.1 Suricata suricatta
CATTTCTGTCTCTCTTGGGTAAATCCCCAGCAATGCTATTGCTGGGTCATAAGGGAGTGGAGCCAAGATGGCGGAGAGGAAGGGAGCTCTGTAAACTCCGTCCGCACCATTTATCGAACTGAGAAGGATATTACGCTCATCTGCGAGAGCGGAAGGAGAAAATACGAACTCCAAAAGGAATAGGACCTTTGTTTCTTTAAACATTTTTGACATTGAGAACACAGACATTATAGTCCAATTTGATGGAGAAAAGCCGTAGATCAAAATGAATTACCAGAGCAAAATAAATATTGATTAATATGTCAAAATATTATTATGCGACATAAGTAACTATAGAATGTGATAAGTATTGTAACAGAGAATACTCTAGCAACATAGAAAACATTACTGGCCAAATATTGATATTATAAATTACATGAAAAGAGACATTAGCTTTAATACCTTCTCTCTGATCTCCTTTACATGTAGAGTTTCTTTCATAAGACTTATTTATGTTTATGGAATCTAGGTCATGTGAAAAATATATATATCTATTATGTCTCATTTATCTATCTTGGACCTAAACATAAAGATTTTTTTGACCCCACACATCTCAGATGCAAATACATAGAGGATACTGGAATTCTATTTGGTATTCAGAGTTTATTCCTTTCTAGAAAAAAACCATCAACTTCCCTAAATCTCAGCTGCAATAAGCAAATATTTATTTTTAAGAATCCATAAACAAAATCCCATATATTTTCCCTGTGACTTTTCTAGTCTTAGTGCCATAATCTATAACCTATTGATCACTAAATATAAAAGGGCTCCAGAAAGCAAGAGATAATTTCTTCTTGGAGGTCTCAGAATGGACTGTGGTAAAACTATTATTATTTTTTTTCTCACTATGCCTCACATAAACTAACAAAACTTTCGTAAATGAAATATAACACATTTGCTTAAAAAATAAGTAAAATGTCATACTCAGAATAAAGCTAGATTTTAAATTCTTACATCAGTGGACCTAGAAATGTTTTAATGATAAATGGTCACTGTTAAGACAGATTTATGTGGTATTTCATAATAGTTTCCCTTTTCCAATACAACAAAAGGAGAATCTCATTTTTCTTTTTACCCTCTGTTCAATTCTCTGTTTCAAGACCATTTATAGACAAAATTATTAAAAGAAGCAAAATGTATATTTGAAGAATTTTTAAAAATATTTATAAATCCTTTAATAAGAAAACAGTTAATGTGAAATTGGTTAAAAAATTGAACGTTGAATTAAAACTTGAGATATTTATTGTTTGTTAAATTTACTTTTCAACTCAAAAAACATTTTAGTCTTAACATCTCTGAAACTTTAAAATCAATATATCTTAATTTTTTTGAACAGAAACATGGTGATTTAAAAGAGACTACTGCAAAAGCACCATTGATGAGAACATACAGTAAGAGACTGTAATTGAGACCATAATCAAATGGCATAAATAAGATGCTAAGCATTAGAGACATTAAGTGTTCATTTTAATGCTGACCTAAGAGCATTGTAGTAAGTTTTGATTTCCATTTTCTCATTTTTACTAAATAATTAATAATACCTCATCTACATTATCAGACTATTGTATAAAATGGATATAAACAGAGGCATTCAAAAACTAAGGAATCCTATTAATACAAATGAAGAAAATCCATTATGTTAATAAACCCCAAGTATTTCTAAATTGCCTCAAGACATTTTCAGCATAACAATATGTGATTGTTCTTTGTGTTGCTAAATGTGAAGGTATTATTTGTGGTCTATGTGACTGCTTTGTATTCACTTATAAAATGTTCATAAAATCTGAGTATAATAGAGTGTACTTCAAATCATCTTTGTTTTTCTAAGGTGAATTCTGTTGAATGTTTGATCACAGGCGCGTCAAATAGTTTTGTGTAAAGATATCTACTTGTTTTAATTTGCTTAATAAAAAAACACATAAAGGCAGTCTAATGGAGCAGGATGCACAAAGAATGAAACTAAATCCAATTTTCCCTAGATTTTGTTTATTTGAACAATCTATTTTTAACCTGTATAATTTTTAGCCAAAAAATCCAAATTTCCATGTGCAGAACTGAACATAAAAAGACAGAAATTTACAGTTGTATCTAAAACCCGAATTTCAATTTTCATATGAAATACATATTTTTCATGCACATATGTTATCTTCTACTGAGAAAAGTGATGATGCAACTACCCACCACCACCAGGACTAGTGGGTAGACATGACTGTGCGACTGGTGGGCAGTAACTGATAAGCACCAACTGATGGGTGGGGTCACACCTGGATAAGACTGAGAGGTAGGAAGGCAGAGACTCTTTCCTGGACAGTGTGACATTTGAGAACTGGACCGTGAAAGAAACATATTGGTGAATGCAGGTAAAAGAAATACAGGAAACTGCAGGATCTATTTGTTGAAAAATGAGTAGTGTTTAATGTGAAGGGGTACAGAATATACCACCCCCAAAGATGCCACTTTAATAAATTTATTATTTTGAGTTTAGGCACTTGATAAAAAGCAAATAAAGGAAGAGGCTTTCTCTGAACTCCCTTTATCTGCACAAAGACAGATGCCCAAATAAGAACTCATTGTCATTAAATTCCCTCTGTGGAATTTCATCAGCCAGGGGAGATTGACTCTTGCCACAGGAGAAAAGACTAGAGGTGATACCACACCTTGATGGGCTTTGTCAAAAACTATAAAATCTTGCATTATTTTTCTCAGGACCCATTCATCTTTCCTAAAAATTATTTACTCACCTAACAGACCAATATCCTCCCTACCACACCCCTCCCCACACACACACACAGCTCTTTCCCTATTAACATGGTATTAAAGCCTGAATTCTAAGCCACCTCAGGGAGTTACTCATTTTTCTCTGGGTCTCTCCCACGTACACATAAGGTTATATGTTAATGAATTGGGTTTTGTTGTTGTTGTTGTTAATCTGTTATAACTGGAGTTTCAGCCAAGAACTTAACAGGATAGAAGGAAAAATATTTTTCTTCTGCTACAAGTAGGAAACAGGAGAGGTACAGGTAAACTGAGTAATGAAGTACAGTCAGATCACACACACACACACACAAACACACACACACACACACACACACGAACCCTTCCATATCAGGGAGAGTTTGGACTCTATCCCACAGAAAATGAAGAGTCAGTGACAGTTTTTAATCATAAAAGTGGCATAGATAAAGATATCCAGAAAGCAGGAACACTAATCTGTCAACATAGTATGAGCAGAGATTAGAAATACTTGAGGGGTGCCTGGGTGGCTCACTCACTTAAGCGTCTGACTCTTGATTTTGTCTCAAGTCATGCTTTTGTGGTTCATGAGATCGAGCCTGTGCATCAGGCTCTGTGGAGCCTGCTTGAGATTCTCTCTCTCTCCCTTTCTGTGCCCCTCCCTCACTCAATCTCTCTGTATCTCTCTGTTATAATAAATAAACCTAAAAAAGTTGTTCAGAAGAAATGGAAGTCATATAGGGAGATATAACCTAAGGCATAATCCATGAAATGGTATTGGGTAGCTAAATATTGGGGATAAGCCATTAAATCTAAAGGACTTGGGGACTAAATGGAAGAAGCCAAAGGCAAATATCAGTGGTAAATGCTGTCAATGACTGCAGGGAACACAGGAGGATGCTAACTAAAGGAATCATTCCAGTATGTGATAAAGGCTTCAGTGGCTTTCTAAAGATCACATTTTGTGTTTTAATTATCCACTGAGTTCTTCCTTTGTATTTTCATTTATTTTACAAACGAGGGAACAAAATAGCTTAGTGGCTAAGTAGTAGAATTGGGGTCAAACCAAAATAATTTGTGTCATCCATGCCACTTTACAGATATGTGGTTGAACAAATTATTTAATTCTCTAATCTTTGGTTTTCTCAGTTTTTAAAGGAAAATGCATACCTAATTATTATGAGTATTCAAGGTGACAGTATGCATAAGTTTAAATCTATTTTAGATTTTTATGGTAATAACAAAAGAGATGATATGTTTCCTGTAGGAGAGAAGTCTGGAAAGATGGTAAACTCACTGTGACTTGGTTCCCTTTTCCTATATTGTCAACACTGAACTTCTTGTCCTGCCTGATTTTAACAGCTGCTGGGACTCACTGGTGACCAGATGCAACTAAGGCTGTGGACAGTAATGGAAGGTGAGGGAAGGTCAGGTTGGGAAAGTTTCCCAAGGCTTCCTCTCTTGGGGGCTGGATACATAACTGAAAAGCACACAGTGTATTTGCATACATACAGAGAACTAAAACTGAATCTAAAAACACTTAAGCTAAAAATTTAATATTGAATAAATAAGTAAAAGAGAGTCAAAAATTATAATTAAGGCAAAGGATGAAGTTATTTTAATTAACTAGTTATTTTAATAAACTAGAGCACTTAACTCTAGAGTTGTTAATGTCAGAAGATACCAATAAATGAGCAAACAGTGATGGATTCCTTGTGACCTGATGGAAATACAGTTGATCCTTGGACAATAGGAGCTTTCAATAGGGATCTTTTACTCTGGAAAGCATATGTTATACATATATTCATAAAAAGGTAACTTTTCAAGAGCCTCACAGAATGTAAAATCATGTATGTCTGTCTTTATAATACAGAGAGACCTACACATATTTGTAAGCTACAGTGAATACATAAAACAGAAGTAATGAAAATACACATCAAAGATGTAAGAAATGAAGGAAAACTGTCAGGGAAGTTGCAGAACCTACTTGGTACTGGATCTATCATTGGGCATGGAAAGTGCTTATATTGGTTTTCACTCCTGCTGTGAGCCCCATGAGGGCAGAAGCCGCATCTCCCTTGGTCACATTTATATTATCCGTGCTCAGGCCAAACTATCATACTCTCAATCAAAAAATGATAATTTAATAAATGTATATATGAGATGGAAAGCATTGTCAGAAGTATTGGTTTTATAACGAAAAAAGTCAAATAAGCATAAAGTTAGAGCAAATGGCTGAAATCTTTGCAATGATTCAGTCTGGAAGGAAAACTTTGAAGTAGGAAGATGGGAACATCTTTAGTGAGAAGGGAAAAGAAGCTGGTGAATATGAATGGTTTGGGCTTCAAAAGAAACAGTGTTTTTGTTTTATAAAATAGAGATTAAAAGTAGACACTTTGGAGTAAGCCATATATATGTGTGAGTCAAGATCCAATGTTTATAAGTTTATTTGATGTTAAGCAAATTAATAATTTATACGTACTTCTGTTTTCTCATTTGTTAATAAGAAAATAATACCTAACTCACACAGCAGATTTAAGGACAATATGATACTAGAGATAAGTCACTAGCCCAAGCCTGCCATTTAGGACATCCATTGTTAGGCTTACGATCCACTGAGTGATTGTGCAGAATGACGACCTACACATGGGAAGCCAGGAGGAGCCTAACACTGACCACACTCTGCTCTGTAACTCTCCGGCAGGGCTTTAAGGGATATCTCCTCATCAAGAGCAAAGTCAGAATCAGAAACTGAGAGACTGGCTTCCAAACCAGACTCTGCCACATACCAGCTGTGTGACCTTTGGGAATTCACTTATCTAAGCCTCAGTTTACTCATCTTTAAAATAGGCTTAACAATGATACCTAATGTAAAGAGTTACTTTGAAGATTAAATGAATTGCTGTATGTAAAACACTTAGAACAGCATCTGGCACATTAAGAAGTGTGGGAACATAATCACGTTAGGAGAAGGAAAGGACATCTAGGGTAATGAGGATGAGATGGAAACGCTGGTTAAGAGAATATAGGTTGAGTGGGAAACAGAAATGGAGTGGGTAGGGATGAATTATGAGATGAGACGAGGCAGAAAGGAAATGTGGCAAATGAACATAAAAATTAGAGAAAACATAAATGTGAAGACTCATTTTAAGACTGGCTCAAACACATATTTTAATTGTATAATCTGACACCAGTATTCTGAAAATTATGTTAAAAAATGAACGGAATATTTTTTAAATATGTATTTGAGAGAGAAAGGGCACGTGTATACAGGAATACACTAGTGGAGGAGGGGCAGAGAGAGAATCCCAAGGAGGTGCCATGCTTTCAGCGAAGAGCCCAACTTAGAGTTTGACTTAAGGAACCATGAGATAATGATCTAAGCCAATATCAACAGTTGAATCCTTAGCTGACTGAGCCACCCAGGTGCCCCCAAAACATTTTTTTCATAATTGTTTTCCCATATATCTTGTTCTAGTTCACTCTTATTAGCAGATGTTTTGGAGAAAAAGATAGATTTATACTCTTATTGGCACCTGTGATTAAAATATCTGTTGTTAATTTAAAATTTGAAGAATTGACAACACATATTTCTTTGAACATGTCTAAACTAGAGCTTTTCAATACGTTTTTATTATAAGATTGAAATAACAGAAATCTTGTACTGTATGGATTCTGGCCAAATTTTAAAACAGGAAATATTGAAAAGTTGAAATACTAGCATTAATAGGACTGGATGTGTTCTCTCCTCTATAAAACTATAGAGTCCAAGAAAGTAAAATTATCCATTTTTATATTTAACTCTTATTTATATGGACATTTTATGTTTATCCATCTATGATCTAGAAATATAAAGAGATAATGACAGGTACATATAAGTAGCCTAAGATTTTAAAACTAAATCTTTTTGAACATTTATTTATTTACTTATTTTGAAAGAGTGAGAGAAAGCATGAGTGAGTGGGGAGGGGCAAAGAGAGAGGGCTAGAGGGAATCCCAAGCAGGCTCCGCACTGTCAGCATGGAGCCTGGTGTGGGGCTCCATCTCACAAACTGTGAGATCATGACTTGAGCCAAAATCAAGAGTTGGACGCTTGACCACCTGAGCCACACAGGTGCCCCAGAAGCTTTCATTTATCTCTAGTTTTCTAGGACCCGTTTATTTTGAATGGATGTTAGAATCAAATCTAACAGATCATGATCTGAGCTGAAGTCAAGAGTTGGATGCTTCACTGACAGAGGCACCTAGGTGCCCCTAAAATTAAACATCTTGATCTAGATAGATCTGGTAGGAATAAATTGGTAGGATGTAGAATAGTGAATAATAATAATAATGATTACAAAATTTATTAATAAAATTTTAGTACTTATATATAATATGTGAATGTTATATTTATATATAACATATTAAATAAGTATACATTTTACCTACCCATAAAACATAAATATTTCTTAAAATCTCACCATTAAGAAAATATTATGACACTATCAGATCCCACCACAATAGAACTTTGTACTAGAGATAAAAATGCAATACATTAACTCTACTAAGAATTTAAACAATATCCCAAATAATTGTTTGGTCAAAGAAGAATAAAAATAATTATAATAACAAGTCAAAGTCATGACAATTAAAACACCATATATCAAAAACTATAGGATTAAAACAAAGTCATATGCAGAGTAATAAAATACAACTGTAAACATTTTTATCACCAACCAAGAAAATAAAGACACTGAGAATCTTCTCCTGTGGCATTGAAGAAATACCAACTTAAAAAAAATCTGTAGACTGTACAAGAAACAAATTAATGCCAAAAAAAACTCCCAGAAGGGCCCCTGGGTGGCTCAGTTGGTTAAGCAGCAAACTCTTGGTTTGGCTCAGGTCATGATCCCTCAGGGTTTGTGAGTTTGAGCCCCATGTGCGGCTCCACATTGACAGTGTGGAGCCTGCTTGGGATTCTCTCTCCCTTTCTGCCCCTCCCAAACTCTCTCACGCATGCACTCACTCTCTCTCAAAATAAATAAAACTTAAAAACTCCCATATTTGTGGATTAGGAAAAAAAATACAATGGTGGTATTAAAAACAAAAAGTACATTGATAATTTTTTTTTAATCTTCTGATTTGAAGGTGAAAGGTTAAGCACATACTATACCCCCATAATTTAGGGGAACATCACTCATCATCAATGGTTTGCTTGTGGTCAAACCTAGGAGCCAAAGTACCCAGAAGTAACCGGTAGGGCAATTAGTGGTGCTGTGGAGGAAACCACAGGCAGGCAGTTCACCCTTGTGCATTGCTCTTTTCATATAAAACAATCTGCAGAATCAGTATTCACTGCCCCCTAGGCAGTACATTTAGTATAAGAACTTATACTGGGGGACAAAGACATTCTGGATCAATAGGAAGCACAAAGACTGAATATGCCTAATAGAGCGTAGCCCAGTCGTCTCTCAAGCTCTCTGTGAGGCTGGAAACGCTGTCCAAAATGCCTACTCATCAACTAAAGCACAAACTAAGGAAGCAGTCTAAAAGAGACTTGTGATTACAACAGACTCATAAATTAGAATTACTAGAAATTTTAAAAAGCCAACACCACAAAGGAGACAAAAAATTCAATAAATGGAGGAAACAGTTTATAAGTAAAGAGGATTGATAGAATAATCAGAACAAGTTTAAAGGTATATCTTTTTTTTCATAGAGATAAAGGAAAATGCCATATATGGGATACAAACAAAAAGGACAAATAAATAAAACAAATTTTATTATAAGTATAATCCAAGAAGATATCGCTATTATGAATTTTGTGTATGTTATGATTCTAATATATTCATTAACTCATCAAAATATGTAAAATGAATCTGACAGAAATTTAGTAGTTTATGAAAGTGCAGTTTCATGGCAATATCAATCATAACTTTCTCAGGTTTTCTTGTTCAAAGTCAATGATAAATGATGTCATAGAAAATTTGAAAGATATAAGTATGTTTTTGCTACTTGATTTATTCTAGCATAGGAAAAAATGAAAACTTCAAAATTTTTCCAAGTACTCATGTATTATATACAAAATTTAAATATATACAATGCTTTAAAAAAACCATGGTAACCCAGATTCCAGAAGAGATAAATGAATGCAAATTTTTAAATTTTCCAAATTGATTCTAAAAGTTAGTTCCTGAAGAGCGATAAGCAGCATAGAAGCATTTTTAAGTTGATACTTAAAATCATTTTTCTCAAGACTATTTTAATGATTGAAAAAAACATTTATAATATAACTTCTATCATATGATTTCACTTACGTGTGGAATCTAGAAAACAAAACAGTTGAGTAACAAACAATACATAGAATCGGACCTATGAAGACAGAGAACAAAATGATTATTGCCAGGTGTGGGGGAATGGGCAAAATTGGTGAAGGGAAATGGGAGGTACAGTCTTCAAGTTATGGAATGAGTAAGTCATAGATGTAAAATGCACAGCACAAGGAATATAGTCAATGGCATTGTGACAGCCATGGTGACAGATGGCAGCTACACTTTTGAGAATAGCATAAGATATAGACTTGTCAAATCACTATGTTGTACACCCGAAAGTGATGTAACATTGTGTGTCATCAACTATGCTCAAAAATAAATAAATATACAAATTAATAAATTTACAGAGGTTTTTACTCAAATTTCAAAGCTGGAAATAAAAACCACTCCAGCTCCGTGATACAGAAAGCCTTCAGTACTAGGAATTAGGTGCTTACAAAATTATTTTCAAATGATGATAGATTCAATGTCAGTAAACTCCCCTGCATGCTTTGGTTTTACCATCACGGCATGTTACCTGCTACAGGCTTAGAAAGTCACTGCTCCTTACTGCATCTGTCACCACTGTCATCACAACGGCCACAAATCTCTGAAGCTGATTTCCAGGCATTGGAATATGGAGTTTAGTGCTGCAAATATTCATGATTTTAAGAATTGCTTCTCTGGTAACATAGCTGCAGAAAATGACCTCCCTCTCAACTCTGAATTCTAAGTTTCACATGACTGATATCCTGACCCTAAACCTTTACTGCAAAGAAGTCTCACAAAAGTAGATTTTAGCTTTCTAATCACTGCTAATGAAACAGGGTGAAGTAGAGTCTGAGCCAGTCTATTCAAGCATTGGTCATGAGCAGAACACAAAACTGCATATGTTGTCATCTGATTTCAAAATCCTAGGAAAAAAAGAGATAGAAAATATATCAAATTTAGTGATTTGAAAGATAGGATGGTTTTAATTTTCTTCTTTGAATATTTATTGTTAAATTCACTAAAATAAGAATATGGCATTTGTGTTAGTTTTAAAAATATGTATACATTTGTACTTATGTAGTGAAGACATTCATCTCATCCGAAGAGAGGACCGGAAGGTGTCCCTGGTTCCTAGACTTAACCTCAAAACTCTCAGAGTTTCCAAAGTCTTTCTTTTTCATGATAATCCCCTGGAACCACATTGAAAATCTGATACTTTATGCTAACAAGGTGATCTCACATCACATGATATCATACTCCTAGGGACGGGGTGTGGGAACTGACAACATGGGGAAATTAACCAATCCATCACACGTACTTCATGAATCCCCAATATGAACTCTAGTCACAACACTCAAATGCGTTTTCTGAGTTGGTGGTATTCCATGCGTGCTGTTCTACATCAATATGGGTAGGGTGATGTGTCCTGAGAGCAAAAAACGCTTTGTGTATGGACTCTCCCAGGTACCTCACTTATGTGACTCTTCCTTTGGGTGATTTTAATATATCTCTACCCTGTAACAAACCATAACCATAAGTATAACAGCTTTCAATGTGTTCTGTGAATCCTACTGAATTACTGAAAATGAAGGCAGTTTGAGGAACTTGAATTTGCAGTTTGTGTCAAGAGTGAGAGCAGTCTTGTGTAGGACTGTGTCCACAGTTCTTGCACCTTGCTACCTCCAAAAGTACCAGTTGGAATTTCTTGTGGAAACTATAGACATTGAATTTGGGTAACATAAGTAAAAATGTCTTACTGGAGAGATACTCAGTAGTTCATAGTGTCCATAAAAAAAGCTGAGAAAAGACTTGGAAAATGGAATAAAGGAATTCAGCCCTGAAAGTAGCCTTTCCTGATCACTCTATATAAAAATCATCCCCTATTACTCTTCTGGGCATAATTTTCAATTACATCTGTCGACTGCATCTATTCTACTGTGTGTGTGTGTGTGTGTGTGTGTGTGTGTGTGTGTGTAGATTTTCAGTGGGTACGTTGAAAAGAAATAGTCACAGACTCTACCCCTTTCTGTTTCTATTATCCTTAGGTATGCCCCTCAGTAACTAATACAAATCTTGGGTGTGTGACTTGCTTTGGAGAAGAGAACAGTAGAACAATGACATGAACAGAGATTTGAAGTGTTTGTCCACTTCAAAACTTGCGACTAATGTAAGAGAGCCTTGGCAAGCCTGCAAAAGTGTGGGAAACCATGTAGAGCAAAATTAAAGCACCCTACTTAACTGCATATTAATTGCAACCTCAGAAACATGAATGAGGTTATCCAAAATATTTTGACCATCAACAAACATGCCAGTTGACCACTGACACTTGAGATAGCCAAGCAGAAATCAGTCTAGATTTTTTTAAAAACCCCAAAAGCAAAAAACTAAAATAAATAGCAATTTAAAAAAATACTCAGCTGATCCAGATAATACTGAAATAAGAAAAATGGGCATGATTATAAGCTGCTAAACATTGAGTTAGGTTGTCTTATAGGAATAGACAACTAATGTAAACATTGGTGCCAATCAAGGGTTAAGTCATTTTTTTCCCTGGCTTGTAGTGTGAATGTCAAGGGATAGACTGAAAACACCCTGGCAGAGGAGCACTATAATCTCACCTCCAATGTTTGCTCTGTCCAGAGGGAATCAAAAATTCAAAATTACTATTGACAGATACTAATTTTGAAGTCTTGGTATCAATTGCTCTATTTTCTTTTGTCTTTCTTATTCTTTTATTTTTTAATTTTATTTCTTATGAGAGAGAGAGAGCATGAGCAGGGGAGGGGCAGAGAGAGAGAGGGAGAGAGAGAGAGAATCCCAAGTAGGCTCTGTGCTGTAAGCATGGAACCTGATGCAGGACTTGAACTCAAAACTGTGAAGCCATAACCTGAGCCAAAGTCAGGAGTCAGACACTTAGCCAACAGACCCATCCAGGCACCCCTTTTCTTTTTAGCCATATCCATTTTCCTAACCTAATTAGAAATACTGTAGTATATTTTCAAGCACTTGACAAAAATAAATTTTTCTTTTTTTACTTAAAATTTATTTCTGGACTTTTTTTCCTTCCTCCACTCATACAAAACAATAAAACAATAAGTATATAAAAATTACATTTAAAAACACTATTTTTACAAAAGTAGAATGCTAAACAAAAATTTAAAGTAACATTTTCTTTCCTAACTAAATCTTGCTTTCAGTTTATTATGTATTGATTAAAAGAACATAATTTAATAATAAATATAAGTTGGTTTTTTTAGTGTTTTACCCATGCCTCTGATCATTTGTCAATACCATCACTTAAAATAAAGCTTACTCATTCATATTGTATTAGTTGAGTTCTCTAGAGAAACCGAACATATAATTATAGAGGCAGATGGATAGATAGATAGATAGATAGATAGATAGATAGATAGATAGATAGATAGACAGAGATATATAGACATAAATATATCTAGAGGAGAAGGAGATTGATGATTGATTGATTGAGTATAAGAAATTGACACAGCTATGGAGGTTTACAAGTCCCAAGATCATCAGGGTAAATTGACAAGCTAGAGATGCAGAAGAGCCAATGTGGAGTTCTAATCCAAGTCCAAAGATGTAAAAACTAGAACTGATGATGTAATACGAATATGAAAGAAGCGCAGTGGAGCACCTTGGTGGCTGTCCGTTAAGTGTCTGACTCTTGAATTCAGCTCAGATTATGATCTCACTCATGAAGTGGAGCCCCACGCTGGACTGTGACAGCGCAGACCTTGCTTAGAATCTTCTCTGTCTGTTTATTTCTGTCTCTCTCTCTCTCTCTCAAAATAAACTTGGGGAAAAAAAAAAAAGGAAACGTAGCAAGCTGGGGACCCAGGTATAGCAAATGTCTCCATCAGAGTGAAAAGGCAGGAAAAAGGCCTATGTCTAATTCAAAGGCAGTTGGGTGGGAGTATTAGCCTTTTTATTCTATTCAGACCTTCAGATGATTGGTAAGGTCCACCCACATAAGGAAGAGCTATCTGCTTTACTTGTATCTATAATTGTAAATGTTGGGGCGCCTGGGTGGCTCAGTTGGTTCAGCCTCCAACTTCGGCTCAGGTCAGATCTCACATTCGTGGGTTCGAGCCCCGCGTCAGGCTCTGTGCTGACAGCTAGCTCAGAGCCTGGAGCCTGCTTCCTGTTCTGTGTCTCCTTCTCTCTCTGCCCCTCCCCCTCTCATGCTCTGTCTCTCTCTGTATCAAAAATAAATAAAAATATTAAAAAATTTTTATAATTGTAAATGTTAATCTTATCCTAAAACACCCTCACAGGAACACTCATAATAATATTTGATTAAATATTTGCACATTCTATGGCTCAGTGAAAATTACACATAAAGTTAACCATCACACATTTGTAAATTATGTGTAGATGAATAGATAGATATAAGAGCTCACAGTTATTCTTCAACTTTTGATACCAGTCTGTTTCTCCCATCTTGTGCTGAATCTTTGAAGTCTGAAACATGCTTTTCAAAGTCTCTTTATTCAGCCTTCCCTATTTCTAATTAATTTCATTTCTAGCCATGACTATCATGGAAATTAATGCTATCCATCAGACATCGTTAATATAACTAAAACCTTAATTTTGGATTTTAGATTATAACTAGGATATTTATGTGAATAGAATTTCTTAGAAATTCTGGACAAATAGTTTTACTTGAATAGTGAAAAAAAAAATAGAGAAATGAGCAACTCCAGAAACTTTTATCCAGCAATATAAACCAAGGAAAAATATACTATGGAATTCCTTCTTCCTGGAATTTTATTTATCCTTGTCCATTAATTACTGCACAGAAACTGGATGGCAAAAATTTAGCAGTATTGGATTTTAAGAGACTTTCAAATATAGGAGACCTAGACATAAATGCCACAGAAATTGGGCATTGGCTCAAATATTGTAAGTAATGGCACCATCTAAAGGTACAAATCAAACCTGCATAACCTACTCAATTAGTTCTCTCAATAGAAAGAAAAACACTTTTTTTGCCATAAGAAAAAAGGAAACTTCACAAACTGTAATAGTTGGTGGGAAATATAACCATTGATATTCACATGTCTATAAGTTACTGCTCTTTGCCTTATCTCCATGGAAAGAGATTATTTGTTATTTAAGTAGCTAGTTTTATTGTGGTGATCACTTGATAATGTATACAAAGTTTGAATCACTATGTTGTACACATGAAACTAAAATAATATTGTATTTCAACTACATTTCAATTTTTAAAAAAGTATTAAAAGTACAATTGTGTCTGGTACCATGGAAAACTCTTGAAATCATACATACATATAAAAGTGTTCTTGAATTTAAAGACTCAAGATCCAGTGGAAAAAAATAGACCAGGAATTGTTAAGCTTTATATACTAAATTTATAAAACATACGTTGACAAAATGCTGTGAAGACAACAGGAAGAAGTCTCAATCCCACCTGGGACATTGGGCAAGTATTCCCAGAGGAGGTAACATTTAATCCCGCTTCTGAAAGAAAAGAGGTTTCCAGACGAAGAAGAAGAGACAGACATTCTTGGCATAAAAGCAAATATGTAAAAACATCAAGGACTGTCCAAGCTGAAGTATCCAGGGGGTCGCAGTAAGTTCATTATGATTAGAGAGCGGAATTTATGGTTCAAAGTTTGATGAAAAGAAGATGTAAATGTCAGGTGAGGTCACTTTGTAAGTGAAGATTTTTATCCATATAGACTAGTTCAGGTGTAATGTTTGAGATACGTTTAATAATTTTCTTGTGTTTTGTTTTAAATTACCACATGCTCATTAGAAAACAAATCAGATCATTCATAGGCTATACCAAAGAAGGTGAAATCACCAGTTTTCTAAACCACCCAGAGATGACTATTGGTAATATTTGAGGGAAACATTTGGCTTTTCCATAGACGTGTGCACATGCATGCACGTGTGCGTGCACATACACACACACTCAAAAGAATATGATACGTGATTTGTCTCTTGGTTTTTCTACTTACAAATATATTGAATATACACTCCAGTTTAATGAGTAGAATTGCACATTGTTTTTTGAAAGATACATAATACTCCACAAATAAGGAGTATTAAGATTATTGTCAGCAGTGTAGTCTTTTAAGAAGAACAGTGATGTTATCAACTTTGATTTTTAGAGCAATGACTAAGAAGAATGTGGAAGATCTCTTTGCATGATGAGAAATGGTGGTAGAATCACTTTTGGTTGCTCTGAGAATGTAGTAGATAACTGAAGA
The DNA here is from genome assembly GCF_006229205.1 of Suricata suricatta. NCBI lineage: Eukaryota > Metazoa > Chordata > Mammalia > Carnivora > Herpestidae > Suricata > Suricata suricatta. The sequence goes on from NC_043700.1 coordinate 165,316,346, forward strand.
TAAGGTCTGGGAGTACTATAAGGACCAGGAAAGTAGAGATAAGACACTGAATCTAAGAGATATATCACAGGCAAAATTTACTGTACTTGAACCTAATTGGTTCAAAATGAGGGTGAGCAGTAAAGGGTTCCATATCAGACCTGGATTGCTCAAACCCTGCGCATTCCAAAGGAAGGCATGTGTTTCAGGACTGGCTTTTGGCTAGCCCCTGGAGATAACTTCTGTACCCTTGAAATATTCTGCCTGAAAATAGTGTGCGTGTGTGTGTGTGTATCTGTGTATGTGTGTGTGTGTGTGTTAATGCCTGAAGCCTTTATGTTTTTGTGAGGTTAGGCATGGAGGATGATGCTGGAATCTGAGTAGCTACATGACTGACCCCTGATAGTAACGCTGGATACCATGGCTTTGATGAGCTTCCTTGATTAACAAGACCTTGCAGAATGTTCTCCTACATCTGGGGAAGAATTGTGTCTTATGCTCCTTCACTGAGGGAGAATTAGAAATTTGCACCTGATTTCTCCTGGATTTTACTCAACTGAATTTTCCCTTTGCTGATTTTATATTATTTTATTGTAATAAACCATAATCATAAAGATAATAACTTTTCTGAGTCCTCTATGTCCTAGTAAATAATCAAGCCTATGGGTATCTTGGGGACTCTGAATCAGAGGATGACAGAGAATTCCAAACCATTCTTCCTGAGAAACCAAGAGAAATGGGTGTCACTAAATAAAATAGGAATCATAGGAGAAATAACAAATGTGTATTTCTTTTTTTAATGTTTTTAACATTTATTGATTATTGAGAAACAGAGACAGAGCATGAACAGGGAAGAGGCAGAGAGAAGGGGAGATACAGAATTGGAAGCAGGCTCCAAGCTGTCAGCACAGAGCCCAATGTGGGGCTTGAACTCACAAATTGTGAGATCATAACCTGGGCTGAAGTCAGATACTTAACTGACTGAGCCACCCAGGCGCCCCACAAATGTGTATTTCTGAAAATCAGGGTTAAACTGTTCAGAGTCAAACACAGTAATTTTAAATTGAAGAAGAAGGAGAAGGAGAAGGAGGAGGAGGAGGACAAAAGCCTCAAAAAAATGAATAACCTATTTTTAATTTAGTTATATATAATAACATACAACATGTAATCACAGGTCATATCAAGATAGAAAACATTTCCACTCCATAAACTTTCCCAAGGCTACTCTCTAGTAGCTACTATTACCACCAGTAGTAGCCACTCTTCTGACTTCTAAAAACACAGGTTAGTTTAACCTTGAACTTCATATAAATAAATCATATTCTATATGCTCATCTATGACCATCTTTTTTTCAGCATTATGAGTTTCTTCTGTATTTTTGTGTATATGGATAACTTATTTCTCTTTATTGCTGAGTGCTAATCTATTGTAAGAATAAATGATAAACAATTGTATGTTAGGCTAAATAATGGCACCCCAATGATGTCTGTGTCCTAATACCCAGAACCTATGATGATGATGCCTTACATTCAAAAGGGTCTTTGTGGATATGATTAAATTAAAGATCTTGAGATCGGGGGGCACCTGGGTGGATCAGTCGGTTAAGCCTCCGACTTCGGCTCAGGTCAGATCTCACGTTCGTGGGTTCGAGCCCCGCGTCAGGCTCTGTGCTGACAGCTAGCTCAGAGCCTGGAGCCTGCTTCCGGTTCTGTGTCTCCTTCTCTCTCTGCCCCTCCCCCTCTCATGCTCTGTCTCTCTCTGTATCAAAAATAAATAAAAAACATTTTTAAAAAATTTAAAAAAAAAGATCTTGAGATGGGGATTATTCTGGATTATCCTGGTAGATCCATTGTAACCTCAGAAATTCTTATAAGATGGAAGCAGGGGGTGAAAATAAGGGAGAAGTCGATGTGACAACAGAAGCAAAGATTGAAGTGACACAGTTAAGACCAGTCAGAGTGGCTAAAATGAACAAATCAAAAGATTATAGATGCTGGCGAGGGTGTGGAGAAACAGGCACCCTCCTACACTGTTGGTCGGAATGTAAACTGGTGCAGCTGCTCTGGAAAACAGTGTGGAGGTTCCTCAAAAAACTATCCATAGAACTCCCTTATGGCCCAGCAACAGCACTGCTAGGGATTTACCCAAGAGATACAGAAATGCTGATGCACAGGAGCACATGTACCCCAATGTTCATAGCAGCACTTTCTACAATAGCCAAAACATGGAAAAAGCCTAAATGTCCATCACCTGATGAGTGGATCAAGAAGCTGTGGTATATATATACAATGGAGTACTACATGGCAATGAGAAGGAATGAAATCTGGCCATTTGTAGGAAAGTGGATGGACCTTGAGGGTGTCATGCTAAGCAAAATAAGTCAGGCAGAGAAGGAGAGATACCATATGTTTGCACTCATAGGTCTAACAGGAGAACAGGAGAAACCTAATGGAGGACCAGGGGGAGGGGAAGAGGGAAAGAGAGTTGGGGAGTGAAAGGGATGCAAAACTTGAGAGACTATTGAATGCTGAAAATGAACTGAGAGTTGAAGGGGAAGGGGGAGGGGGGAAAAGAGGTGGTGGTGATGGAGGAGGGCACTTATGGGGAAGAGCACTGGGTGTTGTATGTAAACCAATTCGACAATAAACTATTAAAAAAATTAATAAATAAATAAAAATAAAAAGCATTCTCTTCGGAAAAAAAAAGAAAAAAAAGACCTGAGGAATGTCATAGCCTCTAGAAAGTGAAAGAGATAAGAAACAGCTTCTCTTCCAGGGCCCAAAAAGAAGCTTGATTTGAAACTAAGGACTTGTTTCAAACTCCTGAGCACTAGAATTGTAAGAGAATTAATTAGTGTTCGCTTAAGTCACTAAGTTTATGGTAATTTGTTGTAGCAGCAAAAAAATGTTAATACAGATTGTTTATCCATTCTTCTGTTGATGGACGTTAAAGGCTATTCCAAGTTTAGAGCAACTGTGAATAACATTGCTATGAACATTTTTTTCACAGTGCATGTGGTGGAAAATTTTCACTTATTTTGTGGAGGGTAGAATAAGAATAAGATTTCTGGATCATAAAATAGTGGGATGATTATGTTAATAGAATCGGGCATTTTCCCAAGGTTGTACCACTTTATACTCACAAGTTCTTCCACATCTGAACAAATATTTTTTATTTTTAGTTTTAAAAAAATTTCATAGTATGATATGTAGTTTTAATTTGTGTTTCTTTGAGTGCTAACGTTTTTGTACACATTTTTATATGTGTATGGACTACTTGGCTTTCATTTTGAGATTTGGGGGAAAACCATGAGCTGCCTAGGGAAAAAAGTGCACATCTGCTTGAAAAGCAGGGTTCTGGGAATTTGAGACCTTTGGCTAAAGTTTAACTTTGGATTTGGGTCAAAGTTTGATGTTTGCTGCTGATGTTTTCTGCACAGTCTGCCTTATACTTTGTGTTCTAGTGATCCTGATTATCTTGGACTGTCCTATCTCTAGTCCTTTAAAATATGCTATCTCCTTCAGACCCTGTACTCTCCACTGTACACATAATTCACCATTTTTCTCTTTCAGTAAGTTTTCTTAGGTAACCAATCTCTTCTTTTTATATATCTCTTAATAGCCTATCCCTCTCTTATTATCAAACAGTGTATTCACTATAATTACATGTTAATTTGTCATTTTGTCAATGATTCTGTAATAGTCATGTTAAAGCTTATGGTTGACTTTCAAATATTTGTTGAATGAGTAAATGAAAGACAAAACACTTAATTTGAAAAATTGTATCACCAGTAGTGATTATTCTGTAATGCTGAATTTCCAGAATTCAATGACTCGTCTGCCTGATGCAGTCTAAAAATATGTTTTATTTGTTTTGTCTTTAAATACCCTGGACAGTTTTAGAGGGCAGGGGGAAAATGTCTTATGACAAACTAGTTGCAATGATTTGATTTGATTTTGAATTTCCTATTGAAGAGGACACCTCTGCTCTTTTTGTGTGTTGCTTTTTGCAGAAATCTCTTCATAGTTGCATTATGGTCTATATCCCAAAGAAATATAATTTTTGTTTAAGATAAATGTTTGTCTCTGGATAATATAAACTCATTAAGTCAATCTTCATGTTGTTGTCTTTAATGGTGCAAAGTAGGTGTTCAGTGGATCCTTGTTAACTGGGACTTTTTGTCAGATCATTGACCAGACAATGCCTGAGTAATATCTAGCCTGACAAATGTTATCATAGGACATTAAAACTTGAACCAGCTTTCTTTTGCTCCCTCAAAAGTCAATAGACAAGCTAAAGGCATAAATACACCAGAAACTAGTCTTCCAAAAGAGCATAGCAGTGATTCTGCCGTCAGCTGTTAAACTTGTGCTGATTCCATGGAAAGAAAAGGTTACTCCTCACTTGTGGCGAATGTCGAGTTCTCCCTCACCAGGGATAGTGTAGGCTGCTGCTGGGTATTGTTCCTTCCAAGCAAATGCAGTTCTTTTTTGAAAAGAAAAATTCCAGCTGGGATTGAAGCACAAGGCCTCCTTAGCCAGAGCTGAACTATTATTGCCATTCTCTGCACCAAGGCATGATGATTTTTATCCATTTACTCATTCATCAAATTAAATGTATTGAAGGCTCTACAGAAAATTGTCAGCTGAGCAGAATGGGTAAAGGAAAATGAAAGAAACATTCATGGCCTTTGAGACTTATACCCATAACTAGTAAACAAAGAACTGCTTGCAATATTTTTATTCTAACCATGTACATGGACACATTGTTAATAACTTTACCTTGAAAGCCAATGAAAGAGAAAATTTTGAAATAAGAAAGATATAAATTTATCATTTTCTTTTGTTGAAACATGCCTTCTTTATTTTTCTCTTCCTTCAAGTGTCAGAATACAGTCATTGTATTTTCACATGTTGGCTCCATTAGAAATTCTCTTTTCACCTTAGATTCTTAGTGCTTTGACCCATTAGCTCCATCAGCTTGCTACTTTTTTCTTCCTTCATCTTGCTCTGAAAGGCTTCCTTCTCTCCTCAAATAGCTCCTTTTCCCACTACTTTAGAACCACTGAGCTAGCTGTATTTGGAGGAAATGCTTTTAAAAGGCTCATTTATTAAATCTATTCTGCCATTTCTAGATGGTAAGTGTAACTGAGTTGAAGAATTTAAAGTAGGCCAGCTAGCAATATTTTTGCCAATCTAAGACAATTTCCAAACATTCTGACAACAGAATTGAGCTCTAAAAAAAAAATTAAAAAAATAAACCTCTCAATGCCCAGTGTTGGCAGGGTGTGAAAGTTAACTGAGGATATGAGAAACAAGTTGTCATAATTCTCCTACTCAAAATTGTTAGGATGCTAGATATTACTGTCATTAGTGATATTTTCTCTGGATTTTGACCTGACATAATAACGAAGGCAGAATCTTGGTGCATGATAAAAAATTATAACAAAACATCAAGTTTAAGATAAAAATACAGTTTATCTGTCTTATCATAAACCAGTAATATTTATTGCCATATTAACAAATTACTGGGGGGAGAGAGCTGTTTCTAAATACATGGGAATGAATCACCTTTAGATACTCACCCAGTTTGATGAGAACACATATGACCATAAATGTAGCAAAAAACAGTTTCATGTAAGCATAGTATATGTGACTCATCCAAAGCTCTGTAAACAGCTCCAAAAAGAGTTTTTGCAGATTTTCTCCAAAATCAGGGCACCAATGACATTGAAAAGTGTTGCGGCATGTTTTATTATTTTTGAGTAATTTCCGGTTAATAAACATTATGGTCATTAGTAGTCTTGTACTACTGCATAGACTTTTTTCAGAAAGTATTTTGACTCACTATTATAACTACCAAACATAAAATCAACAAATGGTATGTTTTTAAATTATTTTACATGAGTTTCTCTAAAAAACAAACAATATAAAATAATCATATAGGGGCATTTTTCTGGAAAGCCTCAGTATGCAAAATAGGATTCCAATATCAAGACCCAACACTAGAAAGGGGGAGGGGATGCAGAGGTGTATCTGGATTGGACACAGCACAGGACTAACACTGGGTACAGCACAGAACTCCAGCTCACAAAGGGCATAATTATGATGAAAAGCTTCTTTCATAATTACATGCTGTGCAGACAAAATAATAGTTTTTTGGACACCTAAAATTAGATGTTTACTTATTCTTCAGTTAGGAGGCCTGAGTGAAAGCATGAGAACAGCTATTAGATTAGATCATTGTTTCAATGGAAATGTCAAAAGTTAACTCTTTTGATACTTGGTTTTCCACTCCTGAAATGATGAAATCATATTTGACAACTTAAAAAGTCTGGTATAACCTCCAACAAACTAGAAGATACACAAATGTGTACACGGCATTTAATTACATGAACAGATTTATGTGGATCGGGACATTTTTGTCTGGCTGTTGCCCAGGTAGGCAACACTGTTCCCGCATACCTCTATTTCGTTCATGGATGTGTTATTGCATAACTGAGGGAAAGGGAGCCACTTTTAGAGATAGACTTTATTTTGAGATAAAGATGAAGAAGCAGAGTTGAAGGGCAGAGCCAGAATTCTGTCTTCTCCCTCAGGACTAAAGATTAGTGATTGTGTGAAGCTTAGGGCCCAAGCACAAGTACTCTGGAGAATATAATGACAAGGTGTGGCACACTCCTCTCCTCTGCTCACAACTTACCGCTGTTCTGATCCATAGGGGTCCTTTGCTTTGGGAATATCTGGGAATAGCTAAGAAAAGATATTCATCTCAACATGGCTAACACAATATAGGAAACTGATTACTTATGGAATTACTTAAGCCAGGGCAGATAGACCGTGCTTCATTTTGTTTCTCAGTCCCGGTTCTTTAGAACTAGCCTCACTTTGAAAAGATCTTTCCTTGTCACTGCAAGGTGGCTGGCAGCTGAGGACAAGTTCTTGTTGCATAACCAGAACAGAAAATCTCTCTCAGGGCTTTCCACAGAAAAAGAGGTTTTTCTTTCCCAGAAGCCACAGAAAACATTACCCAGTGTCTCACTGCCTCTGAATGAATTCCTTGCCAGTCCCCATGGGCAAGGATCTGGGACACACAGACATCATTAAGAGTCAACGGGGGTCCATACTTGAAGCTTGAAGATAAAGGGCAAATCCCTTTTGAAGGCTTCTCAATGAAAATAGGGAAAGGATATATTTTCAAAAGTGTAGTTAGGGTAGAATATGAAGGAAGGGAGACCAAATACTGATGACAAAATGAAAAGTTTCCATTTCAGCTACTTTTATGTAGGTTTTGGTGTTCTTCTGATGGGCTGTGACAACTGGGGGGTTTCTCCAAGCAACATATGGGTAAAGAAAGTCTAGAGAAGGAGAAAAGAAAGTCTATAACCCATTCACGATGACCCTAGCTACCAGAGTGGTTTGTGAAAACATTAGAGACAGCCATTTGAACTCCCAGAGGTAAGGAAGAAATTGTTTTAGTGTCTAAGTGCTGAATACTATATGGTTACAAGTTTAAGTCCTTCAGGGGTACCTGGGTGGCTCAGTTGGCTGAGTGGTGACTTCAACTCAGGTCATGATCTCATGGCCTGTGGGTTCGAGCCCTGTATCAGGTTCTGTCCTGACAGCTCAGAGCCTGGAGCCTGCTTCTGATTCTGTCTCCCTCTCTCTCTGCCTCTCCCCCAGTCACGCTTTGACTCTCTCTCTTTCTCAAAAATAAATAAACATTAAAAAAATGTTTAAGTCCTCCCAACAGGAGAATGTGATCGTCAAAACCAGCAATTATATAGGCAAGATAAATATAACATTTTCCCCACCCTCCATTATTTTCCTGACATCTCTCATCACTTCTCATGCTCTCCACCAGTACTGTCCAGTAGAAATACAACACAAACATAAATGCAGTCACATACATAATTTAAAAACAGATTTAAATGTTTATTTTTGAGAGAAAGCAAGCGATCAGGGGAAGGGCAGAGAGAGAGGGGGATGGAGGATCTGAAGTGGGCTCCATGCTGACAACAGAGTCCCATGTGGGGCTTAAAATCACTAACTGAAATGTGAGATCACGACGTGAGCCAAAGTTGGTCACTTAACTGACTGAGCCACCCAGGCACCTCCATAATTTAAAATTATTAAGTAGTCACATTAAGAAATAAAAAGACAAAATTAATTGTAATAATATTTTAACTTGATATACTTGAAAAAGTTTCATTTCAATATGCAATTAATTTTAAAACCTTATTGAGATATTTCTTTTTTACTAAGTCTTTGAAATCCAATGTGTGGCCAAATTGCAAGCGCTGGATAGTTTCCTGTGGCCTGTAGCTACTGTATGGGATGGTGCGACTCATATAAAACTACTTTTTCTTCCCAATGTTTTCATTCTTCTCTAATTTTGTTGTCCATTGGACTGCACTTGGCTATCAGTGCATCCAGAAAGCCTTCTCCAAGCCCCTTACAGGTTATGTGGCTTTCCTATGATCTTGGGCTTACCCAGTCATACAAATGGTAATGATCATGACAGTTTTATATTCCACAAGCCAAAGATTTAATGACACACACACAAAAGTTAGACAGTATTATATATATGTATATGTTTCTTTTTTCTTATTTATATTATAGTAAAATACACATAAAATTTACCATTTTAACCATTTTTAAGTGTATAGTTCAGTGGTATTAAATGCTATCACACTGTCCTGCAATCATCACCACCATCCGTCCCCATATCTCTTTTCATCTTGTATAATTGAAACTCTATATCTTTTAAACAATAACTCCCCAATCTCCCATCCCTACCTACCCCATCTTGGCAACTACCATTATATTTTCTGTTTCTACGATTTAGGTTACTCTAAGTACCTCATCTGAATGGAATCATATAGCAGTTTTCTTTTTATTGCTGGGTAATTCCACGTAGCTTAAGATCCTCAAGTTTCATCCAAATTGTAGCAATTACACAATTTCCTTTCTTTTTGAGCCAGAATAATATTCCATTGCATGTATATACCACATTTTGCTTATCCATTTTCATCAATTGCTAGATACTTGGGTTATTTCCACACTTTAGCTATTATGAATGATGAGTCTAAAAATTTTTTTTATGTTGTATTTATTTTTGAGAGAAAGAGAGAGAAAGCGTGGAGAGGGTCAAAGAGAGAGGGAGACACAGAATCTGAAGACAGGCTCCAGGCTCATGAGCTAGCTGTCAGCACAGAGCCTGACACTGGGCTTGAACCCACAAACCATAAGATCATGACCTGAGCCAAAGCTGGACACTCAACTGACTAAGCCACCCAGGCACCCCAACTATTATGAATGATGGGTCTAAACCACAGGTGCACAAATATCTTCTCAAGAATGTCCCTTCAATTCTTTTGGATATATGCACTGAAGTGGAATTGCTGAGCCATAAGGTTAGTCCATTTTTAACTTTATTTTATACCGTCAGTTGTCATCAAGATATAGTTGCATAATTACTACCTTCATTACTATTAGCTATTCATTCCTTCATTTACTTTTTTTATTGAGAGATAGTTGACACATGGTAATTCTATTTATATGTTCTTGAAGAACTACCATACTATTTTTCACAGCACCTGTACCATTTGAATTTCTTACCAACAGTACATAAAGGTTCTGATTTCTCCACATCCTTGCCAAAACTTGTTACATTCTATTGCTTTGGTAGTAACCTTCCTAATGGGGTGAGGTAGTATTTCATTGTATTTTGATTTACATTCCTGTAATGATTAGTGTTGTTGAGCATCTACTTATTGGTCATTTGTAAATCTGGAAAAATATCTGTTCAAGTCCTTTGCTCTTTTTTTGGATTGGATTATTTGTATTTTTGTTGTTAAGTTTTAGAAGATATTTGTATATTCAGAGTATTAATCCTTTATCAGATATATAATTTGTAAATATTTTCTCACATTCTGTAGGTTGCCTTTGTATTCTGTGATAGGGTCTTTTGACATACAAAATTTTTAAATTTTTATAAAATCCAGTCTGTCTATTTTTTTCTTTTTTGACCTATGCCTTTGGTGTCATATTAAAAAAAAATCATTGCTAAATTGAAATTCAATAGTGTGAAGCTTTCATCTTATGCTTTGTTCTGAGAGCTTTATTGTTTTACATTAGGTTCTTGATCCATTTTCAGTTTATTTTTACACATGGCATTGGGTGAGGGTCTAAATTTATTTGTTTGCATGTGGATGTCCAGTTTTCCTAGCACCATTTGTTTTCTCAAAAATCATTTCATTATATATGTCAGAGTTTCTTTCTGGGCTCTGTATTCTATTCCATATGTCTTTATATCTGCCTTTATGTCAGTTACATACTGATGCTGCACTATTTTATTTTTTTTAATTTTTTTAACATTTTTTTTATTTTTGAGAGACAGAGAGAGATAGATCATGAGCAGGGCAGGGGCAGAGAGAGAGGAACATACGGAATCAGAAGCAGCCAGGCTCTGAGCTACCTTTCAGCACAGAGTCCGATAAAGGGCTCAAACCCACAAACTGTAAGATCACGACCTGAGCTGAAGTCGGATGCTTAACCGACTGAGCCACCCAGGCACTCCTGCACTGTTTTAATTACAGGATCTATCAGGAAGTGTAAATCCTTTAATTTGCTCTTCTTTTTCATGATTGTTTTAGCAATTTGAAGTCCTTTGAGATTTTATATGAATTTTAGGATGGCTTTTTCTATTTCTTCAAGTAGCATGATTGGGATTTTTGTAAAAATTTCAAAAGATTACTTTGGGTGATAACAACATTTTAGCAATATTAAGTCTTCCAGTCAATGAACCTGAGGTATGATTCCATTTACTTATGTCTTCTTTCTCATGAGAAAAAAATCATTGAAAACAATAAACTTCTTGCAGCCAAAGATTTTGTCTTCTTCACTATCACATGCAAGAAGTCCATGGAGCAGCACAAATACACAATAAATATGAGTGGAATGAAGAGGAAAGAAATAGAAGTCTAAACTAACTTGAACTCTCTCCACTAGTCAGTAGTATATCTCTTGGAGGACATTATATTCTCTCCTCAATGACAAATAAATCGAAGTCTGTCAATATCTATCCTTTCCCCATTCATGAGTGATTCACAATGAATATAAACACAATTTAGGTTATCTTTGTTAATTTCAATGTATTTATAAGAGGATTTAAAAATATTTATATCTAGCCATGTGAAGAATAACTAAATCTCAGAGAGGTTTTTTTGTTCATTTATTATAAGGCCAGGTGCTATGCTAAGTGGTCTGCATGGCATTTTATGACCTGATGTCAAAACATCAAATATCACTTTGTGAACTTCTTTAACTTCAGCTGTAGTAAAATATAGTATAGTATTGGGAACAGATTAAGATACAATTAACTGTATTTATATCACAGCTTCAGTCTTACTAGTTATTTGAGTATGGCCAAGTTTCTCAATGTTATAGGTTATCATTCAGAAATATTAACTTCCCTCCACCTCCCACTGAAAAGAATGAGATTTATTTTGTCATCAATTGACTGTAGGCCTGACAAAATATCTTGCTTTGGCCAATGAGATATTAGCAGAGTTGGCACAAACAGAAACTTGAAAAACACTTGGGACTTGTTTATGTCTTGCAATTGTGTCATTTCCAAAAGAAAAATATTCCCAGACGAACCTACCAGACCCTGGAAAACGAAGAGAAATTTACAGAATAGAGGTTAGTTATTCTGACCAAACCCACCCCAGTTGACCTTCGGCCACCCAATAGCAGAGCCTCCTAGCCTAATCTAGTCAGGGTCAGCTATCTATCAGCTGACTGACATGATTAGGAAAATATATCATTGTAAATATAAGCAATTGAGTTTGGGGGTGGTTTTTATGCAGCCCTTTTTTGTGGCAACAGCTGTTTCCACATTTGTGAAACAGAGATGATAACCACACATGCCTCACGGTGCTATTGTGAAAATTAAATAAGTTGTTTTATATAAAGCCTTAGAAGAATTCCTGGCATCTGAAAAGCAGTAAGTATGTCAGTTATTATTTTATTTTACTTATTTTAAAATATATTTTTAATGTTTATTTTTGAGCGAGAAAGAGAGACAGAGCATTGCGTGGGGGAAGAGCAGGATCCAGGCTCTGAGCTATCAGCACAGAGACTGACTCCGGGCTGAACTTATGAACTGTGAGATCATGACCTGAGCTAAAATTGAATGCTTTACCGACTGAGCTACTCAGGCACCCCATATTATTTAAAAAATTAATAGGTGGCCAGAGAATCTTAAGTAACTTGCTCAAAATCAGTTGATAGGAAAGGATGATAAATGATTGAAATCTGGTTCTGATTTTACTAGGTTACCTGAAATATCTAAAACTTTGAACTTCAGAATGTGCTGAAAAACTGCAGAACATCACTAATGAAAACTATTCTTGGGAAATGGAACAGGTCACAATATAAACAGCAGGGGCTTCGGAGTCATACAGAACTTAAACTCATTTACTGGATAAATATTTAAGTGTTTCTGGGAGGCAGACATTCTGATGGGCATGACAAATGTGAAGATAAATTCAAGAGGGTTTCCATCTTAAAAAAGAGCAAAGAGGAGATCAAGCCTTTCCTCTGTCCCTTACTATCCAAGTGTTATCTTGGCTAATTAACTTAATGTTTCTAAACCTTGGTTTCCTGACCTGCAAAATGAGGACAGTATTAACCTATCCCTGATAGTCTTGTGAGGATTAAATGAAATGACTATGTAACATGGGCTATTGCATCCTAGGCAATCAGAAAATACTAGTTTTTCTTCTCTTCCTTGTCTTTTTCCCTTTCTCATAAGAGTACTTTCACAGTTCTTTATGTATCTCATGATGAGTAAGTGAAATTAAATTCTCTCACAACACCTCACAAGAGAAGAGAACTAATTAAAAAGATACTTTGGGAGGATTACTTAAGTACACTCAATTGTAATTATGGAATTCAAGTCCCAAGTAAATAAAAACAATTTAATCAAAATTAAGTTGTGTGATGGGATCAGAAGTGGCTCCATCAAGCTGTAAGGACAGTTATTTTCATTTAGACTTAACGGTATAGCTCACTGGGTATCTCTCTTCTTGTCTCATCCTGTCCTCCAACTTAAAGGATTTAAGAAAGAACATAAGTTTATCACTTCAACAATTCATTTGAAAACTTTTAAATGTTTTTCTCTGATTCCATTACAAATGTTATTGTTAGTTCACTCAATATTCATGTTCAACTCATTTTTCCATGCCTTCCTCTATTCTAGAGGATAGAAAAATTACATAAATGTTTCCTGGCCTTTCCCCCTCTCACAGCAAGGAAAAGCCATGAGGCACAGTCCAGTCCAGTGAGATATAAAGGGAAGTCTGTTGAATAATTTTATTGTTCTGTTGAAAAGGAAACATCCTTTCTTTTTTTCCTACTTTGAACATAATTCTGATGTCTGGAGTTTCCATAATAATCTTAACACAAAAAGAAATGGACATTAGAGAGGAGAAAAAGGACTCAGCCACTTGATGATATCAAGGGATGACATGTTAAATATTAAAAACAATTATAGCCAACTTATTAAACCTTGCAAACCACTGTAACACCAGCCCTGAAATCACTGATAGGTTTTAACAAATTTGGACTGTATTTTTGAAATTCTTAAGGAAATTAGGTGTACTCTTGCTTCAGCCTAAAACATTCTGAGTAGAATCAAATGTACCCTTGGAATCCACAAATGATGTAGCACTATGGGAAAAGAATTATGTAAATGCTTTAAAGGTAAAAAAAAAGTCTTTAAAAATATTATCAGCAGCATCTATTAGACTAATAGCCATTAATAAAATTGAAATGCCTCAGATGAAAAAGGCAAATTAAATTAATACTTTAAACACCATGGTTTTGTAAAATATTTTGAATGTTTAGGGATTTTCAGAAGCGTAAGTGAAAATGAAGAAAGGAGATCTACTTTGCAAGTGTGCATTTTATAGTTCACAGTGTTGAACAGTGCACTTCAAAATTGTTGGGAGGGCAGATCTCATATTATGTGTTTTTACCACAATAAAAAACAAATGAAGGAGGAATTTCATTTAAAGAAGCACTTACTTGAAGAATGGTTAAATTCAATACACCATCTAGATAATAATCAATATCTACTAATTAGTTGCCTAAAAAATATATAAATCAAACATCACCATGTCTTCCAGCAATTTCTCTCTCTTTACACCTCAGTTCTCCTCAATGTGAATGTGTTACTTCAGCCAGCATTTAGCATTAACTGCATACTGCATTGGTCATACTCTTTTTTAATTGCTAGAGCCATTCTGTCTGCGTCTTCAAGAGCAGAGATGATGGGGTCCTGTGAAGAGCAAGACTCTGGATAAAGGCTTGGCTCCCATCTCTGGTTCTTTACCTGCTACTTCTCCTTGGGCATGTTTCTTCAACTCTCCTAACCCTCACATTTTATTACCTGCAGTTTGCAGAGGATAAGGGCCACCTCTTTGTTCTCAGTAAAGCTGCTTATTTTAAGCACAAAGGACAGTGCCTGTGCAGAGAAAGAACTAAGTCTTAGTTTCATTTTACTTCCAATTTGAATTGGCAGTAACTACAAAGGAGTGTCTGCTAACTTAACTTGTCTCCTGCACTTCAAAGTCCAGAGAAGGAGAAACTTTCTCAAAGCCTTTGGTGATGCCACAATGCCACAGTGATCTCTTCCTTACAGTTCTTCTCAGCCATCTTCCTGGACACCACAATAGGCATGTAGCCCAAGTTGTATTGCATATTGCCTTTTAGACAGGTGTCCTCTGACAGAGTATAAGCTCTAGCAAGTGATTATTACCGAAAGTGATTATTATCCATCCTCCTGGTATCCCTGTCATTTCACAGTGTACTCTTCCGACAGAATGTAAATATTTTTGACAAAGGGTGTTTGATTGTAGAGACAGACATCACGATTTCAAATATGCCAAAGTCACCAAACTATATGTTTCAAATAGAAAAGATCTTCCGATTGAAACAACTTATTAAAGTCCAAATGTGTCCCTAAATCTCAGAAGAAACTAAAGCCTGTTTGAAAATCAGGTAACCTATTTTTCTCCTAAAGTAATAAATCTATATCTCTACCCAGTATTATCTCCCTAGTTCTATAATAACGTTTCAACATGAACTCCTCATTGAAAAATTATCACCTGGGAACAAATTGTAAATTATTTGCAAATGGAAAACCTCTTTGAAAGGAGCTGCAAGTTAAAATTTCATACGTCTTCAAGTAAATAAGTTCAAAAGAATATTCTTTCATTAAGTCTGTAGAAAATGAATCTGATGAAGAGATACTTAAGTTTTTATAATATTTTTTCTGAAAAAATGCTTACAAAAAAGCATTGATCAAATTTTTACTTTATTAACTCATTTTCTACAAAATTTTCTATCTAATTATGTAGTTCTTGTATCATATAAAGATTGAATTTCTTCAGCTAAATGTAAGAAATAGAAACATTACAAGAATTTGACTAGATTTTTGTGTTTCTTGATGGACAAAAACTATTTATTTAAAAAATGTTTTTAATGTTTTATCTATTTTTGATACAGAGAGAGACAGAGCATAAGAGGGGGAGGGGCAGAGAGAGGAGGAGACACAGAACCAGAAGCAGGCTCCAGGCTCTGAGCTAGCTGTCAGCACAGAGCCTGATGCAGGGCTCGAACCCATGAACATGAGATCTGACCTGAGCCAAAGTCAGAGGCTTAACCAACTGAGCCACCCAGCAGTCCCAAGACTATTTATTTAGAAAAGAAATTAGTAAGAGTCAAACAAGTGGAAGAATGGGGTCTCTAAGTGGCATAATTCTAAGAGGAAGTAAAAGGGGAATCATTTTTAAAAAGGATCTAGATTGCAGATCACTCAGAAATATATTATAAGTTAACGTATTAACAAATGCATATGCTATATATAATTCCAGTGCTTATATAAAAGCAGGTCTTGCTGCTAGTTTATGCAAGGTAGTAGCATTTGCCCTAATAATATTGCCTATGTGTTTTCCTTCCCTCTATACACTGACTAGCTTACAGCCTCAACTACTTAGCACTTTTTTTAATAACAGTTTATTGTCAAATTGGTTTCCATATAACACCCAGTGTTCTTCCCCACAAGTACCCTCCTCCATCACCACCACCTCTTTTTCCCCCCAATCCCTCCCCTTTCAGCCCTCGGTTCATTTTCAGCATTCAATAGTCTCTCATGATTTGTGTCCTTCTCTCTCCCCAACTGTCTTTCCCCCTTCCCCTCCCTATGGTCCTCTATTAGGTTTCTCCTGTTCTCCTGTTAGATCTATGAGTGCAAACATATGGTATCTGTTCTTCTCTGCCTGACATTTTTAGCTTAGCATGACACCCTCAAGGTCCATCCACTTTCCTACAAATGGCCAGATTTCATTCTTTCTCATTGCCATGTAATACTCCATTGTATATATATACCACATCTTCTTGATCCACTCATCAGGTGATGGACATTTAGGCTCTTTCCATGATTTGGCTGTTGTAGAAAGTGCTGCTATGAACATTGGGGTACATGTGCCCCTACGCATCAGCACTTCTGTATCCTTTGGGTAAATCCCTAGCAGTGCTATTGCTGGGTCATAGGGG
>NC_043700.1:165333050-165355179 GCF_006229205.1 Suricata suricatta
ATTCCCACCAACAGTGCAGGAGGGTGCCCATCTCTCCACACCCTCACCAGCATCTATAGTCTCTTGATTTGTTCATTTTAGCCACTCAGACTGGTGTGAGGTGGTATCTCAGTGTGGTTTTGATTTGTATTTCCCTGATGCTGAGTGATGCTGAGCATTGTTTCATGTGCCTCTTGGCCATCTGGATGTCCTCTTTGGAGAAGTGGAGAAGTGTCTGTTCAGGTCTTCTACCCATTTCTTCAGTGGATTATTCATATTTCAGGTATGGAGTTTAGTGAGTTCTTGTAGATTTTGGATACTAGCCCTTTATCCGATATGCCATTTGCCACTATCTTTTCCCATTCTGTTGGTTGCCTATTAGTTTTTTTTTATTGTTTCCTTTGCATTGCAGAAGCTTTTTATCTTGATGAAGTCCCAAGAGTTCAGTTTTGTTCTTGATTGCCTGGCCTTTGGGGATGTGTCGAGGAGGAGGAAATTGTTGCTAGTGAGGTCGAGCATTACATATCAACATTACCCTGCAAACATTAACCTTTTCCTTTTTTTTTTTAATTTCTTCCCCTAACAGATGCCTCACCCAAAACAGAAGACAATATTCAAGCATTTACTCAGGAACTGATTCCACTTGTCATTCAGCCCACTCTAGACACAAACTGACTGCCTGATTCAGATATTATCCTTAACAGGAAGATGATTAGTTGAAGATTACTGAAGTCACACTATCAAATAAACCACACTCAATTTAGAACATCATTAACTTTAGCATGAATTTTAAACAGACTACAAAATAGTATACAAATTGAATTAGAGGACATTTGCAATCTTTCTTCCTGAAGGAGTTGGTAAAACCCATATCATGGGTGGTTGAGATGCTGTGTCTGTTCTGGGTCCACACACTCTTTCTCTTTATCACCTGTCACTTGCGTCTGTGCTATTCTCGGATATTCTTCAGGGCTGGTGATTGTCACTGTCAGCCTCGTGGAATTTCTTGTTTGAAAAGCTCAGTCATTAAAGTGCAGGGTTTCATCACTCATGTCTAGCTATCTCTTCGCCTGTCTGCTGCTTGTATAATCTGTGTGAATGCCAGAATCACAGATCTACAATTCACAGTGCTGGGGCCTCCGTGGGAACGCTTGGCTCTGAAATGTCTCCTCCACTGTGGTGAGGGCTGTTTTAAGACTTCTCGTGTTTCGGAAGGGTGAGAACGTTGTTGAGTGCATTGCTACTGCTTCCTTTCTGTGATCCATTATGATTTTAACTCCATCACTCATGCAGCAGATATTTATTGAGCACTTAACTACATGTCAGATGCTGCAACAGATTCTAAAATTATAGGACTAAATCAGAGAGAAATCCTTGTTTTTCTACCTGCTCCAGAGGCAAATAAATTGACTGCCCTTTATGACTTCATGAAACCCAACTTCTAGTAATGTCGAAAGACAATAAACAATTAAATAAGTAAAATACCCAGTATAGCAGAGATTCATAAATAGTATACAGAAAAAAATAGAGAAAAGTGATTTGGTAGGGCCATGGTGACAGGGGTTGCAAATGTTAACAGAGAAGCGAGGGAAATACCCTAATCTTGCTGAAGTGGATATGGTAAGATTTTTTTTTTATATTGCTAATTACTGCACTGGGTTTTTTCTCCCCATTTCATGTGACATCACCTTCTACGATGTACTAAGAAATCAGCTGTACATTCCTCCCTGATTTGAGGAACAAGACAGGAAAAACACCTTGATTCCTTTTATATCCTAGTAGCACTGACTTCAGAAAGAGTGTGTTTACCGCAGTGAAAAGTCATTCATGGAATCTTATTAACCACCTGCATCAAAATCATCTGAAATATTTGTTCAAAATTCAGATTTATCAGCTGCATTCCAAATCTACCTACCAGAATCTCTGGGAGATCTCTGAAAATGTTATCTAACATGGTAACATGACTTCTAACAACCTTGGACCCAGTCAGGCAAGGCCCAGCCCTGGCTTTGCACTCACCTTGTGGGATAAGGCAGTCTGGGCTCTCTGAGAAACAAGAGACCCTCTGGGAGACTTAGCTTTTTGCAGGAGGTTTAGTAGGGAGAGCAAGCCCTTGCGATTAACAATGGGAAGGGAGGGAAAGAAGGCAAGATTGGGGAGAGGGAAGGCCAAGTTATAAGTCAGGATGCGTGACAGCCTTGGCTGACCAAAAGGCGAGCTCTGGAGTTTAAATCCTACATGGGGGATAAATGGGAAGACTTTGTATCTCCACTTTAATCAGCGTTAAATGGGCTACCTGGGGAAGGACATGACCTTGGGCTAGCTGTCTGTATGTGAGGCCATCCCAGAAAGGTTGCAAGTCTTTCCTTGATCAGAGATCCGTGTGCTATACCCTCAGGTCCATCAACTGGGACAGGCCCTCCGTCTTTGCCCTGTCCCACAGGTATTAGCTAGTCAAGAGGAGATGCACACATAAAGCCTTCACCATCCCCTTCTCTAGGCTGCACTCTGGATACCCAGGACACTGGAATTTCCTGCTCAAACAATTCTCAGAGTTGTTTGGGCCCTTCCTCAGAGCTGACAGTGTCATCAATGTGTGGTCAATGTATAGCTGCCCACAGATGTGGACAGAGCTCACACATGCAGCCTAGTATTGCTACATGCTTTATGTTCTACATTCATGGTGCTAAACTGGGATGGGAAGAAAATGAGGTAGGCCACCAGCCCAGGAGTCCCAAACTATGCCGTTCAAACATGGACTTTCAGGTTGTTGTGCAGAGATATATGTCTCAGAAAGATGCTAGAGCATATTTTATTAACAGTTTCTTTAAAAAAATTTTTTTATGTTTATTTAGTTTTTGAGAGAGAGACAGAGCTCAAGCAGAGGAGATGCAGAGAGAGGGGTAGACACAGAATCTGAAGCAAGCTCCAGGCTCTGAGATGTCCGCACAGAGCCCGACAAGGGGCTCAAACTCACGAACTATGAAATCATGACCTGAGCCAAAGTTGGACGCTTAATGGACTGAGCCACCCAGGCGCCCCTATTAACAGTTTCTTAGTTTGACTGATAACTTTTTTATTATTTAGATACATGGTATATGCCTCTCCATTTGTACTTTACTCCAGCCCCTATAAATATAATTTGCAGGCCCAAACAAAATAATTTAGTGAGAGGAAAATAGAATATTTGAAATTATTTCTTTTATTCACACCCTTTAAATTATCATAGAGCATCATGGTAAGGCATTGTAGTAATGGATTACTCTGAAGAAGTAATTAAGTAGTAGTGTGGACTTCTAGGTCTTTCCTACTAACTTGAAAGCAGTATTTGCATTCTAAATACTCATTATGCTGATTTCATTTACATTAGGGGCCAAACTACATGGCAGGCTGAAGGATTGTGAATATCCTATTAATGCATAATTCCAATTGCTTCCTAAGTGATTTTCCACAGAAGCTCCCGTAAAACCTGTACTTAGTTTAATATTCCAAGGTCACTTTTTTTTTTAAGAGAGAGAGAGAACATGCAGAGCCTGACTTGGGGTTCAATCTCATGACTGTGAGATTATGACCTGAGTGAAATCAAGAGTGGGATGCTTACCCATCTGGGCCATGCTTAAAGGAGAAGAGTAGAAAGAGTATCAGTATATTTTCCCATGCAGCTCAGGGTTTGAGGTTGAGAAGATACTGCAGCCTGTGCAGAGGAGGCTTGGCTAAAAATGTGGTGACCTCCTTGCAATTTTGTCTTCTCTTCTAAGAATTAAAATAAGTGTTTTTGTTTTGCTTTGTTTTCCTTTTTAATCATGGTGGCTGGGGAAACGAGTGTCTTAATCCTGAAAGGGTGATTGGGGCACAGCCTCAACTGCATATACTTATTATTCCATCCAGCCATTCACACATCCATCCATCCGTCCAGTCTTACTCACCCAGCATACACTCATTGAGTAGCATGGGTTAGTTACTATCTGGGGGCTGGAGATCTACCTGAGCTGCTCTCATGGAAGCCACATTCCAATAAGGGAACAGATGCTCAATTTCAGGTGGTGATAAATGTTTTGAAGAAGCACAAAGCAAGATAAAAGGGACACAAAATGACAGAGAATGACATATACTGTCCTCAGGGATGAGCTTTCCACCCTAGTTCTTCTTCTTCTTATTTTTAATTTTTAATGTTCTTGTTTTTGACCCTCTTCGCCCATTTCTCTGTACCCCACCCTCTGCCTCTGGCAACCACAAGTGTATTCTATTTATGAGTGTGGGGTTTTCTTTCATAGTTTTTTGCTTTGTTTTGTTTGCTCTGGGTTTTCAGTTCTCTATGTTATATAAGGAAGGTCTTATATTATTTGTCTTTCTAACTGAGCATAAGACCCTTGCGGTTCATTGATGTTGCAGATGGCAGAATTTCATTCTTTTTTACGGCTGTACAATATTCTATTGTGTGTGTTTGTGTGTGTGTGTGTGTGTGCGCGTGCACGCATGCACATGGACAGCACTTCTACCACTTCTCTATCCATTTATCCATTGAGAGACATTTAGATTATTTCTATATCTTGGCTATTGGATACAATGCTGCTGTGAACATAAGGTGCATATAACTCGAGCTAATGTTTTTATTTTCTTCAGATAAATATCCAGAAATGGAATTGCTGGAAAATAGGGTAGTTATATTTTTAGTTTTTTAAGGAACTCAATACTGTTTTCTGTAATGACTGCACCAATTTACATTTCCACCAACAGTGCACAAGGATTCCCTTTTCTCCACATTCTCACCAACACTTGTTATATCTTGTCTTCTTGGTAATAGCCATTCTAACAGCTGTGATGTAACAATCTAATTATGGTTTTGATTTGCATTTACTGATGATTAATGATGTGGAGGATCTTTTCAGGTACCGGCTGGCCATTTGTATTTTCTCTTTGGAAAAAAAACACCCTATCTATTCAGATCCTGTGCCCACTTTTTTGAACTGTACAACTGGATTTTTTCTTTTGAACTGTGTGTGTTCTTTATATGTTTTGAATATTTATCCCTAATCAGATATATAATTTGCAATATATTCTTCAATTTAGTAGGGTATCTTTTCATTTTATTCATTATTTTTATTATTATTATTTTCTGTGTGGAAGCTTTTTAGTTTGATATAGTCCCACCTGTTTTTGATTTGTTTGGTCGGTTTTTGTTGCCTTCGCTTTTGTTGACAAATTTTTAAAAAATCATTACTAAGCACCTGGGTGGCTCAGTTGGTTAAGCATGTGACTTTGTCTCAGGTCATGATCTAGGGGTTTGTGATTTCAAGCCCCATGTTGGACTCTGTGCTAACAGCTTGGAACCTGGAGCCTGCTTCGGATTCTGTCTCCCTTTCTCTTCCCCCACCCACTCACACTCTGTCTCTTTCTCTCAAAAATAAATAAATGTTTAGAAAAAAATTTTTTTAATCATTACAAAGTTAAGGAGCTTAATGCCTATGTTTTTTTTTTCCTAGAAGGTTCGTAACTCCAGTTTTCATATTCAACTCTTTGAACCAAATCAAGTTAATTTTTAAATAAGATCTAAAATAGTTTCATTGTTTCACAGGTTACTGCCCAATTTGCCCAGCACCATTTATTGAAGAGATTGTCCTTACCCCACTGGTCCCTTTGTCCTAAATTAAGTCACCATATATGCATGAGTTTTATCAGAGCTCTTTATCCTGGTCTTTTGATCTGTGTTTTATGATAGTAACATATTATTTTATTTATCATAGCTTTGTAACAGAGTTTGAAATCAGGGAGCATGATGTCTCCGGCTTTACTCTTCTTTATCAATATTATTTTGGGTATTCAGAGTCTTTTGTGGTTCCATACAAATTTTAAGATTGTTCTATTTTGTTTAAAAGTACCGTTAGAATTTTGATAGAAATTATGTTGACTCTGTCGATTGCTTTGGGTAATATGGATATTTTAACAATATTAATTCTTCTAGTCCATAAGCATGGAATATCTTTCTGTTTATTTATATCTTCAATTTTAGTCCTTAATTTCTTGTAGTGTTCAGCATATAGGTCTTTTATTTCCTTAGTTAAATTTATTCTTAGGTATTTTATTCTTTTTGATACATTTTCTCTTTCTAATAGTTTGTTATTAGCATGTAGAAATGTATCAGATTTCTGTGTATTTATTTGGTACCCTGCAACATTACTAAATTCATTCATTAGTTTGAACAGTTTTTTGACTGAGTCTGTAGGGTTTTCTATATATAACATGTCATCTACAAATAGTGATATTTCCATTTCTTCCTTTCCAGTTTGGCTGCCTATTATTTCCTTTTCTTGCCTAATTTCTCAGACTTCTAAAACTATGATGAATAAAGGTGGCAAAATTGAGAATCCTTATCTTATTCTCCATCTTAAAAAATAATTTAAAGTTTTTACTCTTGACTGTGATGTTAGCTTGTCATATGTGGTTTTTATTATGTTGAAGTACCTTCTCTTTATTCCATTTTGTTCAGAAAAATATAATTTTATTATAAATCAGTGTTGAATTTTATAAGATGCTTTTTCTGCATCTATTGAAATTATCATATAATTTTTATCTTTTATTTTGTTAATGTGGTGTATCACATTGAATGATTTGTGGATGTTGAACCATTTTTGCCTCCCCTCCCTGGAATAAATCCCTCTTGATCATTTTGTATGATTCTTTTAATATATTATTGAATTAGATTTGCTAATATTTTGTTGAGGGCATAACTTTTCATTTTTAGGAACTTTAAGAACAAATGTAGCCCAAGGTTTGTAGAAGGAAAGAAATAGTAAAGATTAGAGCAGGAAAAATGTAAATATAAACTACAAACAAAAAAGGTGACTCAAATAAATAAAATCAGAAATGAAGGAAATAAAACAAATGATACTACAGAAATACAAAGGATCATAAGAAACTACCATTGACAGTTACATGCCAACAACTTGGACAACCTACAAGAAATGGATAAATTCCTAGAAACATACAACCACACAAGACTGAACCATAAAAAATAGAAAATCTGAGAGATAGCTTACTAGCAAGGAAGTTGAATTAGTAGTCAAATACCTCCCAACAAACAAAAGCCCAAGACCTGATGGCTTCATTGATGAATTTTCCCAAACACTCAACAAATACCAATTTTTCTCAAAAACATCCACAAAAATAGAAGAGGAGGAAACACTTCCAACTCAATTTTATGGAGCTAGCATTACCCTGATACCAAAACCAAAAAAGTAACACCAAAAATTACAGGTCAGTATTCCTGATGAACATTGATGGAGAAACCCTCTTGCATTTTTTTAATAATAATGAATTGAGCTTTGTTTGATTGACTTTTTTGTCTTTTAATCCTTGATTTTTAAAATAAACCTTGTTTTAGGAGACTTAAAAAATTTCATACCAAATAAGAAAATAACAAAAAGAAAATTTAAATTCCCTTAAAACTCATAAACCCAAAGTATCCATTATTAACATTTCAGTGACTGTTCTTTCAGACAAGCATACACATGTAGAAATACAGAACTATATACATTTTTCCAAATATTGCTCTATTTACATTTTTATGTTTTTTATTATCCTTTGAGAAGCACACATTTTATACATTATTCTTTCTGTTATATGGTATTTCATTATATAGATATAGCTTTTCTTGATTTTTCCCCCAAATCTTTTAGAAAATACATTTTTCTAGTCACAAGTATCATTTGCATCAATTCTAGTTAACTACATAAATTGGAATAAAACAACTAAATATCTGGTTTTCAAAGTGTTACAATTGGTAACATGCTGAATGTTATTATTCTTTAAACTTACTTCATTATTTGTGCATGATTTAATATGAAAACCAAAAAATCAATTTTATTTCTAGACTAATAAAATTTCTACATTTATTTTTAGGACTACCTTACTGACTTGAAATTGTTAATAAAACTTTTTTATTTAAGTGTGAAATTCTTGGCATAAATCTTAGGCTGAAAGAAATTCCTGCTAACTCATCACATTAAATTGTAAAATAAAGAAACCACTTAGACTGAAACAAATTAAGTAATTTTCTGGTGCACTAACATTGATGCTTTATGTTTATAATGAAAAGGAAAACAAGTTTTTATAATCGAAGATTTTGTAAGCTATTGCCTTGTCATTAGCTTAGTCAAGAAAGTACCTCATTATCTAAATCACTTTTTGGAAAAAAGTAAGCTAGACTATGCTGAGATTCAGTAGAAGTCTACAAATTACAGCAACTTAGTTGAGCTTAAGTTATTCGTGACTCAGATGTTTTGTTTTGTTTTGTTTTGTTTTGTTTTGCAACCCATTTTTCCCTCATTATAAAAATAATTTCTCTGAAAAATAAAGTTAGATTCTTAATATGAGGTTGTATGATCAGAAGTTTTAAGGTATTATTGCATAGTTACACAGATTTAAATGCCATTTGTAAGTTGTTTTAGCCTATTTATTTATTTCAGATGGAAGGCTGTACAAATGACACCTCATTCCACAGCACATAAGTCTAAATTTTCTACTACTGATCGGCATACCTGCATTGTCTTTTGTGAGAGAAGCAATTCATGAGCTCTTTAACCAAACAGAAAGAACAAAGATTCTGTGTTCACAACACATTCACTCTATAATTTAATTCAGAGTACCCATGGACTACATTTTGAGAAGCTTGCTGTACCATTTAGAAATAGTCTTTTAGCCAATTCCTCTATAGTGCCAGGGATGTCCTCTGGAGAGCATAGGGTCTCTAAGTTGCCATATTTCCTAGCCTTTTAATCCATGCCTGATAAAATTGGAGCCTTGTTCTGCTCTGCATCTGTGTTGATGAAGCTCTGACAGTCAGCCTGAGTTAATGACTTCTTTGATCCCATTACTGCTGCACTTCCTTCCCTGGCTGTGAAATAGATAAAGCACCTGGACCCACGGTGATGACATCTGTCTGACCTAGTGTATCACCATCTGCCATCTGTGATTGCCCCCGAGCCAGGCCTTTTGGACGAGTTTGGTGCCCACACTCTCTTGTACACTCTCACTCACCAACCTCACTACATCAAGTGTTAACCTGAATTTTGCTTGACTTTTGTCTCATCCCTG
Organism: Suricata suricatta; assembly: GCF_006229205.1. Taxonomy (NCBI): domain Eukaryota; kingdom Metazoa; phylum Chordata; class Mammalia; order Carnivora; family Herpestidae; genus Suricata; species Suricata suricatta. The sequence goes on from NC_043700.1 coordinate 165,342,123, forward strand.
CCTATTTATTGAAATACTCATTCAGTTGAAGCAAGAGGAGCAACCATCTTTTCTACAACTTTTGCTTTAAGTCTCTATTGGCAAATATTAATAAATTTATTCCTGAATGCCCTCATGTTATGAAAAATATCTAATCAATAGTAAGAATGATGGATAAATGAAGTGTCTTATTAAATTCAGTAATTATCTAACTGGAATAGGATCTTGAAATAAGAGAAGTTATGCATTTGCTGGTTTGTTTGTTTTGAGAAGAAACAATTTCATGAGACTCTTCCCAGAATTGGAAAACACAGGTGACTTGGTAAATGTGGGTCCTTGGGCAATCTGGCAGGGGCCTGAAGTTGCGGTTGTGTGTTGGAGAATGGGAGGAGCCGTCCCTGCATGGCCTCTGTTTTCAGGACCCCTGGGAACGTGGGACTCGTTGGAGTCCCAGGAGGGCATGTGGGATGGGGCCTTCCTGATGGCTGGCCAAGTGCATCAATAACCAGCGATGTGGAGCCTTCCTGGTTAACAGCCACGTGATTGCTGGGGAATGGGAGGAACTGTCCCTGGGAGCAGGGACTTGATGAGGTCCTGGGAGAATGTGTGGGACAGAGCCTCCCTGGTCACCAGCCAAGTGCGTCAGTGCCCGCACACAACTGCAAGCTGTTCCTGTTCTGTCCTTCCTTTATCTGTAACTATTGTTCTGATGAATCATTTTCTGTGCTCTCCATGCTGGCAAGGAGGGTATAAAATAAGATGCTGTTTTTAATAAAGTTTGCCATTAGCCATTAGCTCTTGGTCCGTCTCCACTGCTTTCGGGGATGTACACATTTCCACTGCTTTCCAGGAACGTCCATGTTTCCATTGAGGAGTGTCCCTTGTTCATGTTCCCATTAGCCATCAGCTTTTGGGAACGTCTTTCTTCCCATCGGCCATCAGCATTTGGGAAGGTCATTGCGTTGCTCGTCCTCTCCCCAGGTCCCCTCCTCACGAAGGAGAATGTACCACAGTTGTGGTAAAGAGCAGATACACATGTGATGCTGGGAAAAAAGAATTGATTCAATATCCAACACTAAGCATCTCATCTCTTTTTGAGTTCTTTCCCATTGTTTCTGAGACTTTTCTCTGAATAAATCTGCATAAAAATTAATTGTATCCTTCTAAGAAATCTATTCTCTGCACCTGTGTGACTGCTGATCCACTTCTAGAAGGCTGGAATTTTATTTCTTAGAAAAGGTAAAACAAAGATAGATAATGTGAACTGAAGGACACAAGTCACAAATACAAGCAAGATTCCCATACTGAAAGGAGAGAAATGAAAATAAACAATTGCGTATTCAATAGGGATGCTCTCAGTTGTCTTGCCCAACTAGGTTACTAGTTCTCTGCCAGCACATTTCTCTCAAACCTAGAAGATCTTTCTCCGAAGATGCTGATCAACCAAAGGGAAAAAGTTTATCATTCATGTGTGAATATTAGTGATGCATAGTAATCTTTGGATTGTATAGGGCTTCTCTTCTTTAAACTTCCCAGTATTCTTCCTATTTTATGTTATAAGCATATATATATATATATATATCTATTCATCTGTAATAAAAATTAACATTGAGTAAATACTTATGTGGGGCAGTATGCTAAGCAACTTAAATTTTATTATTATTATCATTATCATTTAAAGTTTGTACCTCTTAATTCCCTTCACCCATTTTGCCAATTCTCCCCCACACACCCCTTCTTTTCAGCAGCCACTAGTTTATTCTTTGTATTTTTGAGTTTGCCTCTGTGTTTTGTTTGTTTGTTTATTCATTTGTTTCTTTAGATTCCACATATAAGTGAAATCATATGGCATTTGTCTTTCTTTAATAGACTTATTTAATTTAGCATAATACCCTCTACCTCCATCCATCTTGTCACAGATGGCAAGATTTCATTCTTTTTTGTGACTGAGTAACATTTTTGTGTGTGTGTGTGTACCACATCTTTATCCATTCATCTATCAATGAACATTTAGGTTGTTTCTATATCTTGACTATTATAAATAATGATGCAATAAAATAAGGGTGCATAGGTGTTTTCATTTTCTTTGGGTAAATACCCAGGAATGGAATTATTGGATCATGTAGTATTTATATTTTTTATTATTTGAGAAACTCCATACTATTTTCCACAGGGGTTGCACCAATTTGCATTCTCACCAGCATTGCACAAGTGTTCCCATTTCTCCACATCCTCACCGACATTTGTTATTTCTTGTCTTTTTGATAATAGCCATTATGACTGATGTGAAGTGACATCTCATTGTGGTTTTTATTTTCATTTCTCTGATGATTAGTGATGTTGATCATCTTTTCATGTGTCTGTTGGCTGTCTGTATGTCTTCATCAGAAAAATATCTATTCAGTTCTCTTCCCATTTTATAATTGGATTATATGTGAGGTTTTGGTGTTGAGTTGCATGAATTCTTTTTATATTATAAATATTAAACCTTTAATTGATAAATTATTTGCAAATATTTTCTCCCATTAAGTAAGTTGCCTTCTTATTTTGGTGGTGGTTAATTTGCTATGCAAAATCTTTTTATTTTGGTGTAGTCCTAACAGTTTAATTTTCCTTTTGTTTCCAATGCCTGAGGAGATATTTCATACATATGTTGCTTAGGTCAATTTTGAAGAGACTTATGCTTATATTAAATTCATAATATTTTTAAATTTTTACAGTAAACTTACAAATTAATCACTTCTTAATTTTCACTTAATAATTGAAGAAACAGGGTCTTAGAGGTTAAATTTTTCAACATCGGTTAACTAAGTGATAGAGTTAGATTTGAACCCAATCTGTCTGGTTCCAAGCTTAAATTTTTAATGCCCCCAAAATGCCTCAGATAATTGTAAAACTTATGAGGGATAAAAAAGAAGGAGGTAAGCCAAGAAACAGACTCTTCACTGAGAACAAGCTGATGGTTACCAGAGGGGAGCTGGCTGGGGGATGGATAAGATAGGTGATAGGGATCAAGGCGTGCACTTGCCATGATGACCACTGAGTGTTATATGGAAGTGTCGAATCACTATCTTGTACATGGAGACTAATGTTAGCTATCTAAAATTTAAACCCCTCAACTGCTTACTTCTTTAATTTTCATATCTCACTTTAATAAGTTTCAAATTATATTCCATAACCATTTTTTATTTCTCCAATTTCCAGTCTAATAATTTGTTTTTGTTGTTTGTTTATGTCCTACTTGACACTTGACACAGATTTGATTGATATAATTGGGTAGAAATGCTGTGGGTTGTTGGTGACACCACTTAGGCCCTATCTGGAGAAAATCTTGTTACAATATGGCCAATGTGGTCAGAGAAATGAATGCTCAGAAGGATGCTACAGGTGCTTGTGTCTCTCTGTACCTGATTCACTTATAAAAACACATATTCAATTCATACAATAAAATACTAGAGTCATTAACTATATTTCCGAATGATATATGAATAAAGTTATAAAATTTTCATAAGACAATGTTACTATAATTACAAGATCTAGAACCATATGATTCCGTCTGTTTTTTATTATTTTATGTCTTTATTATTTTATTTTGAGAGACAGAGACAGAGAGAGAGCGGGAGAGGGGCACAGAGAGAGGGAGATACAGAATCTGAATCAGGCTTCTGGCTCTGAGCTGTCAGCACAGAACTCAACGCAGCACTTGAACCCATGAACTGTGAGATCATGACCTGAGCTGAAGTTAGACGCTTAGCTGACTGAACCACCCAGGAGCCCCCATATGATTCCAAGTCTTAATTTATTTCATACATGGTATATATGGAGTGAACAAATATATAGGTGTGTGTGCTACAACTTTTTAAAAATAACATGTTACATAGAATACAAAGTGTCAGGTGGTGAGTTATGGTCCAACAACAGACCACAAGAGAAACTGAAGTACAGAAGTTTATTACTCACGGGTCCTAGAGGAAGTACCTAATATGCCTGCAGCAGCCACATGGGAAGTTAAAGGCCAAGTACAGACAGAAAAAGAGGCAAGACCTGAGCCACAAGCCTTTATTAGGATCTAGGATCTGTGAGTGGAGTGCTTTGGTATTCCCAGGTTAATGCTGGATCTATCAATTAAAACCAAAAAAGTGAGGGTTTGGTAAATCCCATAACAGTCCTATATAAGGGGCACATAAGGGGAAGGTACTGAGAGGCAGAGGAGACTATTGGTCACGGGACTGTTGGGGAAGTCACATCAGGAATTTATATCTCTTGTGACTCTATAAGCCGCTATATGGGACATGTTTACGGGCTCAGTTTAAGTTCTCTGAGGGCCGCTTGGTCAAAGAAAAGGGGTGCCACGGCAGGGGTACCTTGGAATAGCTTTGTTAAACCCTTGATACTGTGTGGAAGTGTTGACATTAATCTTGGCTACAATATAATCATCCGGGCAGATCACTTTCAAGTAAAGCAAACAAAAGAAAACAAAACAAAAACAACACACACACACACACACACACACACACACACACACACACCCCAATAAACTCCCTACATGCTCAAAATTTCCAACAAGATTTTCTTGCCCTTTGTTTAAAGATAAACAAACCAGTAAGGGTCACTGAATATCCAACAAAAACATTTAATATGACAGATGGGAGCAGAACAAACAATGAGAGAAAGCTATAAAAAGGAACAGATAATACTAACCTGGGAGAAGATAATTTTAAAAAATGGAAAAAGAAACAACAAAACTACCATTAATATCCTGATAGAAATAAGAAAAGGTACTGCATCCATTAAAAATAGCAGGATATACTAAAAAGGATATATTTAGAGAACAAAAAAAAAGCCTTAAACATTAGAAACGTAATGATAGAAAAAGAAGAAGTCTCAATAGGAAGTTGAAGGACAAAGTCAGGGAAAACTGCCAGAAAGTAGAACAAAAATGAAAAGATTTTTATTTTTTTAAATGTTTGTTTATTTTTGAGAAAGACACAGTGAGAGCCAGGGAAGAGGAAAGAGGGGGAGAGGAAGAAAAGATTTTTTAAAAAGAGAAAGAAGGTAATTAAAGAACAAACTCAGAAAATCCTAGAGCAGGGAAAAAAACAGTATGAAATTATCAAAAGTTTTCAGCAATACTTCTAAGAACTGGAAAGAATATAAATATTCAGTTTGAAAGAGCCCATAAAATGACCAGATGAGGAGGGAAAATTGACCTAACTCAAGGCACTAGTAACATGTAGAAAAAAATAAAAAATACCTGTCGAGACGGATCTATATTCCATCAAGATGTAAAGCAAGACAAATAGAAGCTGATGAGAAACATTAAACACCCGTTGGACAAGGTAAAGACATTATCAAGACATGTAGATTCTGGAAAAGTTTACCTTCGATGTGTCCTTTTTGATAAACTCCTTGAGAAAAGGAGGAAATTGAGTAAGTGGGAGACAGGATATACGGACAGAAGAAGCTACATCAGAAAAGTGAAGGGAATTTGGGGGTTGATGGTGATGAATGAGAGATTCCGTGTTCACATTTGTACTTTACGCACAGAGAGGTATAAATCCAGACAAACAAGTCAATAAATAGACTCTGAGAGTGTTCCTAAATTACATAAAATCTGCAGAGTATCTGATGCATTTGAATGTATTAAAAATGTTTCAGCAAACTACAGGGAATTTCTAATAAATCAGCACAATAGTTCTTGACTTCAAAGTGTTTACAATCTAGGAGGGAAGCAGAGAATCTGTATTAAAGATTAAAGACAATATGTAGTATCAGGTGAAAAGATGATAAAAGATATAATAAAAACAATAAAATAAAAGTAGCATTGGGTTAGAAAAAGCAGAATAATAAGGAAGAACTGTTATATCCTGTTTGCCATATTTGACTGGAAAACTATGATGCCTTTCAAAAATTCCATTACTTCTCCAAGATTTTCTGTGACTCAGATTTTCCAAAGGATTTTCTTCGGTCTTTGAAGATATCCCAAAATAGTGCCAACCATACTTTGAGTTGTATTAACATTGTATAGGAGACTATTCATACGAGAAAAAATATATTTAGATGGATTAGGACAGGTATGTTTGTTTAAGAAATATTCTCACTAATTTACAATCATATAAAAATAATGAGATCACAGAATTTTAGAGTTAATACTTAGTAAATTAATTTCCTCATTTTGTTGAAGGTGAACTTGGTATAATCACTTTCCATAACTTCCATGATTCACTAAAAACTCTGAAAAAGGCACATGTAGAAGTCTCACCAGAGACAAAAATTCTCCAATTATTTTCCGTTCTCCTATCTTCAAATTCAGGAGAGAACAGGGGAATGAGAGTGTAACAAAAACTCAGAAAATTAAAAATATATACATACCTATTACACTTAAAAAATTAGCTACAGGACAGAACAAGTGAATAAGTTGTAGAAATCACAGTAGGTGTTTCTGCAAGTAAATATACATCAATCATCCAATATAAAAGAATTTCATCACACTGATATTTACCAAATCAGGGCTATGGCAAAATAATCATTCAGACACCCTCTTCCTCTAGAACGGATAAGATGATGATGATGGTTTTTTGTATAAGTGAATAGATGAGAATACTTTTTTTGCCCCACATTATGGCTAGAAATGAATACATGAGCACATTTAATGAAAATCTGCTATTTAATAATTAAGGAATTTCTTCCTGGAAAGACAGCTCACAATTTTGCCAAAGTCTAAGAATAGTGTTCCTTTTATCCAAGTTAGAATTCAAGTTTAGAGAACTTTTTACATTTGCCAAGAAAGCACTCAAATTTTGCACATATTCCTCAAAAGTTGTCTGCTAACTACAAACATTTTAGACCATGGAAGAAATAGAAGCTCTTATATAAATGACAGCTCTCAGTTACCCTTCTAGGTTTTTAAACAATCAAAGAGCAAATGGAAAAGGGAAAAGCTGAACACATGCCAAATTTTTTCTTTGTACAATAATTCTAATATAAGAAAAATAAGGCAAGGAGAGACTATGTATTTTTAAAAGACAGTATATCTGCCAATGACTTTGAGGAAAAGATGCTTATTCTTTGTTTTTCTCAAAATGAAGACCTTTACAGAGGCACTGGGGTGGCTCAGTCTGTTAGGTATTTGTCTCTTGCTTTCAGTTCAGGTCATGGTCTCACGGTACATTAGATCAAGCCCTGTGGCGGGTTCTGTGCTGACAGTATGGGGTCAGCTTGGGATTCTCTCTCTCCCTCTCTCTTTCTCTCTGCTCCTCCCATGTGCATCCTTTCTGTCTCTCAAAATATATCAATAAACGTGAAATTTTTGTAAAAAAAGAAGACATTTACAAATACTGGGGAGTAATGCAAAGATCCACAATCATCCTGTTCCCAAGAAACAACCTTGAGGTTTGGACAAGTGGAGAACAGAGTTTCTGAGTTTAAAAGTGCCCCCTTGTGGAAATTATCAGTCATTGCTGCCTCTCATAATTTTGTTTCATTTGCTTACTTGATACCTGGTACCTTAAGATTTATGAAGGTTTCTGATGAAAGCTGACCAATGAATCACATCAACAAAATAATTATGACTTATTGGCCACACAGTTTTATTTGATAGCACCATTGATACATGCAAGCTGAAGATACAGCATAGTTTTTATTTCAATCACGGCATCCTTAGTGTTTAGCATAGTGCCTGGCACAAAGCAGAAGATAGATTTTTTTTTCAACTACCACAATGATTACACAGTCACATAATCTGGAAATCTAAAGACAGCATTCATTATTCTCCTCTTCATACCCAATACCCAGTAACCTAGTTCCATTAATTGTACTTCGGAAACTTCGTTCTATCCAGACCTACTCCATTTTGCTGCCCAGGTTTAAGCCAACATAATCTCATCTCTGGTCATTGGCAATGGCCCCCAATGGTCCAGTCTGACCCAGCATTAACTGCTAGCAGAGGAATATTCAAAGAGAAACTAATTAACTGTCCCCTTGGCCTTGTGTGTGTATATATATATACACACAAAGAGATGGACTTCCAGTACTGTAGAGTGAAAATGTTACCACATCCCCCCGAAAAAAACTATAAAACTATAAAACTAGATAAAATATTTAAAAACAAACATTTAAGAGCTCTAGAAATCAATGAAAGGTAATTAGCTTAAATAATATCTTCTCAGTAGCTGTTAGTATTTAATGTTCTAGGTATTCATTTTGGTGGTCATTATTTAAGACAAGAATGCCACATGGCTATCACTATATTGTACACTTGAAACTAATATAACACTGGATGTTAACTAGACTGGGATTGAAAATAATTTAAAAAATAACACATGATTGAATTAAATTTGGGAGGTCCTACTCAAATTTTTAAAAATCTTACCAACAGGTACGTTTTAATGGGGCACCAGAGTGGTTTGGCTGGTTAAGTGTATGACTTTTGATTTCGGCCTTGATCATGACCTCATGGTTCCTGAGATCAAGCCCCATGTCAGGCTCCACACTGACCACATGGGATTCTCTTTCTCCCTCTCTCCTTGCTCCTTCCCCACTCACTCATTCATTCTCTCTCTCTCTCTCTCTCTCTCCCTCTGTCTCTCAATAAATAAACTTAAAAAATAATAAAGTTATGCTTTAAAAAACATTCACCAAAATAAGAAAGACAAAAAATAACAAGTAACAAGGATGTGAAGACAAACCCTCATGTACTATTGGTGAGAATATAAATTGGTACAATCACCGTGCACAACAGTATGGAGGTAGGACACCTGGGTGGTGCCGTTGCTTAAGGTCTGACTCCTGATTTCAGTTCAGGTCATGATCTCACAATGAGATCAAGCCATGCACCTGGCTCTGCACTGGTCATGGTGTCTGCCCAAGTTTCTCCCTCTCCCTTGGCCCCTCCCCCACTTGTTCATGCTCATGCTCTCACTGTCTCTCTCCAAAAATTTAATAAATTAATTTTTAAAAACAGTATGGAGGTTCCTCAAAAAATTAAAAATAGAAATACCATACATTCCAGCAATTCTGCTACTAGGTATTTAACCAAAGAAAACAACAGGCACTAATTAAAAAGATACATCCACTTTTATGTTTACTATACATTATTTACAATAGCCAAGATATGAAAGCAACTTAAGTGTCCATTAACAAATGAGTGGGTAAAGATGTACTACATACTTACAATGGAATATGATGCAGTCATAGAAAAGGATGAAATCTTGCCATTTGTGGCAACATGGATGGCCCTAGAGGGTAGTACACTAAGTGAAATAGGTCAGACTGAGAAAGACAAATGCTGTCTGATTTCACATACATGTAGAATTTAAAATAAATGAATAAACAAAAAGAATCAGATATATAAATACAGAGAACTGATAGTTGCCAGACAGGAGGGAGGTGGGGAGACAGGCAAAAATGGGTGAAGGAGAAGGGAGATAGTGGCTTCTAGTAATGGAATGACTAAGTCATAGGAATAAAAGGTACACCATAGGGAGCATACTCAATTGCGTTATGCATGGCAAGGGTTGGTAGCTACACTTGTGGTGAGCATAGCATAACTTATAGAGATGTTGAATCGCTATATTGTACACCTGAAACTAATGTAACATTGTGTGCCAACTATACTAAAAAAAACTAAACAACAAAAAGTTACATGAACCTAAAATAAAAACATACTCAAAATCCAGGTTATTAAGAATACATTACAAATTTTAATTAAATTCTTTGTTGGTAAATTAATATTATTTCTAAAAATAAAAATGATAGCATAGTTTTTAGTAAATTAGTACTTTCATATGCCATTTGTAATCCATCGCCATTGAAATAAGTGTAGGAAAAATTCTGAGCTAAAATTCAACAGTACTAATTTAATGTGTTCAGATTTTATTCATGAAGCAAAGAAGGCCACATAGCTACTTAACAGGGAAAATTCATGATAAATATACTATGAAAGATTCTGTTTTTAAACTTCTTATTTTAACAAAATTATAAATGGTTGTAAATGTATATGGTGAGAATTCAGAGGTGAATAAAGAAGAAAGGTTTCTCCATGACAATAATATAAAAAAATAAATTCTTATTTTCCTTGCCTCTTTTCTGCTCCCTGTTCTCAGTTAATGTGTAATATTATACAAAGGTTGAAACAAAATGCTATCTGGCAAATTGGGGTCAGCATCTATGCTGTTATTAAATACGTTTTAACAAAACTGAGTTTGAAGAGTTCATGTTTTAAATTGACACCACTGCATCACAGACATGCATATTATACAGTGACAGTGATGTGCCAACTCATAGTCCCCCCTCCCAACTTCAGTAGATATTCAAAAACTAGTCTGACTCTGAATGTGTTTTCTACATTTTGAATATAGGAATAATTGCCATCCAGCAAATTGAGTTGTTTGGTGTTCTATGATTTAAAAAGTTAAGAACTTTTCACCCTGAACAAAAGGTTAACACGTATGTTTGTTTGTTTGTTTTATTTTTATTTGGATAGGAATGGGAAGAAGGGCAAAAGGAGAGAATCCCAAGCAGGCTCCATGCCCAGCACAGAGCCATTTATGTAGCTCAATCCCATGACCCTGGGATCATGATCTGAGCAGAAATCAAGAGTCAGACTCAACTGACTGAGCCACCCATGTGCCCCAAGTTTAATATATATGTTTAAAGTGTACATTCCATAAGTCTCAAGTACTTGTTCATTTCACTTCTGATATCTTCATTGACTCATTGGTTGTTCAGAAGCATGTGGTTAACTTCCACCTATCTGTGATGGTAACTAATGATAGCCATCAATACGGAAATCTAATTTCTAGTCCTGTAATGTATACCTCAGAATATTGATAAGAACAAGAACCATAGATGTTGAAGTCTCAAAGAATTGTTTATTGTTGCAACTCCAATCAAAGATATGACTTTGGTGAAAATTAAGTCTTATAATTTCATGACATACTTTGTGATGATCCTATTGTGTAGATTCTAATTCTCGCCTTGTTGCCTAAATCATATTTTCTTGTTCACCAACATGACCTTGGATAAGTACAAACGTGATGACACTAACCCCATCAGCAATTCTCTGTTGATTACGGAGAATAGTCAAGAGTCCTTTGTATTCTTTTGTGACCTCACTCCTGTTTTTTTCTCCCTAACCAAATAACCTTGTTCTTCCCTTCTCTCCAGTATTATATCAGTGATAATTGACTCGTTCCAGGTACCCAACCAAACTACGTTGCTTCATATCTTTTTGCATTTATTCAAGCTCTTTTCTCTCTAATAATCCTCCCACCCCGACTTTCAGTTTAGATTCTCTTCACTTTCCTTCTTCCATACTCGGTAGGTTATTATTATTAATATATTCGTCCTCAGATTCCCCAAGAAACTTTTCATATCTTCCCACCCCAAGAAAAAGTTAATCACACTGATACTGGGCTGCTACTTCTGTTTCTTGTCCATGATTCTCTTCTTGCACTTAGGACACTAATGCAATTTGCTTATTCTTCTAGCTCATCAGATACGCTATGAACCCCTTGAGATTAGGCACCAAATCACCAACATTTTATATATGTCTTGACACAGTGGATATTGAATAAATGTTTGCTAGAAGACTAAAAGAGTAAAACTGGAACTGTACAGGGTACAGGAGGTAAGCAGGAAATCGAATCTGTGAACAGAGATCCTATCAGGGAGAATGACCTCTTGTTAAGAGAGGTAGATATCACTAAGTACCAGAATCCTGGGAGGCACTGAACTATTCATTTAACATAGATCATTTCATTTCGTTTGCCAGACTTCAGTCACTGGCATTCTTTAATGCCTTTACCATGTTTACCCAATTTCTATACACACTGTTTACTTGATATTTCTGTTTAAATTGACTCCCATTTTATTCACTAAGTTTATTTTAGTGGAAACTTTGCATCTTTATTATAAATAGAAAATTTAGCATTGGGTCCAAATACACAAATTATACTTAAAAATAAATATAATGGGAGTTTAGCTTGAGCTAATGGCACAGTAGGTAATTAGGACAGATCCTCCCACGGAGAACAACAGGAAAAGCTAAACAAGATATTTTTAAAAGCTTGTTCCAATGCATTGGAAATCCACCAAGGCATGGAAGATTTTAAAGGCAAGATCTGAAAGAATATAGGAAACTAGAGAGTTGATTCTCACACTTAGAGCCACTTATTTTTCCACAAATACTTGTTCTGAAATGATTAGGGCCGAGCAGAGTTTTCTAAATAGTTGCATATCAAGAGAGGGGGAAAAAATAATGAATTTCAGGACTTGATAAAGAGGAAGACTAGCAAAAATGCAGACTTTTCATTTTGGCCCCAAAGGGCTACCCTTACAGAGCAAAAGTAAACGAGAATATGCTAGTCTTCAAGAGGACAGATTCCAATTCTCAGCCTCAAAACTCTGGATCAGGCTAGTGTCTCTCACCTGCAGGAAACCAACCTAAATATTTTCTGGGATAAGATAATATCATCCAGGTCCCCCAAATCATCTCTAGATGTTTTCATACAAGTGATACGTCATGGAGTGATGATCCAGAAGGAAAAAAAGTGTTAAAAGAGCTATGGTTATCAGGCATAAACTTTAAAGTACTTATATTTTATTTTATTTATTTTATTTTATTTTTTTAAATAGTTTATTGTCAAATTGGTTTCCATACAACACCCAGTGCTCTTCCCCACAAGTGCCCTCCTCCAACACCACCACCTCTTTCTCCCCCTCCCCCTTCCCCTTCAACTCTCAGTTCATTCTCAGCATTCAATAGTCTCTCAAGTTTTGCATCCCTCTCTCTCCCCAACTCTCTTTCCCTCTTCCCCTCCCCCTGGTCCTCCATTAGGTTTCTCCTGTTCTCCTGTTAGACCTATGAGTGCAAACATATGGTATCTGTCCTTCTCTGCCTGACTTATTTCGCTTAGCATGACATCCTCCAGGTCCATCCACTTTCCTACAAATGGCCAGATTTCATTCTTTCTCATTGCCATGTAGTACTCCATCGTGAATATATACCACATCTTCTTGATCCACTCATCAGGTGATGGACATTTAGGCTCTTTCCATGTTTTGGCTATTGTGAACA
>NC_043700.1:165355279-165355387 GCF_006229205.1 Suricata suricatta
CTATGCATCAGCATTTCTGTATCCCTTGGGTAAATCCCCAGCAATGCTATTGCTGGGTCATAAGGGAGTTCCATGGATAGTTTTATGAGGAACCTCCACACTGTTTTC
>NC_043700.1:165355487-165405577 GCF_006229205.1 Suricata suricatta
CCAGCATCTATAGTCTCTTGATTTGTTCATTTTAGCCACTCTGACTGGCATGAGGTGGTATCTCAGTGTGGTTTTGATTTGTGTTTCCCTGATGATGAGTGATGTTGAGCATTGTTTCATGTGCTTATATTTATAAGGTAGTTATATATTTACTAAATATGAGTTATTAATGAGATTTTGGCTAAGAAATAGAAAATAGATATAATAACCATACCAAAGCAAGATTACAAAAGGATTTTAAAAACTGATATTTTTAATATAAATCTTAGATTAATGAAGTTCCCTTTGGTGCCCAATTTTCTAAAGTTTTTTGTTATGAATAGATGCTATCTGTAATCAAATACCTATTCTTTATCTACTGAGGTTATTCTATGATTTTTACCTTTAATATTATTGGAATTTTCAGATTTTATAATTTCTTCTGTCAGTTTTGTAAGCTTTTTTTATTAGAAATTTTTTAAACTCTGTAGGAGTTTTTGTAAACTCTGATTTTGATGATTTGTACTTCATTTTTCTTCCTCTCTTTTACTTTTTCTTTACAGTTTTTTGGGGGTTAATCGGCATTCTTTTTCTATTTGCATATTTTTTTTTCTTTTATCACTTTCTGGATTATACAAGAAACTTTGAATATTTAAACTACTTTAAGCCTCTTCAACTAATATTATATACGTGACAGGTATTTAAAATTTCTCTATACTTTAAACCTGAAAAGACATTTTTAAATTATCTTATACACTTGGTATTTATACAGATTTCCTCTGTCTTTTATTCCCTGCGACACCTCTGAGCTTCAACCTTAGAACATTTCCCTGAGGCTCTGATTTGGTCAGGTTGTGCTGGTAGTGAATACAAGAGTTTTTGTTTTTCTGAAAAAGCCATTACTCACTTCTTTTTTGAAGTGAAGTACTTTGTGTTAAGTGTATCATTCTAGTTGGTGATCGTTTTTTTAAATTATGTATTTGGAAGGGGGGAGGGACAGAGAGAGAGGATGGTGATTATTTTTTGTGAGCCCTGTGAGAACTGGAGGGAAGGGAGAAAATAAGAAAGGGGGGCTATGTACCATGATGTGAAGCAGGAGCAAGCTTGGAGAGCCCGCAAATGAGCAGCAAGAAGGCAGGATGACTGCAAGGAGCAAACATGGCAAAGAATAGCAGCAAGTGAGAACAGACAAACATTTAGGACCAAATCATGTTAAGGATTTAAGGATTTTTACTTTTAAAGTTTTTACTCTAAACAAAATAAAAAGTCATTAGACAGTTTGGAACAAAGGAGTACCATAAATTTACTTATAATTTTAGGCCAAATTATCTCTAGTCTGTATCTGAGGCTCAGCATAGATAGAGAGTGGGGGTGAAAACTGATATCCCAATCAGGAACCCCCTGTAACAGTCTACATGTAATATAATGAAGACTTGGACTAAGATATCCATGGAATTGGGGAAAAAATGTTTAGATGAATATCATAAAGATAGAGTTGTCATAAACTCTGGGTCTAGAGTTCTTTCTTGTCCAGCAAGAAAGCGGGATGCAGGATTAAAAATGGGAGAAAGGCTAATGTCTGGTAGAAGACGAGATTAAGGGTCCTTGCTCCATTTTTAGAATCAGAAGGCTTACAAACACAGTGATGGATGTGCACAAAGAGACAACGAAATTGTGAACATTAACTCATGGTGTCAGGGAAAGGGGGTTTTGAAGACATGCGGTGTTAGAGGTTTGGGTTAATACAAAACAAAATCCTGGTGCTGGGTGGAAGGCTGTTTACAGCAGATGGGAGGCACCACCTCTGTTTACCTACACAGATCTAAGGGACAAGAAAGACAGAGCCTGCTACCTCAGGGTCCACAAGGCACCTTTCTTTGGCTAATAAGCTCTGCTCTGGGCAACTTTGCCCCACAGAGGTCTATAGCTCTAATTACCCGGTTACCTAATTTGGTCCTTTCTTCCTGTAAAAGCAGCTTTCTGCTATTTTACTAAGTTGGGGGGCATTTCCACCCTGAATACCTAGTCTTGTTTACCTCATATACCTTTGTCCTATACTGGGGCCTTCCCCCACTCCCCCGACTTACCTATACTTATTTTCCCAGTATGTTTATCCAAACTTGGGTGTGAACATCCTATGGCTTTCTCATTCTTGATGCCTTGTTAATCCATTGTGCAGGCTCAGAAAATTCCTAAACTTATTCTCCACATAGAGTCCAAGAGTTTCCCTGATGGATTAAAATGTTTGCATTGAGAGAGAAAAATGAAAATAATTCTGTTTTTGACCTAAACAATAAAAAGAAGAGATGTATATGATAAAGGAATAAGTAAGAAGGAAAAATAAGCAATTCAGTTAGGATAGAGAAAAGATCTATAGTAAAAGGCAATTCAGGTCACACTTTCACTAAAATATTTATGTTGAAAACAAAACCACCTTTAACCAGACTTGTTTATAATAACCAAAGTTTTTATAAAACAGATTTATTGATACAACTTTAATAGTGGTACTTATTATGTGAATCTGGATAGATAGACTACACAAATCATTACATAAATTCTAAAAAGTGCTTTATTTTTATGGAATTTTTAGTATCAACAGTGATATTGGTATCAATATCATTCTTCAAAGAATGACTCTAATTTAGTCTCTAAAACTTCCAACTGACTTTTAGTATTTGAAATCATTATTGAACTTTTTTGTTACAGAATATAACTCTCATGTTCCCTAAAATAGAACAAATATACAGAGATGTGATGCAGTTTTTACTTATATTTAAATATGTATAATATTTGTGCAAATATATTTGTATATACGTTTGTATAAAGGTTAAATCCAAGTGATAAAATTAATTTTACATACACATGATCTTATATATAAATAAGTCAAACTGTATGTTAAGGCAAAATATTAAAACTTGAAATAATATTGTCACTTAACGTTGTGCAAGATAGCCATATGTATTGTGTAAATGTATTATACATATTAAAAAGCAAAAAAAAGTCTTAAATACAATAAGAGAACTGATAGATTAATAAAGACTGTGACCTTAGAATATACAGTCAGCTTTTCAAATTGGGGAGAGAATTATTGTTGAGCATTTATATATTTGTCTCAGAAAAATCAAAGCTTATTTTTTCCTTATTTATGTAGTCTTTCAATTCTCATGAATCTAATTTTGTGCTTTCATGCTGTCTTTTATTTGCTTCTAGTTTGTTTAAAATAGAGTAATAAGAATTCTTCACTCCAAGAATAACTAGAATCTTCAATGCATATTATGTTAAACTTTGCAGATTCGTCTTAAATATATGTTGTTATGACTAATGGAGGAGTCAAAACATCAAAGATTCTTTATGTTTTTGACCAAAGTGTTCTGAAAATGCTTTTCAATAATGCCTTTCCTAGTTCTGACTCTATATTTAGAAAAAAAATAAAAGTGTTATGAAGTCTTTTAAATTGGTGTTTCTCAGTTAATTAGCTTAGTTCATAAGAAGCAGGAAAAAGGAATTCATAAGAAAGCACAAAAATCTTCAGATTTTCTTGATTACTGCTTTGTTAACTCAAAACAATTTGGAATCTTTTTTGGTTACCAAACATAGGATTTCAAAAAAAAAAAAAAAAAAAGTACTTTAATCAAAAGAAAAATCAGCCTTCCTGACTTAACATAGTATTAATTTAAAAACTGGCCCCCATACACAGAGGGCTAAGAGAAACCAAAGAGGCAGACCACTCCAGATTTGTAGATGTCAGTTTTAATAGGCAAGAGAAGCTGCATATGAATATTGTCTTGGATAGTCATAAGATGAATAAATCTCTGCCCCACCTGCCAGAATTTTACAAGTTTATACAGATGCCATGGGGTGTTTGGGTGGCTCAGTCCATTAAGCATCCCACTCTTGATTTTGGCTCAAGTCATGATCTCCCAGTTGTGAGATAGAGCCCCATGTCAGGCTATGCACTGAGCTTGGAGTCTGCTTGGGATCCTCACTCCCCCTCTCTCTGCCTCTCCTTCACCCTCTCTCTCAAAAAAAAACACAAACATTTTTTTTAAAGTTTATATAGAAGTCTTAATGGATTCAGTCACATATTTAGTTCAGATGGTCTCAATGACACATTGCTCTCTTAAGTCTGTGTTCTTGAAATGGTTCCCAAAGTGTGAATAGGTGGGCAGAATGTACATCCCAAGCAGGGGTTTGGGGAGAGGAGCCCCTGGTTGCCTGGGTCTAGCCTGCAGCTCAACTGCTGGTCACATTTTCTCCATGACCTCCTCCATAGACAGATTGCTATCAATGTATACACATTTAATAGTTATATGCTTTTAAGACTGAAGAGAGGCATACTCATCCTCACATGCAAAGACTGCTACTCTGTAATTTGATTATAAAAATGATTTTGTTTCTATACTTAACTGACTTATAATAATAATGTAATTTATACAAGGAAAGAAAAGGGAGCACTGGCACTTAGAGCACTAGGGAATGGTGCCAGATTAGAGCTTTAGATGATAAAAACACTCTAACAATCCAATGTCCCTAAGCTTTTGGATACCTTGCTCTAAACTATACAAGACAGTCTGGCACTTCAATCTCCTTTAGTGCGAGTATTCTTAGGTCCATGTCTCAGAGAACCAGCCAAATTGTTAGAGCCTTTTCCAATCCATCACGCTAAAACTTGGAATTCAGAATCTCTTGTAACTGGCCCTGTGTCAGTAAATTTAGCCTGATTCAACTATATATTCCTCCATCATGATCTCAGAGCCTGGTGATCCATTCTAACACACAGTCTCAAGATTTCTGTTTGTATAAATTGGGGGAAAATCTTACAGCTCTTTTGGTATATAGTGAACCTTCTCTTGGGTCAAAGTCTCTACCTCAACCTTTGAGGAAGTCTGAAAATTGAGTTTAGTGATAGATTTATAATCAAAGAAGGGTAGCAGGTGGTACATACTGAGGAGAATCAGTAGTGCTTGGTCAGGTGACCGCCTCAGAGAGGGCATTATGGTTTGTTTGTTTGTTTGTTTTGTTTTGAGGGCAAAAATAAAAGAACTGCTTTTCCAGGAAGAGAAGATTTGGCAGATTTAGAGGTTTCAAATCCCCAGCTCTATCAGGAACTACCTATATGACCCCATTCCAATTTAGGGGATCTTATCCTTCTTAACCAATGCCTTCACTTTAGCAGAAGATACCCTGAGGGTTTGGGAGTTCAATTCGCATTGTTATTCATTCAGCTACAGGATGAAATTTTGAGTTTGATTTTCAGAAATCTCAGCTGTGCAACACCAGTAGACAAGAATTTCTTTCAGGGAAGATGTGAATGCTTTAAAGTAGTTTATGGGGATCTTGTGCTAAGAATTTGAAGCCCAAAGCTCATCCTTTTTTTGTTTTCTACCGTTTCCAGCATAGTTAGGGGCAACTAATCAGTCTCATTATTACTACTTAGTTCTAAGTAAAAATGTTCTAAGATAGCAAATACATCATCACCTAAAACCTTGTTTCCCATTGGCATATGATTGGAAGTATCCAGTTGCGATGGGTTACATATCTCTGTTACTACATCAAGTCCTGGACTGTCACTGCTCTCTTTACTACTGGAAATAGAATCATTAGTGCCTTCAAATCTGTCAACTACATATCTTCAGAAAGCCCAGACCAATTCAGAAAACTCATCCTTCAGATTCTTTTCCCCTAAACCCAACAAAATTTGTATCAGTCAGGGTTCAACCAAAGAAGCAGAAACATTAAGAAGTACATAATGTTAGATTTATTATAGGGGGTTGATTTAGGCAATTATCAAGACTGATAAAGCAATTCAGAAGTCTCTTGGTCATGATGCCAGGAAGGACAACCTGGAAGTCTTTGGCACATGCTGACTTCACAGTCCATAGGTGGAATTTCTCCTTCTTCAGGGAAACCTCAGCTTTACTTTTACAGCCTTTCAACAGATTCAATCAAACCTCGTCATATTATCTAGAATAATTTCCCTTTCTTAGAGTCTACCAATATCAACTGTCATCATATCTACAAAATACCTTCAGAATAATACCTGCATTAGTGTTTGATAACTGGGGACAATAGCTTAGCCAAGTTGACACTTCAAAAGACCATCATTTGCTTCTTTCTTTTTTTAATATAGAGCAAGTACTACTTTTCTAACTAAAAATAGTAAGTATATGACTGAAATATTTTCTATTTAAATTACAGTAGATATATTTTAAAACATTTTTTTACATTTATTTATTTTTGAGAGAGAGAGAGACAGAGCATGAACAGGGGAGGGGCAGAGAGAGAAAGAAACACAGAATTGGAAGCAGGCTCCAGGCTCTGAGCTGTAAGCACAGAGCCTGATGCGGGGCCTGAACCCACAAACCATGAGACCATGTCCTGAGCTGTAGCCGGACGCTCAACTGACTGAGCCACCCAGGTGCCCCTACAGTAGATATATTTAGACTGAAGTTTGTTTTTTTCTGTGTACTTACTTAGGCAGTAACCTAATTGGATCCCTTTTCTAAATTCTCTCATTGACCTATTTGGCCCATTCTCCCTACATCAAACGCTGGTGATAAAGCACACATAGCAGTTCTTGGATGGGCTTTCTGAATTCATACAGATTTCAAAGAATTTTCTTTCTCTAAAATGATAGGTTACACCCTGAGGGAATTTTACTTTTATGTCCCAGGAATGCCATGATCTTTTGTTACATCAAAGCCACGAGTCATTCCCTAACATATTTTGATTCTGAACTGTAAGTGAAAAGAAAGTTCATAATGTATATTGGTTAATAGAATAAATGACACATTAACTTTAAAAATAAAGGGGAGACACCTTGTCCTAGTTTCTGTAACAGCCCAGTGATAACCCAGTTCTACAATTTGATATTCAGTCCCTTCATTGGCATGGGCTATTTCCATGACAGATTCAATTATGTTAAAGGCATAATGTGAGGTACTTTTAACATATTTTATATAAATTTTGCTCTATAATCTTATTTTGTCTCTGGCATGTCCTAAATATTTAGTTCTCATGAACTAAATAGTTCAGGAGAATGACTTTAAATCACTATTCCCATTCACATTGATTCATTTTCCAGGAAATCTCTAGGCTGTCTCTTTTCATTAGAAAAGGATTGACAAACCAGTCAACCAGCAATTTTAGTGTCCTTGGCAACAAACCAGAGTGACTTCTTTTTAATAAAGACCCATCTGTGTTCTGAAAACATTTATCTCTATTAATTTTTTTGAAAAAAGAAGGCCAGTCTCATAATCGAATCACACAGGACAGAAATCTGATAAAAGTATAATGACAGCCAAATCACATTTAAAAGAATACATAATTTTAAAATATGAGAAAGACATTGCATAGGAATTAACAGACAAGTCCAACTTATTTATTAGTGATTTATTAAATAGGTAACAGACTCTTTTTCCCTTAAGCTAGCTAACTGGCTTTTTAGGTAATTCCTGTGCTTTTTCCTTTATTGTCTTCATCAAAAACTGAGACTAAGTTCTCAGGATGTATAGTTAATAACATATTAATTATTAAATAATTAATAGCTTTTAATTACTGGGGCACCTGGGTGGCTTAGTTGGTTGGGGATCTGACTCCGGCTCAGGTCGTGATCTTACAGTTTGTGGGTTCAAGTCCTGGTCAGACTCTGCGCTGAAAGCTAGCTCAGAGCCTGGAGACTGCTTCGAATTCTAGGTCTCCCTCTCTGCTCATGCTGTCTCTCTCTCTCTCAAAAATAAAACATTAAAAAATTTAAAAAGTTATTAATTACTTAATCATTGTTAACTCATACTTAATAATATGGTATAATATACTTGAAATCTACTGACAGTAGATCTTAAGAATTCTTACTACAAAAGACATAAATTAACCATGTGAAGTATTGTGTATGTTAATTATCTTGATCTTGGTAATCATTCTATAATATGTATGCATCAACATGCATAAATACATACAACTGTATTTGTCAAGTACTGCTCAATAAAGTTTAAAAACACTGAATGAGAAAATTACTGACTTCAGAGTAATTGTGGAAGGGAATTGTTTCTATACAATTGTAGTATTTGTCCTCTTGGTCTGAAGGACTTGGGTGGGGCTTCCTGCCTAAGAATGGTCTGAAGAGATCTGAGCAAGTGTCTGTAAGGAGACTTTAGTTTTGTCTCTGAAACGGGAGAGGCCCAGCCTGGGTGGAATAAAACAGTATATTTATATAATTCTTTACAGTTTCCAAACCATTTCCTTAAATTATTTTATTCATTTAAGCCTCACAATAATCCAATTAAATTAGGTTTTATTACCTTTATTTTAAAAAGAAGAACTTGAAACATTGAATGGATAATTGAGTCCCTTGCCCAACCCCACACAGCATTTAGCTACATTTTGGACCCTGAGTCTTACATATTTTTCTATTAAATGGCCTTAACCTCCTTGATGCTGTATCATGTGTGGTGCTTCTATGTTAGTTGACTATGGCTGCCATTACAAAATGCTACACATTGGATGGCTTAAATAACAGAAACTTACTCTTTACACACTTCTGAAGGATAAAACTCTAAGATCAAGGTGCCATCACAGTTAGTTTCTGGTGATACCTCTCTTTCTGACTTGTAACCAGCCAACTTCTCACTGTATGTTCACATAGCCTTAGTCTCTGAGCACTTGCAGAAAGAAAGGGTTTCTTCTTCTTATCCTTTAGGATTAAAGCCAGATTCAGACTACCTCACTTAACCTGTATTGCCTCCATATAGGCCCAATCTCTGAGTATAGTCACCCAACTATATTGGGGGTTTAGGACTTCAACATATGAACTGTAGGAAGAAATCCAAATCAGTCCCTAACAGAATCCTTCCAGAGAGATAAGAATCTGTGTGTTTCATATAGACACAAAGACTTTCACAGTCTGAAGGAAATTCATTTTATAGAAAAATAAAGGGAGGTCCAAAGAGATAACCAGTCAAGGACTGGTAGATTTGGGACTAAAGCTATCTTCTGATTTTCATAGCAGTTGCTCTTCGCATTAAATAATCCATGTCTTATGGTAGTGTTGTTCACACACAGGTCTATGGTACACACAAGACAGAAGACGGTAGATTCCCAATCATGAATTTGGAAAGGAATTCCAAGGAAACCAGTAAATGGGTCTAAGTTGTAAATTGATCTAAGCCAGTATGGCCCCTCATAACTGCTGGCTGCATTTTGGTATCTTGGTATCATAGTATCTAATTTGGGTAGGTCGGAGCTAAGTGCCTTCTTCCAGACACATGCCAGGTATCAAAGCAACTATTAGAATAAATTTGTACACATACAAATGTCTAGCAAATGGGAACCAAGACAGTTATGCAACCAGTTCCCTTAAGCTCAATAAAATCCCAGCTGTCTGTCCTTTTAATGCTTAGCATGAGAGTTCCTCTGGAAGAAAATGTAACAATACCCTAGAAACAGGGGTCTGTTTCTCTACTTGTAACAAAGACAACCAGATTCTTTCCAATTAGTGACTGAATACCAGACTCCTTGGGAATAAAACATCAGGAGCCATTAGAACCATACAGACTGCTGACCTGCTATCCATGTGACAGCCAGTTCCTCTGTCATGTTGTTAGGTCACAAGCCTTGACCCCTACTCACTTTATTAATGAAGTAATTCTTGAAACAACTATTAAGCTAAGTAAATATCCTCTGATGTTGATTAGACATAAATAAAGTTCAAGTCCCCTGACAATATCTCCAATCTTGAAAATCTTTCTTCATCACTCTGCTCTTAGCCTCACTCGCTGACTTACTCTTCCTTGAATATACCAATGATATTTGAATGTATATAATTGGTAATGTTTTTCAGGAGAATCCTAATACATCTATATGTGTCCCAAGACTTTAGAAAACTGTAAAGCGAAGGGCGCCTGGGTGGCTCAGTTGGTTAAGCATCCAACTTCTGCTCAGGTCATGATCTCACGGTTTGTGAATTTAATCATCGCATTGGGTTCTGTGCTGACAGAATCCAGAGCCTGCTTCAGATTCTGTGTCTCCCCCCACTCTCTGCCCCTCCCCCACTCATGCTCTGTTTCTGTCTCTCTCAAAAATAAAATAAAAACATTAAAAAGAAAGAAAACTGTAAAGAGGAACAAATTCATATTACTCTTACACAGCTATGATTGCACTAGGGTTCTTAAGGGAATCTCTTTGGGACAACCCCCTGGTATATCATATCATGAAGTGCTAGACACAAAAGAGAAGTCCAAAATCCAGTCACTTGGTTTAAGAAAAAGGCTCTAATGATGATTTTTGGTCACCAGAGGGCACCACTTGCCCAGGCACATGTTCTTTGATGTTAAGACATTTTCTTATTTGATGTGTTATTTAAGTTTCCTTTGTTTATTCAGAAAACTTTCACTGAGCACTTACTTTGGGCACAGTTCTAAGTACTAAGGGATACAATAATGAATAAGAGAAATAAAGTCTCTACCACGGACCTTGTTTAGATTTCACCCAAAAATGATGAGTTGAAACAGCCTAAATCTGGTTAGAATTAGGACACATCTGGGAGGAAATCCCATGTTCATGGATTAGAAAATTTAATATTGTTAAAATGTCCACACTACCCAATGCAATCCCTATCAAAATTCTGACGAAATTTTTTACAGAAATAGAAAAAATAATTCTAAAGTTCATATAGAACCACAAAAGACCAGGACAGCTAGAGCAATCTTGAGAAAGAAGAACAAGCCCATAACTGCTCCTCAAAGACGATGCCAAGAATTCACAATGGAAAGGAATACTATTCTCAAGAAATGCTGCTGGGAAAACTGGATATCCAAAATCAAAAGAATAAAATTGGACCCATATTGTACACCATACACAAAAATCAACTCAAGATGGATTAAAGACTTAAATATAAAGCTTGAAAATTTTAAATTTCTGGAAGAAAACATAAGGGAAATCTTCATGGTGTTGGTCTTGACAGTGATTTCTTTGATGTGACCCTAAAAGCACAAACAGTGGGGCACCTTGGTGGCTCAGTAGGTTAAGTGTCCAACTTCAGCTCAGGTCATGATCTCAGGGTTCATGAGGCTCTGTGCTGACAGCTCAGAACCTGGAGCCTGCTTTGGATTCTGTGTCTCCCTCTCTGCCCCTCCCCTGGTCACTCTCTGTCTCTCAAAAATGAATAACTGTTTAAAAACATTAGAAGAAAAAACTTAAAAACAGAAGTACCATGTGATTGATCCAGCAAGCTTACTTCTGGGTATAAACCCAAAGCAACTGAAATCAGGATCCCAAGCAGATACTAGTGCTCCTATGTTCATGGCAGCTCTGTTCACAGTAGCCAAGATGTAGAAACAACCTAAATTGCCCATCATTAGATTAATAGATTAAGAAAATGTATATACATACAGTGGAATACTGTGCAGCTTTAAAAAGGAAGAAAATTCTGCAAAATGTAACAGCATGAACATACATTGAGGACACCATGCTCAGTGAATTATGCCAGTCACAGAAACACAAATACTGCATGACTCTACATACATGAAGTATCTAAAGCAGTCAAATTCAGAGAATCAAAAAGTGAAATATTTGTTTCCAGAGGTTTGAAGGAGGGAGAAATGAAGAATTAATAAACAACAGGCATAAAGTTTCAGACAAGCAAGGTGATTTAACTCAGAGATTACGCTATACAGCAAGAGTCAGCAATCATGAATTGTCCACTTAAAAATTTTTAAATGGGTAAATCTCTTATTGAATGTCCTTACCACAATAAAATAAAATTAAGCAGAAATAATGAAATCTTGGGAGGTAAGAAGTCTACTGTGTGTCATATATGGGTTGGGAATTCAGTAGTATCCAAGACAAGGTGGTCTTATGTTCCATTAAAATTGCACTAGAGTAGGGAACAAAAAAATTAATTTTTAAATGTCTGATAATGATCAGCGATAAAATGGTAAATAAAACACAAAGTGATGTCACAGTACACAATACAGTAAAAATTGTATTTTTAGAGTTTAGGAAGAAGTTTTCTGAAGAGGGAGAAGGTAAGGATGAATAGACATCACTTGGGGGGAAAAATCCCAGGAAGACATTCTAGAGAAAAGTAACGGGGGGGGGGGGGGAAGCAAACAAACAAAAACTCACTGACACATGGCACGATATAGAAATGAAGAACTGTGTAATCACAAAGGTAGACTCATATAGGAAAGTGACTGCATAAGAAGCTATAATAATTTTCCTTTATTTGTGGTGTTCTGCAATATATCTGCTAATCTGATGCCTGATCCAGAGTAACCCCAAATTTACAACAGCCCCAGAACTAGGCTAGAGCCATAAAAGACTTGGAATGTTGCTTACCAAAACATAATAAATCTCACTGTGTTTAATCAGAGTGAGACCAGTTTAGGACCTGTATTAAATAAATAACAATACATTTCACTCATAAACTGCCAATAAAATAGAAAATATGCTAAAATTCCAGAACAAAAATCCATCATAACACGACAAAATCAAAATTACTTCCATTTTAAGTAAGAGTGGCAATTAGTAATCTCAGAGGTACTGGAGATTAGGGATAAACCCAACAAGAAACCAAAGTATTATGAATTTCGAAAAATGAAAGATCAGAGATTTTAGGTATATGTGAGTTAGCTTCATGAACAAAATAATTAAATGTGTTATATTTTTACTTCTTTTTATAGCCCTGAGAAATCACCCTCTCTCAAATATGAAAGTGTTTATTATAAATATAATGTGTTATTAAACTTATATATATTTTTTTCACCTGGCTTCCTAGGAAAACAATATAAAAACCAGATGAAAGAAAATACAACAAAAAGGATTTATAAGGGCTTAATAGGAAGATAAAACAAAGTGAAAACAGAGACTGGGAAAAGAGAATCATAGTACATGTAATTATTTACTGTAAGTAGTAATCATCTATTGAAGAGATCCTAACTACCAAATATTGGATTAGACTCTGAAAATGAAATAATGACAATATATACTTTGTAAAGTAATCATATTGGCATCTTATGTTTAGGAAGTTCTGGGTTTGATTAGGGCAAGAAATATAAAATAATTGCAATGCAACATGGTAAATTCTATAATCTAGGAGAATACAATCTAAAGTCAAGTGTGAGAAAAGGCTAAAACAGAAAATAATTATGTTTTCTGTATTTCATCTCCCTCTTTTTTCTGGTGACAGCCCCCTAACCCCCACCCCCCCTTTTTTTTCTGGGAAAAACTGTTCCATGTGGTTGTGAAGCCATAGGGATATTCCTGTGACCCAACTCTGTCTCTGTAAAGCCTTGACCAGACTAGTTAGTTCTATATATCATGTGATCTAAGCCAAACAAATATGCCTTTTGTGGACTTTTTTTTAAGGAATGTTTGGAAAGATTATCCTTCCACTGAGGCTGGTAAGTTTGAAAGATATCAATGCAAGACTTCTCATAGCTAGTTTACAAACTGCCAGAACAGAAAGATAACAAAAGATATAGAATACGAAGGAGACCCAGGATCTAGCCATCCCTCTCACTTGCAGGTAAAGATAATTCTGACTGACACAGAGGACATAAAAACTGTTATAGTCAATTAATACATACATTAAAAAAAAGAAAAAGAAAAATCATCTTGAATTACAATCTTGAATATTTATCAAGGAATAGTAAAGTCTTAACTTCTCCATTCAAAAGCAGACATGTCTACAAATTTTGATTATTTTTGCCTTGTTGGTTAACTTAGATTTAAAATAGTTCTGAAACATAGAGGAGAAAAGCAAGTTTATGCGCTATTAAATTACGGGACTTCGGAGATGATTCAAACAACATAATGGCTTGTGTTGGATTCTGAGATCATGAATTGGGCATGAAGACAAAAATACACACAGGAAATGAGGTGGATTAGTGAGTAAGGAGAAAGAATCTAATTTAAAACTCATTGTAAAATTTACCTATTAACAATTTAAGACACTACACATTCACTTATAAAGTGTATCTTAATAGACTACCAAATGAAAGAGAATTTATGAAGTGTTTAGCTCACAGCATAAAGCTGCTGGAGTTGACAAGTTCATTTTTAATATTTGATTTGAAAATCATGGGCACAGCAGTAGCGAGTTAAGATGCAAATTAAATTTTTCAGGAAACAGGAGAAATGCACATTTTAATTGAATTTCCCATGAATAAAAGGTTATAAAGTCCCCACTGGAGGGAAAGCATCATTGTCTCGCAGCCTGAATTTTACTTTGGATGGTTTGGGAGGAAGTCTTAATGTTCTTCTCTTTTTTTCTTATTTTGTTCTCCAGTTTGCATTAAGAATGTCCCCTGCTGTCAGAAGGACTAGCAGGATGTAAGTTTTATTTTAAAAGCAGTCAGTTAGTGACAAAGGCGGCTAAGTAGAGTTCCAAGTGGTGGGTAAGAACATGAATACCTTTGTAAAAGCAGTTTGCTCAAGGACACCGGCCCAGGTAACACTGGGCTTGGGTTTGCATATAAATGCAGAGTGCAAACGTTTTTTTCTGAAAGATCTCAGGGAGCCTAAACTAAAATTTAAATCCCTTGTTTCTTGACCAGCCAAAGGTAACTAGTCTTTTTTCTTGACATATAGGTAATTCTTTATAGCTTCATATCTGACCTATAGAAATATAAAGAAGGTTAAAAAAATGCTATTCCTGGTTGTATTAATGTTGTAATAATTTACCATATTCTATCTATAGGAGACCTAGAGGCTCATGTGTTACAGGTTCTGATGTGCTCTGTCCCTAACACAGTAAACATACAGGTGCCTAAGTTTGCTAAGAAAAGAGCAGTAGAAGGGGGAGAAAAGGCATCAGGGATTAAATTTTGAAAGGGAACAGATTGCCATCCTTTTTTATTGATGACAGTGATGAGATTTCAGAGTTAATGTCTCAAAGCAATGTCAACAGAGCAGCCCATAGGATAGGAAGGGCCGGGGGTGGGGGTGGCTTGGGTCCAGAGCGTAAGGCTGTCATGTTGCATCTGTGTGAAGTCAGTCCAGGTCCTTGCAAAGCTGGCCACTACAGTGGCCGCCGGGACAAGAAATAAGTGAGGCTGAGAGACTCTGAAGCAATGCAGAAGAGATGTCTAATACACAGTGACTGATGGAAAATTTAGATCCACATTTCTAGATAACCAGTGCAGAGAAACATGCCACGCATTTTGTATATTAACTCCACCTGTTTTTAATTTATGTGTTTTGTACCTTTCCACAAACATGCTCAATTTTTTGTCCTTAAAGCAAGCAGTGATCTGCAGTTAAAACTAGACTTATAGCACCAAAAAAGGAAAGGAAAGAAAAACACTACTGATAAATACTATACTACGTATTATATGTAAAGGGCAGGCAAAATCCAGTGTTGTATATGATGAACAAAGAGAAAATTTTACATTTTGATATATTTGAGATGTTTGGAACTCTCCCCACACAAACTTCTGGCATCAGGAGCTTCCTGCCCCTCTTATATTAAAAGATATTTAATATATTGAAAATACCTTTCAGCTTTTACCTTTATATTTCTATTTTAGAAACTCAATCATCTTACTACTTGTGAAATATTATTGGAGTTTTTATTATATGTATGTAAGGGCTTGGGTATGTAACTTATGAATGCAAATAATGTATCTGTAGGGAAGGAGATTACATAAACTTTATTTTTTATTACTCTGATAAAACATGAAGTTGCTGTTTGTACATTTATTCTAATTGGGCTAATGCATATCTTAATGTATTATATTAAACAGAAAGCCAGTTGCTTTTCAATAATGGAACTGTCCTCATTAACAGTGATCCAGAAAAGAAATTACATTTCATCAATTAGTTCTGCAGCTATTCCTAGAAATGTAAGCTATTGCTGTGTGGGACTTTTACATACTTAAATATTTATGATTGGTTTATAAATATTTATACTGCAATAATTCTTTGGATTAAAAGTAAATGGAAGTCTGCTATAAATGGATACTAGGATTGACAATCAAGTGAATGGATGGTGGGTGGTAAGTGCGAGGTTTTCTGCTGTTGTAGTAGAAAGTTACAGATAAGGGAGGGGAAGGGGCTAGAATGATCCATGTAGTGTATTGGAGTTGGAGATGGTAGAATGAACTCATCTAGCTGAATGTATATTCAAATGGTTACATATGGAAGTATGTATAGATACGTGTATATACACAGGATAGTATATGCACATGTATGTCCTTTGTTCCTCAGCTAGAAGCAACTCACTAGCACTGAGCACAACTAGTGACCTATCCTGGTTGCTGGAAACATTCTCAGTGAAAGGCTCCAGGGCTCCTGGAGTTCTTGGAGAAAGGGCTGATTATCACACTGGGGCAGGAAATATACAAGAGAAGTCTGGAGCATTTTGTGGTGTCAGAGAGAATAAGGAAATGCTAATTTCTTTAAAATTTTCTTAATGTTTATTTATTTATTTTGAGGGAGAGAGTGGGAAAGAGAATGAGTGGGGGAGGGGCAGAGAGAGAGAGAGAGAAAAAAAAATATCCCAAGCAGGCTCTGTGATGCCCTGTGGAGCCCAATGCAGGGCTTGAGCCCTGGAGCTGTGAGATCATGATCTGAGCTTAAATCAAGAGTCAGAGGCTGAACTGACTGAGCCACCCAGACACCCAAGGAAATACTAATTTTTTAAATAAAAAGCAAAACTTTTTATGGGAGTATGTTAAAGGGACAGAGGAGCCAAATGAAAGAATTCCAAATGGCCAAAGCTGAGCAACAAAATAAAGTTGTATTAGATTATAGCCCTAAGTACAAAGTAGGTACCAATGGGTTCCATACTAATAGAAATAAATAAGACTATAATTCCACACCTTTAAGTATTATGGGTTGAATTGTGTCCCCCAAAACTTCCTATGGTAAGGTCCTAGCTCCCAGTACCTAGCTGTAAGTCCCAGAATTTGACTTTGTTTTGGAGCAGTGTCATTGCAAATGTACTTAAGATGAGGCTCTATGTGAGTAGGGTGGGCTTCTAATCTGACTAGTGTCCTTTTAAAATCAGGAAAATTGGACAAGATACAATTACAATAAGAAAGCCAAGTGAACATGAAGGAAGACATGTGGGCAATATGTGTTCAAAGAATTCCAAAGTTGCCTGCAAACCACCAGAAGCTAGTAAAAATCATAGAACAAATTCTCCTTCATCACCCTCAAATCTTAGACTTTCTTGCCTCCAGAACATTGAGACAATACATTTCTGATGTTTAAGCCAACCAGTTAGTTTGTTAGAGCTAACCAGTTTGTTTAAGACAAACAGTGGTAGTTTGTTAGGGCAGCCCTAGCAACTTAATACAGTGACTTCCTTTCACAGGGTAAGAGCGTGGAAAGAGAAGAAAGGTAACATTACAGTGGAGAACCCTCACAAACACTGTCTCAGCCAGGTGATGAGGGTTAACATCAACAGCGTTGAGTCAAACTGATCATATTTACTATGCTCTGATGAAAAGGACACAACCTCTGTAGTCATCCTCAGAAAATCCTATAACCCCACTCTGCTCCTAAGAAAAATTTCAGACAAGTCCCATTTGAGGGACATTCTACAAAATACTTAGGGGCTTCTGGTGGCTCAGTCAGTTGGGCAACAGACTTTGGCTCAGGTCATGATCTCACAGATTCTGAGTTCAAGCCCCACATTGGGTTCTGTGCTGACAGCTTAGAGGTTGGACCCTGCTTCAGCTTCTGCATTTCCCTCTCTCTGTCCCTCCCCTGCTTGCACACACTCTCTCTCTTTCTCTCTTTCTCTCTCTCAAAAAAAAATTAAAAATTAAAAAAAAATAAAATCCTAACCAGTATTTCCCCAAATTATCAAGGTTATCAAAATCAGGTAAAGTTTGAGAGACTGTCAAAGCCAAGAGGAGCCTGAGCAGACATAATGACTAAATATAATGTGGCGTTCTGAATGGAATCCAAAAACAGAAAAAGAGAATGAGGTTGAAAGTAAGGAAGTTCAAATAACTTAAACACATTAGTAAATAATATGTAAATATTAATTATAACAAGTCTATAATATAAGATGTTGATAATAGGGGAAAACTGGACATGGGTTATATAAGAAATCTATTCTCAACGTTTTTATAAATCCAAAGATGTTCAAAACTAAAAGTTTGTTTAAAAAATAAATGAAAAAAATGGATCACATCTGGTAACATCCTTAAAATGCAAAAAAACAAAGTGCTGTGAAATACAGTTTTATTTTACATGAAATCAGTTTGCAATAATTCCCAACATGCTTATAAAAGCTAATATGCACATTAAATAAAAAACTGAGTGATCATAAATCATTGATATGGATTGCTCAGTTCAGTGATGCAATGTATATTTCAAACACAATCTCCAACATTTTTTTAATCCTTTCAAAACTATAACTAATAAATTGTTTTCCCTGTCAGTTTATGAGGTATCATAATATTCTTTGATGTATTATTCTCAGACAGTCACATAAACAACTTGAAGTTCATTTCAGTTGAACAATTTTTTTATGTTCTGCGGTAATGGCTTAAAGGAGCAGTCAAGATTTATCAGTAATCTTTATCTTTTGTATTTTATGCAAAATCAAACTCGTCTGGGGATTTGGGGGAGACTTGCTCTGTCATTCCTTGCCTTGTCAATTTCAAGCTATCACTTCTTAAAATGAACAGAAGTCAAGGTAGACCATTTAGGAAAACATCTGAACCACTGAAATACTAAATCATGTGTGGCATATTAATTTTCCCAATAGGACAGCACTCTTTTTCATTTTTAGCTTTTCCTCTATGTGTGGAGACATTATTTAAGATCTATTCTTGAGGCACTTGGATGGCCTCGTCAGTTAAGCATCTGACTGTTGATTTCAGCTCAAGTCATGATCCCATGGTTCATGAGATCAAGCCCTGCAATGGGCTGCATGCTGACAGTGTGGAGCCTGCTTGGGATTCTCTCTCTCCTTCTCTCTCTGTCCCTCATCCACTTGTGCTTTCTCTCAAAATAAATAAGCATTATTTTTAAAAAAGATCTACTCTCTCTTAGCAACTTTCAAGTATATAATATAATCACTATGTTGTACATTACATCCCCAAACTTTATTCATTTTATAAGTAAAAGTTCATATCCTCTGACCATCATTTTCTCCATCTCCCCCACTGCCATTCCTTGGCAACCACCATTCAACTCTCCATTTCTTTGAGTTCAGCTTTTTTAGATTCTAAATTCAGTTATCCCCTGCTTGTTGTAGGTTCATGTTACACCACTTTATTTTTAAAGACCTACAATAGTACCTGGTTTTGCTAACTGTGATAAATCTGAAGAGAATATTTGATTTTACAAAAAAAAAAAAAAAGGTGAAAAGCAAAAAGTGGGTTCAGTATTTGTTTTGTAGGGAGCCAGATTTAAACTATGTCTATGAGCATCTGTGCTTTATCTCAGTTTATTTTGTGCATCTGTTTTCAGGATTTATTTGAAGGTATCAGGAAAGCCTAAGAGAGATTATTTTTTAGGTCTGGGAATGCTCAAAATTTTTCCATATGAATTAATGATAATCGCTTCTTCACTTTGTGCTGTTTCAGCTTATGAATGTTTCATAAGAATACACTCAGATGGCAGGGAAAACCCATATAAATATGATCATATAATAATTGCCTTTTGCTATCTGGTTCATTTCACTTAGCATGTGACCATCTATGCTGTCACAAATGGCAGGATTTCCTTTTTTTTTTAATGTTGAATAGTGTTCCCTTATACACACATGAACATACATACAAAATACACATACACACTACATTTTCTTCAGCCATTCAGGTTGTTTCCATGTCTTGGCTATTGTGAACAAGGCTGCAGTAAACATGCGGGTAGATATCTCTTCAAGTCAGGGACAACAATTCTTAAAATGGGAGTATAAATATTTTTACTGAAAATTCTATGGGTATAAATACTTGCCACCTTTCTTCCCATTCTACTCATCATCAGCATTCATTTTTTTTAAGTTTATTTATTTTGAGAGAGAGAGAGCTGGTATGAGCAGAGGAGGGGCAGAGAGAGAGAAGATTGAATCCCAAGCAGGCTCTCTGTTGTCAGCACAGAACCCAAAGTGGGGCTGGATCTCACAAAACATGAAATCATGACCTGAGCCAAACTCAAGTCAGACACTTAACCAACTGAGCCACCCAGGTACCCCAGCATTCATTTCTTATTGATGAATCAATCCAAGTTAAATCAGTGGAAAATATGTCAATTTGAGTGTTTTGGAATAAGAGAGTTATTATAGGAAGTAGACCTTAGACAATAGTTGGAAAATACAGATCCAGAAAGGAGTTGGATCAGAGGTTGAGTCACTAACCGGTAAATCAGGGAAACCATGTACTACCAGTGATAGATTAGAACCCTAAAAGGTGAGCTTGTGGAGAAGCCTATGAAAAGCCATTGCTTCTAAATAGCTATTGAATCAATGAGTCCACAGCCAAGTGGCTGGGGAGAGCCTGAGGTTACTGTTGGTCCTGCCCAGGAGTCTGGAGACCTAATTGGGTAAAGAGCAAGAACCTAAGTGAACGTCTGTCACCATATATGATTGAGAACAGGCCTTCAGAGAACAAAGGATGCTGCTTTATATCTGCATTTCAAATACACATATGTCCTTTTCATGAAATCTAATTTGAAAGAATACAGGAAAATATAGTTCCTAGCCTAATGAAGTTCACCATAGTAAATATCATATGTATACTCTGTCCTTGTAAAAATCAGATAAGGCTATAAAGTGCGTCTGGGCTTAAAATCTTAGTCTATTTATGTGCAGGATATTAAAACACATCTTTAGCACTTTACCATTTTGAATTCTAGTTGGTTGACGTACAGTGTTATATTAGTTTCAGGTGTACCATATAGTAATTCAACAGTTCCATACATTACCCTGTGCTCATCATTACAAATGCAGTCCTTAATCTCCATCACTTATTTAACCCTTCCCTCCACCCTCATTCCTGTTGTAACCATCAATTTGTTCTCTATAATTAAGAGTCTGTTTTTTTATTTGTCTCTCTCTCTGTGTCTCTTATTTACCTTTTGTTTATTTGTTTTGTTTCTTAAATTCCACATATGTGTGGAATCATATGGTATTTGTCTTGCTCCGACTGACTTATTTTGCTCAGTATTATACTCTCTAGCTCCGTGTTGTTTAAAATGGCAAGATCTTATTCTCTTTAATGGCTGAATAATATTCCATTATATCTATCTATATATAAGTATATAGATATAACTTTTTATCCACTGTCTATCAGTGGATACTTGAGCTGTTTCTATGTCTTGGCTACTGAAAATAATGCTGCTATAAACATAAAGGTGCATGTATCCCTTTGAATTAGTGTTCTTATAGTCTCTGGATAAATACCCAGGAGGGTGATTGATTTTTGGATCATAAGGTAGTTCTATTTTTAATTTTTTGAGGAAGCTCCCTACTGTTTTCCACAGTGGTTGCACCAATTTGCATTTCCACCAACCATGCAAGAGGGGTCCCCTTTTTCCACATCTTTGTCAATACCTCTTGTTTCTTGTGATATCTATTTTAGCCATTCTGACAGATATGAGGTGATATCTCATTCCAGTTTTGATTTGCGTTTTCCTGATGATAAGTGATAATGAGCATCTTTTCATGAGTCTGTTGGCCATCCAGATATCTCCTTTGGAGTAAGATGACACAAAGAAATGGAAAGATGTTCCATGCTCATGGATTGGAAGAACAAATATTATTAAAATGTTTATATTACCCAAATCAATCTACACATTTAATGCAATTCCTATCAAAACACCAACAGCATTTTTCACAGAATTAGAACAATCCTAAAATTTGTATGGGACTACAAAAGACCCCAAATTGCCAAAGCAAACTTGAAAAAGCAAAGCAAAGCATCACATTATGGACTTCAAGTAATATTTAGAAAGCTGTAGTAATCAAAACAGTATGGTCCTGGCAAAAAAATAGACACATAGACCAATGAAATAGAAGAGAAAATCCAGAAATAATTACACAGTCAATTAGTTTTTGGCAAAGAAGGAAAGAATATCCACTGGAAAAAAGAGAGTCCCTTCAACAAATGGTGTTGGAAAAACTAGACAGAAGCATGCAAAAGAATGAAACTGGACCATTTTCTTACACAATACACAAAAATAAGCTCAAAATGGACTAACGGCCTAAATGTGAAACCTGAAACCATAAAAATCCCAGAAGAGAACACAGATAGTAATTTTCCTGACATTGGCTATACCAACTTCTTTGTCGGTATGTCTCCTGGGGCAAGAAAAACTAAATAAAAAATAAATTATTGGGACTACATCAAAATAAAAAGCTTTTTGTTGGGATCAGCCCTGGGTTTTATATGTAAGTGATGAATCACTAAATTCTACTCCTGAAACCATTACTACAGTATATGTTAACTAACTTGGATTTAAATTTAAATTTAAATAAATAAAGTAAAAAAATAAAAATAAATAAAAAACTTCTGCACAGTGAAGGAAACAATCAACAAAACTAAAAGGCAAACTATGGCATGGGAGAAGATATTTGAAAATGACATATCCGATAAAAGGTTAGTATCCAAAATATACAATATATAAAAATATAAAAATATCAACACTCAGAAAACAAATAATCCAATTTTAAAATGGGCAGAACACATGAACAGACATCTTTGGCCTCTTAAGTACCACACATGCTTTTTTAGACAACTGAATGGACCTCGATAATGTTATGTTTAGTGAGGACCATACACATTGAGATCTCACAATAATGCTGCTTCATGAATGTTCGCATCCAAAAGGTAAGAAAGAAAATAAGAAACACTAGTGGTGCTACTATGACTATGTGTATGTCTGGGTGAAATCAGCAAATATGCCTACAGACAAAATACTATTATGTAGTGGAAATGTCTACAGATAAATCAGAGGACACAAAGCAAACTGGTAGCCTGAAGTCAGCAGTAGAGGGCCAAGGAAGTCCCAGAACACAAGTTGGTACAGTAGGAGACAGCATCAATAGTGTGTAAATGCTATGATTATGTTAATAATCATAGACTCGAGGCAGGCCTGTGACTTTAGCTTAACTCCCTTGCTTCCTGGTTACGGGACCCTGATCAATCCTACCAAGCCTCACTCTTTTTCATTCTAGAATTCTATAAAACTTGCCAAAAGGGAAACTATCTCAAAACTTGTGATGAAGAAGAATAATAAATGTTTATTAAAAACTCAGCACATAATGTCCAGCACACAGTAACTACTCCATAAGCATGAGCTCAGTGCAGGTAGGAATTTTTTATCTGCTTCGTTCATTACTAAATCCTCAGCATCTGGCTCTTAGTCAACTTTTGTATAATTAATTAATTAATGGCAGCTGCTTGTATTGCTGTTTTGGATTTGTTATTCATGTAAGGTCATGAGGTGTACAGTATTTGTAAGGACAGATACCACATTTTTTTGAATCTTCAACCCACCTAAGTGTGTACTGCCCTCAAAATGTGTAGGGGAGATAGATTTGCTATTGGGTTTTTCAATACAACAGGGTCTCTACATTCTGAGGGAAGCCAGTCAGTCTTATTGCTCAAGAATATTCCCCCAAAAAATCCCTTCACATGAATGCTCTCTTAAACGCTTGTGGTGGTCACTTTAGATTTTTACTTCTGACCTCGGGCACTGTAGCATCTCTTTGCTCAACAAAACGCTGTTATTTCCCAGCTCTTTTATAACGCTCTTTTATAACACTTGCAGTCATGCTGTTAGCTCCTAGGAATTTTTTTTTCCTGTTAGCTCCTAGGAATAACAAATGCCATCGTTGTTTCATTTTACCCTTACAGTATCTTGCATATCAATTGGGGACGGAGTGTGCCATTCTAAAGGCTACAGCCGTTTCTACAGTCTAGGGTGAATGTCAACATCCTCTCTTTGCCCTTGTAAGGAGTGGTGAACTGGAAATGCACATGCTTCAAATCGAGCTGTTGCTGTATATGTAATCATGCAAAAGGCTCTGCTTCGGTTGCATAGAGTCAGTCTCTGCAGAGCCTATTCTGTCTTTAAGATACATGGGTTCTCTCTGGCTAAGGAGAAGTAGTGAGGGTGAATTAAGAGCTGAGAAAAAAATGAATTTACCCCAAAGAGAGATCAGGCCCCAAGGTGTTCTAAGTAATATGGAAATAAGCCAGGACATGAGAAAGATCTGACTAGCAGGAGAATTTGAATCAAAGAGAACAGCCAATACGTTAGAGAAAGAGCATTATCACAGATCCAGTTTTTAACTTTTTCTTTTCTACATTACAATTTCCTTCCATTTAAGATAAACTCCCTGGTCAAACTGCCTGTGACTAAAGCCTGAGTTAATCACTTATTAGTTACATGTCTTTGGGGGAGTTCATATATCCTCTCGGTGCTTCACTATTTTATATAGAAAATAGAGATAATAACGGTTATGTCCTAGGAATGGTGGGATAATTGAGTGACTACACACACACACACACACACACACACACACACACACACACTAGCGTTTAGTCCTCGCAAGTGCTGAATATGAGATTGTTGTTATTACCCGCATCATGATTATCCCAAGAGTTAATAAATTCTTAAACATGAGAGCATTCTCTAGCTGTGTTTAGGCACCTTTGTCTGTGTTTTGTGGTGAAGTATGCTCAGGAATAATAAAGTAGTGAGAGAGAGCTGGAAGTAATCCATAAGGAAGAAAAAGCAGTGACAAGCAAGACAAGGTGGATTTTGAGGACACATAAGGAATAATCTCAAAAAAAAACTTGGGAAGAGAATTAGACTTTCTGCAATTATCCAGTATGGAAGTTCACATTATTGTTGTATGTTTATTTAAAGTAATAAACACTCTAGAGGCCCAGAAAATTTTGGACACTGAGGTTTTAATTATTATTTAATAAAGATTTATTTATGTCATCAACATAACTTATTGATCGCCTGTGTGAGCCTGACACTTTAGTAAGTGTTCCAGAGATAGCTAGAACGTAGATTTGTTAGGGAGAAAGACAATGAGCAAGTAAACAGATATATACAAGATATTTACAAATCATGACAAGGTCAGTGAAAGTGCATAATGACAGAGTAATTTCTGAGTATTTATTAACATAAGGTTATCAGGAAAGGTTTTTATTTTTTTTTTACACATTTATTTATTTTTGAGAGGGGAGGGACAAATAGAGAGGGAGACAGAGGATCCAAAGCAGGCTCCATTTGACGGCAGAGAATCCAATGCGGGTCTCAAATTCACAAACCATGAGATCATGACCTGAGCCAGTCAGATGCCTAACTGACTGAGCCACCCAAGTGCTCCTATCAGGAAAGGATTTTCTGGGGGGAAAAAAAGTATTTAGCTGAAACGTAAAATATGTGAAAGAGGAAGTCAGTAAAAAGCCAAGAAAATAGTTAACCAGACAGAAGGAATAGCAAGCGCAGGTTCCTAAAATACAAAAAAAAAAAAAAAGCTTGATGTGTTCAGGTGTTCAGGATACAGAAAGGAAGCCAGTCTGCTTTGAGTTCAGTGTGGCAGGAAGGGTGGGAGGAGATGATGCGGCCAAGGAAGACAGAATGCAGGTCAAATTCAACCTGGAATATAAGGGTAAGGATTGTGGATTTTGTTTTAAAATAAAAATAAATCATTCATAGGTTTTAAGTGGGAAAATGAAATAATAGGTTTTATGACTTAAAAATACCATAGATTTTTCATATTTCTAAAGGAAATCTTCCCACATTTGCTTTCGATCAAGGATGTCAAGATTTACTCTCTAGTGGATTTTTCCAAGCCACACAAACTATGCTTTTTTCCCCTTCCATCTTTAAAATACAAACCAAAGCACTATCAATTCTTCTTCCTACTTCAGTTACCATCTTATTTCCCTCATTTACTTTACATTATAAAGAAAGAGAATAACTGAATGGGAGAAAATACTTGCAAATAATGTACTTGATAAAGGGTTAGTATCCAAAATGTATTAAAAAAAAAAAAACCTGTATAAGTTAACACCAAGAAAAAACAAAAATCCCATTAAAATATGGGCAGAAGACCTGAACAGACATTTTTTCAAAGAACACATGAAAAAATGTTCAATGTCACTCATCATTAGGGAAATGCAAATCAAAACTATAATGAGATATCATCTCACAACAGTCATAATGGCTAAAATAAAAAAATACAAGAAACAAGTGCTGGCAACAATGTGGAGAAAAAGGAATAATCTTTCACTGTTGGTGGGAATGCAAACTGGTGCAGCCACTGTGAAATATAGTAGGGAGGTTCCTTATAAAGTTAAAAAGATAAATACCATATGATCCAATAATTCCACTACTGGATATTTAACTAAGGAATATGAAAACACCAATGTGAGAAGGTACATGCACCCCTATGTTTATAGCAGCTTATTTACAAATTATGGAAGGAACCCAAGGGCCCATTGATAGATCAATGATAAAGAGATGTGGTATATATACATATATATGTGTGTATGTATACACCCCCCCACACACACAAACACACACAAAATGGAATATCACCCAGCCATTAAAAAAAAAGAATGAAATCTTGTCATTGGCAACATCATGGATGGATCTAGAGGATATAATGCTAAATGAAATGTCAGAATAAGAAAGAAAAGTACCATATGATTTCACTCCTACATAGAATTTAAGA
This sequence comes from Suricata suricatta, assembly GCF_006229205.1. Classification (NCBI taxonomy): domain Eukaryota; kingdom Metazoa; phylum Chordata; class Mammalia; order Carnivora; family Herpestidae; genus Suricata; species Suricata suricatta. Next base: position 165,382,123 of record NC_043700.1, read on the forward strand.
AACAAAACAAGAAAGAAAGAAGAGACAAACCAAAAAACACTCTTAATTATTGAGAACAAACTGATGGTTACCAGAAGGAAGGTGAGTGGGGATGAAATAGGTGATGGGATTAAGATTACCCTTTCCATGATAAGCACTGAGTAACAAATAGAATTGCTGAATCTGTATATTGTATGTGTGAAACTAATGTAACACTGTATATTATCATGATAACTATACTGCAGTTAAAATGAAAAAAGAAAGAAAATGACTTGAAAGAGTTGTCTGTACTCTCTGATTGCAGTTTAGCTACTTCCATTCTCTCTCCTTTTTAATTGAATCATACATTGCTGACACACAATGCTATATTCATTTCAGGTGCATAACACAATGATCCAACAATTCTAGGAGTGCCTGAGTGGCTCAGTTGGTTAAGTATTCAATTCTTGATTTCAGCTTAGGTCATGATCTCATGGTTCCTGAGATTGAGCCCCATCGGGTTTTGTGCTGATAGCAAGGAGCCTGCTTGAATTCTCTCTCTCTCTCTTCCTCTCTCTGCTCCTCCCCTATCTTTCTCTCTCAAAACAAATAAACTTTAAAAAATAATGATCCAACGATTCTATACATCACTCAGTACTCACTATGTTAAGTATAGTGACTATACAACATTATTACAATATTATTGACTATATTCTTTATGCTGTACTTTCCATCCTCGTGACTTATTTATTTTATAACTGGTAGTTTATACCTCTTATTCCCCTTCACTCAACTGAATAGACATTCAACTACACCATTCTACAGAAACTGCTATTTGTAATGGTCATCAACGACATCACTGAAGCTATTTTTTTTTTGCTCTCAGTCTTTCAGTTGACCTATTAGCTCCCTTTGACATTGTTTATGTTATTTCCTTCTAGAAACCTCTTCATCATTGCCTCCCAGGATACCACACTCTCCTGATATTCCTCCTACTCTTCTGGATCTTTAGTCACTTTTGATGGTTCCTTCTCATTTTCTAACTGTTGACATCTCCTGCACCTTTATTCAATATAGAGAATATATTCTCTATTCTGCTCTATATATTCTACCTTCTCTATTCAATACTCCCTTGATTATTTGATCCATTCTTATGGTTTTTAAATATCATCTGTCCTATAAGTGCCGCGCACTAACCAATTGCGCCACTGTAGCCTTTAAATATCATTTGTATTCTGAGGTCTCTCACATTTATATCTCCATCTGGGACTTCTAACCCTGACCTTCAGACCCACATATATAACTGTCTACTTCACAACTGTGATGTCTAGTAGGCATCTGAAACTTAATATGTTAAAAACATTTCTCCTACTGTCCATCCTCCTCAAAAGAAACAGCTCCATTTCTATCAGTGGTAGCCTCATTTCAGTTGCATGGGCCAAAAACTTGAGGTCATTTTCCTCATCCAACTTATTGGCAAAATATATTCACAGTTTCACTAGTTATAACCTCCACTGCTACTACCCTAACAAAATTACCATCCTCATCTCTTGCTTGCTTGCTTACAATGTGCTCCTAACAGATATCTCTACTTTGGTTTGTGTCCTCCTAAATATATTTCAAATACAGCAGCCACAGTGGTACTTTTTAAACAAAATTCATATCGTATCAATCCTCTCCTTGGAGAAGAGTGGCTTCAGTGGCTTCCCTCAGCACTAGAAAAGCCACAGTTCTTTGTTTGTCTATAAGTTAGAATGCCATGCCTGATCTGGCCTTTTTTGAAATCTCTAAATACTTGTTCCTCATTCACGTTTCTCCAACATTATGAGTTCCTTGCTGTTTTTCAAATATTCCAGGCATGTTTATGCTTTAAGGGCTTTGTACTTGCTCTTTGCACTGAGTGGACCATTCTCCACATAGACATTCACATGGATAGTTCACTAACTTGACACAGATAGTTATCAGCCAGAGAACATTAAGAATATTAAATGAAATGTCTTGATGAAAAACATTAGGCCTTTTAACAGAGAATATTTGATGTAGAATTGGTGAAGCAGGTGTCAAAAGACAGGAACAGCCAAAGGCAACAGTAAGGTTAATACTAGATAGAAAGGCAGGAGGCAGCTAGTACCTCTACAATTAGGAGAAACAAATGGAAGGGTTCAGAGTTATCAGAATCTAAGTAAGAGCTCAGGAAAGTCACCATGGAGTCAAGGCTCAAACATCTGAAGAAGATACAGAAATTAGCTGGTTTGGGGACCTGAGGAGGGAGTTCAGAGGAGGAGTCCTGTAAGGTTTGGTCTCGTATCTCAGAGGAAGAACTGTTGCCTATCTGTACTGATGCCTCAGAGGATCGATCCGATAAAATACCCAGAGAACTGAGACCTGGTTCTCTAGGATGGGAGCTCTCAGGGGTCAGAATGAGACTGATTCTAAAAGTGCCAATAAAAGTTTAGACTGTAATCAACTATTTCTTCCAAGGTGAAAGGGTCATTTCTAGAGTGATGATGACAAGGAAAGAAAGCAAATAGGAAAAAAGAAATCCCCTTTTCTTCCTGCCACATTCCAGTCTGTTTCTAGTGAACTCTACTGGAAAAAATGGTAAGAAGCCAGCTGACAATGGAAAAATATAGCTTGTAGCGTTCCAAACATCAGTATGCCGCATATAGAATCAGAATCACTTATTTCTGGACTCCGTAGAATGTCTGATTCAGTGGACCTCAAACAGTAGACCTCAAATAAACACCAAAAATCTGTATTTTAAAGGATCTAGTTGAAGTTCAACTAGATTTGGAAAACACTGATCGAGAACAAATGTTTCATTTTGTAGTGAGGAAACTGAGCAAGAAAAATGAGTCTAATGCTTTGTAATGTTCATTTTATGTGTTAAACTGGGCTGCTGGATTCCATATATTTTTGGATGTTTCTGTGAAGATGTTTTAGAATGAGTTTAATATTGAAATTGGTAGACTGAGTAAACCAGATTGGCCTCAGTTGTTCTATTCAGGCCCAAATATAACAGAAAAGCTGACCTCTCCTCAAATAAGAGGAAAATCCTCCTTCCTGAATGCCTTTGAGTTGGAATATTGTCTTTTTCCTTCCTTTAAATGATAACTGAAACAACACCTCTTCCCGAGTCTCAAGCCTGAAGGGTTTGGGACTGAATCTATGCCATTGGCTCTCCTAGTTGTCAGTTCTTAACACTTGGACTAGAACTACACCATGCTCTCGCATCTCCAGCTAGCTAAATGCAGATATTGGGATATGTCAGATCATAGATATATAATCTAATTCATATAGTACATCTCTCTGTATATACATCCTATTGGTTCTGTCTTTCTGGAAAATCCTGACTAATAAATGGTTTGTAGCTCTGAAGTTCTGGCTACATGTAATACATACATACATACATACATATATACATACATACCTAATAAGGACATTACCCTAAAATTTACCATCAACAATCACTGCTGGCTTAGCATGGAGCATTTGTTCTTCCATAACTGGTTTATTGACCCACTGGATATAAACTCTGTGTTTCACATTAGCTTGAATGAAAACATAATCACATATATTATAGTGATGCATTGTATTTTTTTCTCAAATATTTAGGAGATGACCAATAAGGTACCACAAAGCCTAGTACTTAACCCAGTGATGTCTATCAAATTGCTAAGGATCTGAAAAGAAAGGTAATAGTAAACTGATAAACTATGGGAATGATGTAGAGCTTATAAATAATGCAGCTGACAGCAAAGGGGGAACATGTACTAAACATAACCTGCAGGGAGGTGGTGTGGGTATTTATTCAGAATGAACAATGTAGGATTCAATATGAAAAAAGTTCCATATGAGTGTAGTATGAAATTTTTAAAAATCCAGTAAAATATGAACAACCTTAGACCAGGATGTGACTGTCCTTTTCTAGGTGACTTTGGAAAAGCTTCTCTTTCTGCAGATTTGTTGGGGAACAATAGCATTTCTTCTATATAAAGCACTATGTCATAAATCTATATGATTTAGTTTTTTTTAAAAAAAAAAACCAGACCATTAATCAAAGAAACAAAATCAATGCCAGTGAAAGCCATTCTAAATTTATCCTGTCCTCCATACATAGCATAATTACTAAACTATGAAGGCTAGCATACCGATGGAGAATAAGTAGAATAATTGTATTTTAACATTAAGATACAAATCTAGAAATATCCTGTTACGTCTCTTCCTAATTACTTCTCTTCTCCCAAATGTATTATATATCTGATTCCTTCTCTTTCCCTTAAATATATTAAAATATTAACAATTTTTATTAAACTTGCTATTTCTTATCCAAAAAATGGAGATACTTCTTGGTGTTATAAGCCTTTGCAAAGTTTTCTTTGAAGTTTCATACACTATTGTTATTCTACTAACGATAAGCAGAAAAACACATTCACAGGACTTTGCATGACATCTGCTGGTTAAGGGTGTACATGATACAAATGTCCATTTTTCTTTTTTCCAAAAACATCAGTGGATAACTTCACCAAGGCTACCCATGTAAGGACAATGCCCACAGGACTGGGAGGCTCCCTTTCACCCAAGGTGTCCCATAGACCCATTCTTTTTTTAAAGTTTATTTCTCTTTCTCTTTCTTACTTTTTCTTCCTTTTTTCCTTTCTTTCTTCCTTCATTCCTTCCTTCCTCCCTTCCTTCCTTCCTTTCTTTTTCTTTTCTTTTCTTTCTCTTTCTTTCTTTCTTTCTTTCTTTCTTTCTTTCTTTCTTTCTTTCTTTCTTTCCTTTTCTCCCTTTTTCTTTTTCTTTTTCTTTTTTGAGAGGGAGAGAGCACAAGCAGAGAGGGAACAGAGAGGGAGAGAGAAAGAAATCCCAAGGAGGCTCCACACTGACAGCTCAGAGCCCAACAGGGCTCGATCTCAGGAACCATGAGATCATGATCTGAGTTGAAATCAAGAGTAAAATGCTTAACTGACTAAGCCACCTAGGCACCTCCACCTACATCCAGCCTTTACACCATAGTTTCATTTTACACAAGTAAACACTAATAAATTAGAGGAGAAAAGACAGTTTGATTGGGACATCCTAATGGCACCTCTTATCATCTCATTATTTTCTTGAACACTGTGACTTTCCTCTGAAAGAGTAACTTATCTAACTGGCAAATGAAGCTGGCTTAAAAGTTAATGAATGACTGGACGCAGCACTGAGTTCTAGTAACACAGGACTCTGGGAAAGTTGACAACTTGTAAGATACCAATAGTGATCTGAGAGTCAAAAGGTAGCCCTCATGAACCCAACATATTTAACATTACCTATAACTTTACTATTAGAAGATTATATCCTCCCTCTATTAATATGTAAATAATATAATTTATACATTTGCAGTGAATTTGAATGATTTTTATGCTGGTGACTCTCCATTTGCCTCAGATCCAGTCTCTGAACTCTGCAATCCCAGGTATAACTGTATCAGTCAGGCTCCCTTGTTGGCTGGCTTCTTAGTCCGGCCAATGGGAGGCACTAGCATGAGAAGAGGAGGCAGAAGAAGGTAAATAATCATGGTATTTGTCCTTGCTGCCTCCCTGCTTGGGTTCTGTGTCCTTGTCAGGAGCTGTGTCTCTCCATGAGCATCGCTCTTATCCAAAGCCTCTTCGTTAGGATTCAGGAACTTGTCATTGTTCTGAGTTCCCCCTCCATTCTTTGTTATACCCATAGCTTTAATCATGCCTCTTAAAGGAGCGGCTTTGTTAATGGCTCTTTATTTAAACCCTATCTTTATTTGCTTGGACCTCGAATAATTTCTTTCTAAAAGAGACCCACTTTATATAAAGAGAAATAAGGATAAGAAGAGTAGGAGCAACATAAGAAGTAAGAAGGGCATTAAAAGGCCAAGAGGCTACAAGGGTGGACACAATACTGATTTTATTTGGCGATAGGCTTTCCCAAAATGACAACACCTGGTTATGTGAAAGTCTCTGCCCTTCAAATTAATGTTCTGCGCCAGGAATGATTTTGTGTATTACTCCTTTACCACTTAAGCTTTATGAGAGCATGGTGGGGTTTTTGTTGTTGATTTTTTATTGTTTTACCCATTAATTACCAACTTTCTAGAGTTGAGCATATAGTAGCTTATCAGTATGTTTTTATTAAATTGAGGAAGTAACTATTATTTTTGAATGCATAAATTAATAGATGGATGCATAGATAGATGGATGAATACTCATTGACTGACTCTATTTTCCTTAAATGGCCTGCATATCCTTGGATACTATCTTATTTCTTGAGGACACAGTGGTATACACTAAGGTTGTAAGTAAGGAAAACCAGGGGCTCTGAAGAAATGTGCTGTAATAAGCAAGGGTTCTATTAAATACATTTAGCCTAAATATATTATACAGCAATAAAGAAATAAACTTCCCGGTTATTGCAAAGATTAAAAACATGCTTATATATTAATTACAAGAAATATTTTTGTGAAGACAATTGAATCTTCTGTATTTTAAATAAGTTACTATTCATGTATTTAATAGGCTATAGCAGAATACAATGGTTATGAGCAGCGATGTGCTAATAAGTGTTTAACACAGTCTCTCCAAGAATAAAACATAAAAGCTAATTTATAGCATTTACTGATTTCTGTAGTATAAATACTCCCATGAAACTCTTACTTTTATATTGCTGCCATAGCAATTCATTCCCACACTGCATCTCATTGACTGTACTTTTGTTTTTACTTCTCTTTCTTTGACTACAGGTGGAAAAGATTCTTCACAGTTAAGGATTTGTGTGATTAGATTAACTTCCCTGCATAAACTAGGATAATCTCCCTAGCATCCTTAACCTTAATGACATCTACCAAGTCCTCTTTGCCCTGTCAAGTACTATATTTACAAGTTTCAGGGATTAGGATGTGGAAACTTTGGGAGACCATTATTCTATCTACAACACCAACCATAGTCAATTTCAAGCTGTCAGTTGGTTCACAAAATTCCTGAAAACCTAACAATCAGCTTGTGTTTTTGATATTGCAACTTTGCTATCAGAGCATGAGTTCCAGAGTCAAATGCCTGAGTTTGAATCTTGAACCTGTAGTATACCAACTATGTAACTGAGCAAGCTACTTCTACATATCTCAGACCTTATCTGCATAATTACAATGTACAAAAGGGAGTAATTCATTGAATATTTGTGATAATTTACAACAAAGATAATACATATAAAGTATGTCATTAGAAAACACAAGTACAATACTTGATATATGTTAACTATTATTTTTATATTTGTATATTTTTTTCATTTCATCATTGAGATTAGGCGAATAAATATTCGTTATTGCAATAATTTAAAATAGTAAAGGCCTATGTATATAGTGACTAAGTAAATAGAAGGCTCAAAGCACTTGTTTTCTTCCCAAGGAACATGTAATTTATGTTCATAATAATTATTCTAAACCACATCAGGAGGCTCATGGGCCTTCTGAAATTTTAAAGAAGGATGCAGTCAACTTGGCAGTGTTGAGTTACTCCTGCTTTGCACTAGACAAGTTCTTGGATATACCATTCTTAGAATTTTCTAGTAACTACACTATCAAGACTTAAGAAGAAAAAAGGACCCTAAAGAAGACAGTAAAATTAGAATAAACTGGTAATTCAGTGAGTTTCTTCCTTGGGAGAAAGAACTAGTTCAGTATACTAAAGTATATTCCTCTCAGTTTAGTCATAGTGAAACAGGAGAGAGAGGCTGAAGGAGCCAGAGTTTTACAAAATCCTGACAAAGCATTATCATAAGCAAAAGCTAGGTTACATCATTTTACATATTTGACGGAAGGTCAGGAAAATCACTTTGTTTCTATCAAGACTTCTTACTAAATAAAGGTTCCTTTAGGGTTTTCTTCAAGTATCCAAAATATTCTGTGTCTTTGGAGCCATGACAAGACTACCAGATGGGATAAAATTTATTCATTCATTTATTTAATTGTTAAACAAATACTTATTATGAAGATGCAGAAATTATCCATAAAGGAAGCCAGAATAGGACAAGGGATGCCTGAGGCTCTGCTGGAATATTCAAGTTTGGCTGTATTCCAGCTGGATCCTAAATCTATTTGACTCAAATTAGAGAGTAGGTTCTTAGTTACCCAAGGTCATGGAGTGCTTCAGGCATAGACTCCCTGTTCATTCCTGTGACAGATATAGACAGATATAGAAATACGTGGAAGAGGCATCCCTGATGTTTAAAAGTTTATGATTAATGTGGCAAATATGCGAAATGTACTCTTGGGAGATCTAAGTCTTAAAGGAAACGTCCAACAATCATAAAATGTGAAGGATCTGGTAAACTTCATTCAGTGATTTACAAATTGAGAAGCATCCAGTCTAGAAAATAAAAAGAGCTTCAAAGGGTTGTATAAAGTGAGAGAATGTTATAGTCCAATGTGAGCAGAAACCAGGAAGTTATACTGGGTATTTGCTGATTGGTTAAAGGAAGGTTACTTTTCTCATATGGCTCAAAGGGAAGTCTTGGAGCATGTCAGGTAACCTGTGCTAAGCCTAGGCCTTCCTTTTTTGGGGAGAGCAGAATATAGAAATTTAACTAAGTTCCTCTGGTCTGTGATGTAGGGATTAGCATAAGTGACTCTATCTTGAGTCCAGACTGGACACTAATACTAAGAACAAATAAGTGGTCTAAAAAAATCACCAAGCGGCATATGGTTAAACAGAGAAACAGGTGATAGAGACAAGTATAATGAGTTCAGAGGAGATCACTGTGGTTGGAAAAGCCATAAAGGAGGGAAGAATTGAGAAACAGGTCAGAATGGAAGAGTTTATTTTAGGTGGAGATGATTAGCATATTCAACAAGCCAATGCTATATGTGACTTGCTTGCAGGACAGTGAGGAGAACAATTGGATGACCTTTCCTTTTATTAAGAATTGTCCCCTTTCAGGGCGCCTGGGTGGCTCAGTCGGTTAAGCATCGGCTTTGGCTCAGGTCATGATCTCACGGTTCGTGGGTTCAAACATCGCATTGGGCTCTGTGCTGACATCTAGCTCAGAGCCTGGAGCTGCTTCAGATTCTGTGTCTCCCTCTCTCTCTGACCCTCCCTGTTCACACTGTCTCTCTATGTCTATCAAAAATAAATAAAAAACAAACAAAAAGAATTGTCCCCTTTCAACCCGGTATAACAGATTTTCATATCAATTGTCTCAATCACACCTTCTAGCTTTTCTTATGAAAAAAAAAAAAAAAACCAGAAATAGTCATACAAACCAGCTATTTTTTCTCATGTCACTTTCTTGATGTGGCCCCTACTAAAATATGTTATTATTTTTACATTTCTATCTTCTATTAACAGTGTAAGATAAAGGAACCCTAATTCCAACTTCCTGTTCAGAGTTTTAGAAAGGTCAAATGTCAGAGAACAAGCCAGTTTGTGGAAGGGGGGTTTCCATGTAGAAATAACCTAGCTGTCTCACCGTTCTATTTCCTTTTAGGCCCTTTGTCCTGTTTCATGTCATTTCAGTGTAAAAAAAAAAAAAGAATCTTAGAAACAAAATTTAGAGATGGTTTAAAGTATTTATTGTTGTTTCTCTGAGTTTTTCATCAGTTTTATATCAATAATTATACTTTCCGGAATTCATTCTGCATTGTACCTAATATATATTTCAGCATAACATACTGATACTGGTAAACATATATCAGATTAATCAGTTTACGTAGCAACCTTAATTTCCAAGGCAAAGATTATGATTCTTCTCCCAGGTAGTAAAGAAGTCCTTCCTTCCTTCTCTCCCTGATTCTTTGTATTGTCATTGTTTTCATTTGAGTATAGTTGACATACAATGTTACCTTAGTTTCAAGTGCACAATATGGTGATTGGACAAATTTATAGGTTATGCTCTGCTCACCCTAAGTGTAGCTACCATCTGTCACCATACAGCATTATTACAATACCATTGACTGTATTCCTGATTCTGTGCCTTTTTTCTTAAGTTTATTTACTTATTTTTAGATAGAGTGCATGAGAACAGGGGAGGGGCAGGGAGAGAAGTGGAGAAAGACAATCTCAAGCAGACTCTGCACTGTCATCGCAGAGTCTGATGTGGGGCTTCAACTTGGGGAGATCATGACCTGGGTTGAAATCAAGAGTCAGATGCTTAACCACTTAACTGACTGAGCCATCCAGGTGCCCAATGCCATGCCTTTTATATCTCATAACCAGGATTTTGTACTACCCAGTCCCTTTCATCCATTTTTTCCATCCTTCCCCTCCCTCTGGTAACCATCAGTTTGTATTTGTAGGTCTGATTCTGCTTTTTATTTGTTTATTCACTTTTTTTAGGTTCTACATATAAGTGAAATCATATGGTATTTGTCTTTCTCAGTCTGACTTATTTCACTTAGCATAATGCCCTCTAGGTCTTTCATGTTGTCTCAGGTGGCAGTATCTCATCTTTTTATGGCTGCATAATATTCCTGTGTGTATGTTTGTGTGTGTGTGTGTGTGTGTTCCATATCTTTATCCATTTGTCTGTTGATGGACACTTGGGCTTTGCTTCCATAGCTTGGCTGTTGTAAATGCTGCAATAACATAGAGATGCATATATTTTTTCAAATTTGTGATATATTTGGATAAATATCCAGTAATGAAATAACTGGATCAGATGGTATTGATATTTTTAATTTTCTGAGGAAATGCCATACTGTCTTCCACAGTGGCTCTTTCAATATACATTCTGACCAATAGTTTATGAGGGTTTCTTTTTCTCAACATTCTTACCAACACTTGTTATTTCTTATCTTTTTTATTTTGACCATTCTGACAGATGTGAGGTGATATCTGTGGTTTTGATTTACATTTTACTGATAATGAGTGGTATTGAATATCTTTTCATATGTCTATTGGCCATCTATACGTCTTCTCTGGAGAAATGTCTCTTGAGGTCCTCAACCCATTTTTTAAACTATTTATTTATTTTAAGAAAGTGAGAATGTTTGTGAGCATGGGAGGGAGAGAGAGAAAGAACGAGAGAGAATTCCAAGTAGACTCAGTGCTGTCAGCACAGAGCTTGACATGGGGCTCCATCTCAGGAACCACAAGATCATGACCTGAACTGATACAAGAGTCAGATGCTTAACCAACTGACTGAACCACCCAGGTATTTCTGCCCAAGTTTTAATCAGATTGTTTGGGATTCCTTAGTTGTTAAGTTGTAAGACGTTTTTTGGGTGTTAGTTTGGGGGGTTTGTTTATTCATTTATTTTTTTTTTGGATATTGACCCCATTTGCAAAACTCTTCTCCCATTCAGTAGGTGGTCTTTTATTGTTGTTATTGATGGTTTTATTTGTTGTGCAAAAGCCTTTTTTTAACTTCGATGTAGACTCAGTAGTTTTTTTTTCTACTTTTGTTTCCCTTGCTTTAAAAGACATATCTAGAAAAATTTTGCTAGACCCAATGTCAAAATAATTACTGCCTGTTCTCTCATCTGAGATTTTTTTGGTTTAAGGTCTCAGATTTAAGTCCTTAATGGACTTTGAGTTTATTTTGTATATGATATAAGAAAGTGGTACAGTTTCATTCTTTTACATGTAGCTGTCCAATTTTTCCTAGCACCCTTTACTGAAGAGACTGCCTTTCTTTCCCTGATTCTTTAGTTCTGAAAGAATAAATTACCTTGCTGGGGGAATCTAGCCTGCTTCCCCACCCACAAGCCACAGGCAGAGAACATGATAGATTTTATTAGTATTCTAAGTGAAATATTAAAGGAAAACTCCACAATAATGAGGGGAGAGGTCTAGTCATCTCTGGCTTTGTTTACTGTTCTATTCTCAGAACCCAGTATTGATTACTTGCAGTAGACATTCAAATAATATATGCTGAATGAAAGGATTAATGATGAAAGCTTCTTGAGAAAAGGAACTTTTTCAAAATGTTGAAGTCACAACATCTAACACTGTATCTGACTCTGAGCTGGTTGGTATTTGATGATTAATGAAAAAAATAATCATGACTGACTGAATGAATAAAATAATCTCCATTGAAAAAAATGCACAGTTGTTCAAAAGTCATGGATATTACCTCTATTTTCTTCTGATATTTTGTCTAATAGAAAAGATATCCAAAAAATGTAATATATTTGTGGATCGTATCATCCTAATATATCCATACTTTCCCATTTGCCTGGTGGCCAGAGTACATAGAAGTCTCAGGCTGCAAACTGATGAATGGAGTACTTCCCATTGACACTTGCAAACTGTGCATGGCAAGATTCACTCTGCATCTGTTACTGCTGCTCACGGTGCCAGTGTCATCACAGGGACACTCACTAATTTCAGCTGCCTAGGAAAGTACATTTGCAGTTTCTAAGGAGAGATGGATGTGTTTTCAAGCATGTCTCTGGTGTTCAATTGTTAGATTAATGAATGGAGCAGATATGTCTTCTAAGAAAGAAAATGATGATAGAGTTGGTGTCCTCCAAAGCAAGGACTACATCCATCCATGTCATGCTTCTGCCAGAGCTCAGGGCAAGGCATGCTCCTATTCCCATCTACTTGGCCTCACCATTGACCCAGCCAGGTGCTTCCTACTGGATAGAAATCATCATTCAACTGGAGTGCCCTTAATAGTTAGCTCTAAGTTCTCTGTACTTTGACTCCCAATTTCTAGGAAGATTCTCCCCAGAAATAATGTCTCTTATAAAAGCATTGATATTTAGATTTTATACTATTCAGAAACATTTTTCCCTGATACCTGGGCAGACACAAATTGTACTCCTCTCTCTGAAAAAAAGCTGAATTCGAGGTATTATAATTCTCCTATACTAGAGTGTGATCTTCTTACGGACAAAACTTATATATAATAATATGATGGTCACTAAAAACAATAGATGGTCACTAAATGATTGATTAGTGTGATGGATAAAGAGATGGACAGATTGACAGATGAGAGGGACCTGCAGATACCAGAGCCTAGGAACCCTTTGTATGGAGACAGTGTGAGAATAAATCTCATTTATTTGCCCTAGGTCCCAGAGATGTAGAGATAAATAAAACATCTCTCCAATTCTCCCTTCCAAGCACTAACCAAGCCTGACCCTGCTTAGCTTTGAAGATCAGATGCGAGCCAGCATGTTCAGGGTGGTATGGCCTTGGACCGTCCCTCCAATTTCTCAGTCTAGCTCTTAAGTGATGTGACCAAGAGCTTGCTCACTCATTAACCTTCTGTAAATACTTCCTATAAATGGAAATTCTAAGTCTTTTGGAGAAGTTGCACTCGGTTCATGATCACAGCAAATTCCTGCTCAACCAGGAATAAGCAGGGTGGTGGGTGAAGTGAAATAAGGAGGTAATTGACGGCTGTTGGCCTCCTTAGGATGAACCATACTTAAATTGTCATATATGCTAAGTCAGAGGTGATTCAGAGCTTTCCCAGAAATCAGGCCTGGGATCAGGGCCAGGATAACCTGAAATTTTTTTTTTAATTTGAAAGATTAACACTTGGTTTCTCTTTTCCAATAAAATGTATCCTATACTATACAATAGAAATTTTTTTCTCTATGTTCACCTAATTTTTTTGTCTTTTTCCATCAGTAATGATAATAATGGTAATATGTTTTCACTTGTAATTTTTATCTAAAAATCAAGTTTCATGTATGCTTCATAAAACATTTTGATGAAAATATATGAAAAACCACCAAAAGGGGCAGCCCTACCATCTTCCACCTGCCAAAATGTCTGAATTTGTCCGTAGAAATCTGTATGTTTTACTATTAAGTTTTTCAGGCTTTCAGAGGCCTCTTATGAGAGTGGTAACATTTATTAGTGCCAACTAGTCTTCGAAATGAATTTGCCAGGTATGTGACCCACGAGCCATCGTGGCATTATCATTCTTTCTCCTTCACCTTTAGACCCATCACAGCTCACATGGCCTCAGACTCCTCAGGACAGTTTCCTGGGCAGCCATCATGAAAGGATTGGAATTGGTCTGCAAAATGGTACCTATTTGTTCTCCCAGCTCTGAGTAGATTTGGTAATAGCTGGCAGAGATCAAGAGATTCATCTGCCTTGATCTCGAAATAAGAAAATGACAATTTTGTGATGTTAATGATCAACATCTTTTTTTTAATTGTTTTTAACATTTATTAATTTTTTGAGAGACAGAGGGAGACAGTATGAGTGGGGGAAAGACAGAGAGAGAGAGAGGGAGACACAGAATGAAAAGCAGGCTCCAGGCTCTGAGCTGTCAGTACAGAACCCAACAGCCCCACGTGGGGCTCAAGCTCACAAACAGTGAGATCACGCTCTGAACCAAAGTCGGAAGCTTAACTGACTGAGCCACCCAGGTGACCCAATGGTCAAAATCTTAAAGTCACTCTAAAGAAAAATAAGCTGTAATATGAGCTTCTTAACACTTGAGAGAAATCAGTAGTGTAAAATTAAAGAACAAAGAAGCATTCATATTCATATGAATCAATTTTGTGAATAAATGTTTCATATCCATGTTCAACATTGTCAAACAAAGTCCCAAGGGAATTGAAGACAGGCATAGGCTCTACCCTAATGAAGCCTCTAATCATAGAAAAAGTTCTGCTATTGAGCCACAAAACCATAAAGCACCACTAAGGAACTCTATACAAATACAGACCCAGGGACGTTTGGACTTTTTTCACATATATTGGCAAATAGCATGGCATGGTCTAAACCGTTAAGTGTTTTAATGAAGCGTTTCCCAAACCTCAGTTATTCTGATACTACCTTCACCATGTTTTTATCATTTAAGCATATATTACATATTATTTGAGGTTTAAAACAAAATTTATTGGAAGATGTTTGATTTTAGAATAGTTTAAAATTAGAAGAAAATTGTGAAGATGGTACAGAGGTCCCGTATACCTCACACTCAATGTCCCCTCCTATTGACATCTTACATATTATTATTACTAAAGGCGATAGTTTATTCCAAAATTCTTACTTTTTACCTAATGCTCTTTTGATGCTGCCGAGCCCTGTCCACAACCCCACATTATGTTTCGTCACCATATCCCCACAGGCTGCTCCTCTTGGCTACTACAGTTTTTCAGACTTTCCTTGTTTTTGCAGACATTGACATTTTGGGAAGGTATGATCCAAGTATATGGTAGAGTGTCTCTCAATTGGAATTCGTGCGATGTTTTTCTTATGATTAGACTGGGGCTATCAGTCTTTGTGAGGAAAACCACCAAGCAACGTGCGCACTCTCATCGCATCATAGTAAGATTATATACTATCAAGATGACTTATCTCTGCTGATACTAACTTACTTTTCACTGCTACCTTATCTAACTAATAGAATTCAGATCACACATTTGGCTAGCTGTTTACATTTTTCTGGTTCATGTTTTACTCTATTTTAGTGTTTCAGTTTGGGCAGTTTCTGTTGACCTATTTTCAGGTTTACACGTTTTTTCCCTCAGTTGTGTCAGCTCTATTGATGAGCCCATGGAAGGCATTCTTGTTGCTGCTACTATAATTTTATTTGTAGCATTTCCATTTGACTTTTTCCCCTACTTTTCAGCTCTCTGCTAATTTTCCATTCATTCATCCATATTCCCTGACCTTTCCACGAGAGCCTTTGATATATTATTTAACATTATTTTTTGATATATTATTTAAAATTACAGCCTGATAGTTCCAAAATCTGGGTTATATGTGAATATGATTTTATTTATTCTTGTTCTTTAACAGTGTGTTATTTGTTGTTTACTTCTTTGTGTGTCTAATTTTTGTTGAAAACTTAACATTGGTATAGGACAGTAGAAACTGAGGTAGATAGTATTTATTCCTGGAAGCAGGCACACCTCTCCTTCTGCTAGTCTTTTAGTGAGCAGAGCCAGAGAAAGAATTTTATTATTGCAGTGGTGCACTTCCAGTACAATCCTGGCTTCAGTTTCCTCTCTTGTTACCTTGTGCTTATGGTGTGGGTTGGCTTACTGGAGGGGTTTACACAATGTTCCTGTTCCACCTTCAACTTTAGGCTGTCCCTATAAAACTATATTTCAGAGAGGCTCTCTCTCCAAACTTTTGTCCCTCTTCCGGCAGAAGACTGCCATTGCATGTTACTAAGTGCTTGCTGGTCTAATGCACGAGGGAAGCAGACTCCACTCTTCACTCTATTCAGCCTCAGTTTGAGGCAGACTATGTCTCATTGCATCTCAGGTCTTTCTCAACGATCCTTTCTCTTCCTCGGATGGGGAAGAGATTTCTTATGGTCTGGGCCCAGGAGATTTCCTGCCCTTGCCAAGATATAGAGGATGTTTTTCTTTTCTGTTTTCTAAGCCATGAAGGGCTTGGCCTGCATGATAGGATTTACTGCCCTCCCCTTAATAGCACAGGGATTTTTCCCCCTGCAAGGAGTAGCTTCTAGGTGGACTTTCTGCCTTTCTTGTGGTAGTGACTCCTCCTCTTTTCTGGACTGGACTATGAGGAATGCTTTCCCTCTTTTCCCACTTGCCCTTAATCTTTTAATCTTTCTTGTGAGCACCCAGTGGAGAGCTGTGGAGAAGAACCTCTGAGTGAGTGCAAATTCCCCTTGCATCATTAGTTTCTAGGGGTTCTGTACTCTCACACTTGCCCACACTCCATCTTTAGCAACTTTTCATTAAAATTTATTTTATTTGTGACTGAATTCTTTCTGCCAACTTGCATGGAATTTCCACCCATGATATTTCACTTGGGTCAGTGCATGTGACCTATATCTCTTTGAAGGTACCTGTTAACTTCAGACTAGTTGATGGACCTGCAACCTCATCTCTCTGATGGATGCAAGAAAATTTATGATTTTGTAGATTATTGTGCTTCTTCTGATTGTTGGGTTATAAACAATGCCTTTCCCAGATTTCTTTTATCTTAAGCAGAATCCAGAAGTCCCCAATACTTTTGAAAGTGAATGCATAGTAATTTTTTAGTGTTCACCCATATCTGCCTGGAATCATCTACTTTGCCATCAGCATTATAAGAATCAGACTTTGAAAAATGGTACTATACCGGAAAATAACTGGATATCAGGAAACCTGGGATCTACTCCTGTTTTGTCAATAATTAGGTGCACAGGCTGTGAAAAGTTATTTAAATACTCTGTAATATTCTCGTATACAAAATAAAGGTATTATATCACATTGATCTCTAAGATTCTTTCTACCTCCAACTTCGGTTGTATTTCATATTTTTGGTAGCAAAACTCATATTTTTATTTGCTTATAATTGAATGTACACTCTTTACTGAGTAGGGAGTTAAAGTTAGAACTCATTAAGACAAATTTTTCCCACAAGTAAACTATTCCTAGAAGCAAGTTAGGTACTTGATAAATTGCACTGAATGCTAAGTGTTACATTAGGAAGTAGAGATATTAAGTAGACCATAAAAAGTGCCTGTGCTTTACTGGCTGAGGAGTCCATCAATTTCAACAATTGATTAGATTTTTGGTAAAATATAAACAACAGTAACTCTGCACATTAAAAAATTATTAAAAGTAAGTTATCCCTGAACACGATCCATAGAATTGTGCCTCAGATTTCCAAGAGGAAGGAGAGTTTACATTTCACATGAAAGATAACATTATCCAGAATCTGAATATTTTCATAAAATATATGTATTTATTATTCCTTTTGTATATTAAAAGGAATATCCAAATAAATACCACACTTAATTAAGTGTTGATATTAATCTTTAGGATTTCAATTTAAGTCTTGATTTCAATTTAAGTCTTGATTTCAAGCATAAGTACAATGATTTTTGAAGCTTTCCTAAAATAGGAAAACACAAGATTTAATATAATTTATCATAGTAGAAAGTGTGTGCTAGCATATTTATTCTTTGGCTTGCTGTTTCACTATCTCCAGGAGTAATATCACATTTTAAATCTAAATTGAATCTCTTCTTATTCTCCAACTTTATTTGATAAATGCTAACATAGAATTTATGTGAATGTCAAATATTATATGTTAGAAATGTTTTCATTTATGCAGGTAAAATACAGGCTTTTAACTCACCATACCACTGTCGTGTCATAGTGAGCATTCCTTAGTTATTTGGAAGAGCAGTGCTCCTGATGGATCTACAGGGTGGGTTCTAGATGAAATGCAAGGCAAGATCCCTCAGATTCCTAAAGCAGATGAGCCTTCCAGATGTGCTGGTCTTAACCCCTTACTCCTCTCCTTTGTGGTGTTGTGTCAAACTCAATCAAATTTGTTGAGTGCAAACTATTCACAAAATATCAATCATGAAGATACATGAGGCACACACAAATAGAGGTGAAACAGCTTTTGCTTTGGATATGCTAACAGTTGTAGGGAAAGCAAAGAGAAGCATGTACACAGTATTGTAAGGACAACTGTCAGACCTAATACAACCAACCTCTGTGGGTTCAAATATTTTACCGTACGTTTTTTGCTGTGCTTTTTTAGCAATGATTCTGAAATCTTCCTGATTGTTAGAATTAACTGAGGAACCACCTAAATCATAATCTCCAGCTCTGGGCCTAGGAATCTGGATTTTTAGAAAACTCAACAATGATTCTGATGATTGGCTGGGCTTGGCAGCCAGAGTTTAACAAACTGGAAAGCACTGTGTTTAATCTATTCTTCTGGTAACATAACTGTAACAATGTGGAGGGAAATTCCTTTCGTAATGCTTAAGTGGAGAAGAAAGGTGAGTCTCTTTCTTACCCAAGGCTGGGCTGGATGGGACCAGAACTCTAAGAGAGAAGAGTGATGTTGAGCATTAGCGTGGTTGATGTGTTGATTGCTTTGTTCTTTGTCATCACAAGCGTCCCAGAACCTAGCACTCCCCTGGTCATGAGTATTTGTTCAGGATGATCCAAATACTGTGAGGTGAAGGTTTCTTATCATTGCTTTGGAGTGAGATTCCTCTCTTCAGACACATGCAAAAGAAGCTAGTATGCTACAACCATGCATAAAGACAGCCTGTGGACAAAGACAGCTCATTAATAAAAGCAGGTTTGAGAATCACTGAGAATCAGTATAAGAACTCCAAAGCCCTCCTTTATAGGAGAGGACGCTCTAAATCTCTCCCAATCTATGCACTTATTAGTATGAGAACTAATAAATTCACTCTATTGTCTAATCTTATTTGAGTTAAATTTTGTCTTATTTGCAATCTAAACTGACTTAATCATTTTATTCATTCATGAAATATTGAGCACCTATTATCAGTTATGCACTGCTTTCAGCACTTGGGAAATACAAATGAACAAAAAGAAAGCACCTCTCTGGGTTTTGGTAACCAATTGTCCACAGTCATAGCACAAGCTACTAATAACAGGAAATTATAATCTAGTTGCTTCTCTGAGGATGAAGCTGCTATAGTGTTTGTACCTGGCTAATAAGTTTAGTCACTAGATTAATTGGATAATTCATTCAATAATGATTTATGGAAATCTAATGAAACAATCATATTAATTAATCCATTTTAATCTGTAAGGATGCAGATCTGAATCAAACTGACTCCATGACAGGCTTCAAGTTTCCCCTCTGACCTTGGAGGCCTAGGTGTCAGTTTCTCAGAATCATTAGGCAATTAAAGGGCACACGTTGCCCAAGGCAGGAGGGACCACCCTTGTAACACCCAATCAGGAAAGGCCAGCAAACCTTTAACATTCCTAAGGGCAGGCCTAGGGATAGAAGCTATAGATAATCACTTATTGCTTAAGGCTTGTCACACCCTATGTGAAGGTCCTGGGTCCACTCTGTAACTGGTCAATACTCTACTGCCAATAATAATAGGTGATAGTGATTGGGTCACTACCTGTGTCATAATTTCCTGTAAGTCCCCCCTCCCAAACCCCATAAAAAGCCCTACCCACTTTGTTCGGGGCTCTCCGCATGGAGCCACTGTGCTGGTAAAGTCTGTGAGCCCGAGTTTAGGTCCGGCGAGCCTAAACCCATTTTAAAGCCCTTTGCTTTTGCATGTGTGACTCAGTCTCCCTGGCAGTCTCTGGTTTTTGGGGATGATATTGAAAACTTGGGCATAACAAATGTACTTTTTAGATAATGTGCTCCTTTTTCCAGATAATAGATTATTTTAACAGTTCAAATAACCTCTGCTTTCTCGGGGTGCCTGGGTGGCTCAGTTGGTTAAGCGGCTAACTTCTGCTCAGGTCATGATCTTACGGCTCGGCTCATGGGTTCCAGCCTTACGTTGGTCTCTGTGCTGACGGGGGGGCGGGGGGGGGGTGCTCTGCTTCAGATTCCGTGTCTCCCTCTCTCGCTGCCTCTCCCCCACTCATGTTCTGTTTCTCTCTGTCTCAACAATAAATTTTAAAAAACATAAAAATTTTTTAAAAAAATACCTCTGCTTCCAGGAGGAACTTTGAATGAAGATAAAGAGTTTTATATATTTCAACTTCCTACAAGAGATTTCCTGCTATATTATAAAAGGACAGACATTATTTTAACACTTAGTCATGATTTTAGATTTGCCAGTGTTTACAGAAAACATTTTAAAGCAGATAAAGTTGTGCTGGACTCTGCTCTTTCCCACTGGAAATTCCCCTAATGGGAATTACATCATCTTCTTCTCAATTCTATCAAAACTTCCTCTAAGGGAAGGATCCTTAAGACGTGTGCCCGTAGGAAGACTGTAGCTGTAGCCAGAGCCCTTTGTGCTTGAACAGCATCTGAATGAAGTCCAACCTGCTCACACTCCTAGGTGGTCCAACACCATGAGGATCTGCATTTCTGTATTCCCCGCCTGGCTCCTCAGGTGTGTGGCTTTCTGACAATTATTCATATATTAGTGAGAAGTTTTTTCAATGTATTTCATGTCTGGAATATTTGTACTTTGTCTTATTTCATCTCTGATAATAATAGCAAGGAGTTGAAGAAGACTTGCAGGACAGGAAATCACCCTGGCCTGCCAGTACGTGCGCCAGGTGTGGCCACCAGCTCCCCCTGTCTTTTTCCAACCCTGCTTCCATTTAACCCTCATTACCCCTACAGGTTTTGTAAACCTTCTTTAAGTCATTCATGACCACTGTTTGATCTTTTTTCTTTGTTTTTCATATTAGCTCCTGCCAACGTAGTGGGTCTTAGTAAATTCCAAAGGCTGTGGCAATACAGTCACTAATAGGCTTTTTGATATTTTAATAGTTAGATTCCTTAGGCTATAAATTGTCTAAGGAAAAATGTTTTCATTCAAGACCCCTTTCCATTCTTTTTAAAAAACATTTTTTTAAGTTTATTTATTTTGAGAGAGTGAGAAAGCAGGCACAAAGAGGAGAGAAACAGAGAAAAAGGGAGAGAGAGAATCCCAACGTGGTTCTGTACCATCAGCACAGAGCCTGATGCAGGGCTCAAACTCACAAACCATGAGATCAGGACCTGAGCTGAAATCAAGAGTGAGAAGCTTAACTGAATGAGCCCCCCAGAGGCCCCAACCACTTTCTACCCTTAAGAATCAAAGACTTCAAAGTGACGTTTGAAATGTTGGTTTTATCTAGCTGTATGTACCACATTATAAATTACAACAAATTTTTTATGTATTTACTGATTACTTTATCTAAAACAGCAATTATAAATCCATTCTACGTTAACCTAAATAACATTTTCATGAAAGATAACTATATTTCCCCCCAAAATAGAGAAAACTGGCATTGCTTAAATTATAACAAATCTTTTAAATATCTAGTTTAATTTTAAAAAATACAGCTGGAATCTTGTATCTACTTTTGCATTCAATCATTACACATGATGTACCCTCTGGAAAACTCCACTGCATACTAATTAGAGAAAGAGATTGGAAAGGGCAAATAAAATATTACTTATGTTACAGTGATTTTTAGTTCTTCTTCTCAGATCCCCTGAGAGAGTTTCAGGGGCCCCACCACCCTGAAACCACATTTTGAGAACCATTATTCTAAGTGATAATTAAACAGAAAGAAATTACCGGTGGCATTTCACTGTAGAGCCATCTAAAATAGCAAGAATGGCACAGAAAAGGTAAAATTTAGTGTATGGTGTTATTTCCCCAGTGATGTAGCTTGATACTTTTTTGATCAAGTGCAAAGATGATTAGAGATAGATTTCACCCAGCATCTCCATTTCTGTTGCTACCAGATCCTTAAGTGATGTGCACACAGTCAGAAGGTTCTGGTAGGTGGAATATGACTTGATCTTTTTAAAGTCTTTATTATTTCCATCCTTGAGGAAGGGAGTTCATGTCTTCTGCCAAGAACCCTTCAGGCAGATAGAGGAAGTCTATAAATTCCATTCAAGGTGATGTTTTCCACGCTTAAAATAAAATATATAAAATTACAAAGGAGAAAATATATTGAAATACAGGCATCAATATATTTTATATTGAGATATAGTAATCCTTTAATAGCTCATAAGGTAACAAAATCTAAGCAGAGAAAAATAACCAGTATCATGTCAAAGTAGTCATGTACATAAACCATATTTTAAGAGATCTGAAACAAGTGTAAGGTGATAGGAAAATATCTCTGATTTCTATTGGGACAAAGTCAGGTACTACTATTTTTGTGGTTTGCTGCCTTCATTCAGAGTAGATTACTAAAAACGTGAATGCAGCCTTTTAATTCATCTTTTACATTTTTTTATTTTTTTTCAGTTTATTTTTTTATTTTGAGAGAGAGGGAGGGAGAGAGAGAATCCCAAGCAGGCCCTGCTCTGCCAGCACAGAGCCCAATGTGGGCTCCATCTCATGAACTACAAAACCATGGCCTGAGCTGAAACCAAGAGTCTGAGACTTAATCGACTAAGCCACCCAGGCACCCCTTTTATAAACTCTCTGAATTCTATCTATAGATGCCATTGAGATCTATGAACTCTAGGTTAAGGAATGTTCTTCTAGAGAGCAACGGTTCTCAAAATGTGACCTTAAGACCAGAAGCATCATAGTCACCTGGAACCTTGTTAGAAATGCAAAATTCTTGGGTCCTACCTCAGACCTACTAAATCAAAACAGAGGGTGAGGTCCAGTAATCAGTGTTTCAATGGATGCTGATGCACACTAATGTCCTAGCAGTTCGTTTTCCTCAAGAGCAAAGTATATCAAGGAGAGTGGAGGCAAGGAAGGTAGATAGTCAAGACCTGGAGCAAAATGGAACCTTGTTAACGTCAAGCAAATTTCCTTGCATAGAAAGATGCAATCTTTCATTTATGCATGTGAGAGGGTTTTCTTTTCTTAATATTTTTACACTGTAGTACTTGTTTTCCTTGTTGGGGTGTTTGCTTATTTAATACATTCCATCAAGGACAGAAATTACATGCTGTTTTTTTTCCCCCATAGGAAGTGTGTCTTGGGTTTTTCCCTTATTATTTTCTTTACTTTTTTTTTCCTCTTCTTTTTTTGGTGGTGGGGGTGGTTATGTTTAAATGAAGTTGCTTTTACAACACCAAAGACTTAATCATCCATTTCCTACATAAAAGGTAGCTACTTTTTTGCATGGACCTCAAGCATATTGTAGTATAGAGGTGGAATTTAA
>NC_043700.1:165405677-165408762 GCF_006229205.1 Suricata suricatta
AAAAAAAAAAAAAGAAAGAAAGATCCATGCAAGACTCATGAAACACTAGAAAAATAGAAGAGGACTTGAGAGCATCTATTCCAGGAGTAGTATATTGTCTCACACTAAATGGTAATTGAGCTGTGTTTCTAAGTATGTTGAAAACTGCTGAGTTTGGACATGAGGATTTTGGTTGAATCTGAACAAATGAATGAATGAATAGTGTTACAATCAGCTATCTGTTATGGATATACGTGGGGCTGGGAGAAAAAATAACCTTCAGGTAATATATATGTTATCCCAAATATATCTAATCTTTTTATCTTTAAAGTAAAAACAATTATGACACAGATATTAAGGGACTTGTCAAGTCAACGGTGAATTCATTTCAGAGCCTAAACTAGTGACTCAGGAACGAGTCCCTGAGTATTAGGAATCCTGATGCTCTCATATGTCAGAGGCAGTAGCTTCAGAGCCTGTACTGTGCAATTTTTATACACTCTCATCCAAACTCTTCTCCAAAAGGCAGAGTTGTTCCTTAGCAAATATCAGTTTGCAACCTCTGGAGCTTTGATTCCAGATGAAATCTGAAACCAGAATCCCCCTGTGGACAGAGGGCAAGGAGAGACTGCAGAAAGAGGCAGGCCACTCCAGATTGATTGTGGCTGGTTTAAAAAGCAAGGTAACTTACATAGGAAGCTTGTCTTGGGAGGTGCAATGGGAGTAGATCTCTGCACGTGCCTACTGAGTCTGGAAAGTTTACATAGAGGCTTTAACTGGGTGCAGTCATGTATCCATCCAGATGGCCTCAACCACACATTTCTATCTCAAGACAGCATTCTTGGACAGCTTCAAGCAGAAGGAAGGTAAGCAGAGCATAAATTCTAAAAACCAGGGAAGGGGTAAGGAACCTCCAGTTGTTGGGCCCAGATCACAGATCTACTGGCTGTCACATCCTCTCAATGATCTCCTCCAGCAGCAAGATTTTATAAACTAGGTGAGTAACTTGAGAGTTGAGTGCAGTATTCTATTCACGGAGTTAGGACTGGCAATTGAAATTCCTCATATGCTAGTCTAAAGATAGAAAACCCCAAACAGACAAGACATGAACAATTCTCTTCAGAAAGACAACTCGAGACATTAATTGAAACAATGTTACTGAATCCAAAGATAATTACATTCCAAACATATAAGAAGAAGAAAGAAGGAGATTGTTTTCTTGAATGGAGACACATAATTCAATAGGACAAGTTGAAATGGAAGAAGAGGAAAGTGAACCAGGAGGGAGGGCAGTAAATACTAATGAATAATGGAGCGCTCTTCAGAGAAGACACTAGAAGATCCATTACTTAGAAAGCTTAGAATAACTTCTCATGGCAAGATTTTATTTCATAAAGCTGTAGGTCCGATGACCCATTTACAACTTTTCTGTTTTATTTGTGAACTTGATAAACTTAAGATCATGTTGTTTAAATCCTTTTAGATAGCATATTATTCAAACCTCTCTAGTAATACCAAGTAACATCTAACATAGGTCTTCAAATAGGGAAAGAATTGTCTTAAAGGTCATTGATTTTCATGGATTTTATTTAAATGATAGTTTCTTATAGATACATATCATGAGTAGGGAGAATTAAAATTATTCATGAAGCCTTTGCCACAGAAGAATACTAAGGTTAGATTAAAAAGGATCTTGCACGAGAATTAAGGGGACTTGTCAAAAGTATCTCAAATGGTCAGAGAATATTTAACCTTTGTTACATAAATAAGAACAGAGAAAAAGCATAGTGAGGAGAGGTCAAGGTTAGTGTAGGAAATATGTGCATTGAAACAGAAGACTATGACAATGAAAGTGCCCTTATATTTGTTCATATTATTCTTACAAGAAAGGCTTTTGGATGGATTTTTGAATCTCACATAAAGGAAAGAATGAAGAAGTTTCATACAATTGCAGTCATAACAATTTTTTTGAAATGGAAAAGTCTAAATTAAGTGACTCATGATCCTAGAAAACATCTCAACTTTACAGTCATTATATTTTGAACAGACCACCACTGCTACAAACCTTCTCCTAGACTCAACAAAAAGGATAATTGGCAACTCTGGCAAAATTAATCAAATCCATAACATAACTTTGAAAAGAAAGGACTTGAGTACTCATGAAATCATAGAAAATATAATCACAATCTCTAGATTTAGAAGGGAGCTTAGTGATCCTGTACTATAGTCATTTCTTATCATTCTTTTTATTTTTTTCTTTTTTGTCTATTGACTAAAGGGAGTTTGTAAACTCTACCATCATGCCTGCCTACCTTCTCACATCATACTTGCGTACCTTCTCAGGTAGATAATTCTGAACATAATTTACATTTTTTAATGACTCAGTTATCAACCTAAAGAAGAGTACATTAGTTTTCTATTGCTGTGTAACAAATTATCCCATACTTGGTGACCTGTATAGCACTTATTTATACGCTTGTAGTTTCCACGGGACAGAAGTTGTCACATTTTAGCCAGTCCTTTGTGCAAACTTGGTTTTCGGAAGGCTGAATTCAAGGTGTTGGCTGACTGTATTCTCATCTGGAGGTATGATTAGGAATATTCTTCCAAGCTAACGAGCTGCTGGCAGAATCCATTTCCTTATGACTATAGGATTGAGGTCCCCAATGTCTTGCTGGCTGTCATCACAGACTGCTTTCTTCTCCAGAGACTACACTTAGGTCCTTGCCATGTGGTGCCTTCTATTTCAGCTATTTCAGGGATTGAGAACCTTTCTCATCTCAAATCTCTTTCATGCTTCAATTCTTTCTAACTTCTCCCTCCAAGACCAGCTCAGGAATTAGGTCAAACCCACTTGAATCATCTTATTTTTAAGTCAACTGTATCTTACAGCATAGCCTCTTCCTGGGAATTAAATTTATTATATTCATTATATTCATAGAGTGTTTATGATAGGAGAGTGGAAAATCTTGAGGGTCATCTTAGAATTCTGCCTACCACAGAGTTTTATGGAACATAAGAACACCGACTTTGAAGTCAGATAGGAAAGGGTTTGAAAACCTAACTTCATGATCTAGAATGTAATAGGTACTTAATAAATGCTTGT
>NC_043700.1:165408862-165434481 GCF_006229205.1 Suricata suricatta
AAAATGGATAGTTTGGGGGAGAAAGTAAATACTAGGCATTGTCCTTAAACTTCCATGTGCACTAAGAATACAGATTCTTCCTGTCTGTAGCCAAAGACACTGACTTAAGGGATTGCCTTGTGGTTCTGTGAAACTGGATTTTAACATCCCTTCCAAGCTTTTCTGATGTTGTTGAGCTAGAGAAAATGCTTCCTTGCCCTGGCTGCAGAATCCACTGAAAAGCTTTGAACTCCTCATTCCCAGGACCCACCCCAGACGACTTCCATCTAAATTTCAAATTTCTCAGGATAGGTCCAGGCAGCCCCTACTGATGCTAACATGCAGCCGATTCAGAACTACTGGGCCACAGCACGGAAACATAGATGTCAGACTTCAGTCTGCTGCAACTGCCAGAGACACACCGGAAGTTCATTCAACAGTCAGGTTTTGACTCATTGCAGTGAGGGAGATTGCATGCCAAAGGAACAGTGGTGTCTCACTAAACAAAAGCAAATTGAGTTATTTTAAGACACAGTAAAAAGGCGGAGTTGAGTATTTGAATGGGCTCAAAGCAAAGCAAAGCTTGTGGAAAGGAATCAGCATCAGGCCTGCACCACGAAGTGGACCCGAAGTCCTGGTTGCTTGAGGACAATAAGATCGAGGTAGATGTGCAGTGTTGTATCCAAAAAGCCTCCATCTGAAACTCTGCCCCTGCATTGTCAGTGAAGACTGCTTTTCTGTGTCCAAGGGTCAGATTCTCCAGGCAAGAGAGGAATATCTCTTTCTCACTGATAGGATTTCAAACAGCAAAGTTTGTGATACACTATGATTTCAAAGAACAAAGTTTTTCAGTGTGTAAAAAAGCAGCAGTCACTCAAAGAAAGGGAAGGGCCGCTTTACGGCTGTAGTATGTCATTGGGAGCAATATTGAATCCTGTTAATTTTGTAACTGGCTTCATCTCTAGTATTCTAGCCTCATAAATGGCAGGGCAGATGTTTACATTCCAAGCTAATTTTTAGTTTTTTAGAAACAGCATCTACCCCACAGGGTTGCTTCCAGAAAGAAAATGGAACTGGAAAAGAGGGTCGTAGCATGTCAGCATGTAGATGTCCCCCAGGCATTAATTCAGCAAGACTTATTGAGTACCTACTATGTGCTGGCACCTTGGCGGGGTCCTGGAAACTTAATGATGAACAATACTCAGTACTTGCCCTTGAAATACTTGCAAACTGGTTGGAGAAAAACATAAAGAGGCAATTATAACAGAGTATGGAAGACCTGTAACTAGACTTCAGAATAGCCATGCACAATTAACCCCGTCTTGGGTATTTAGGGAACTGAAAAAAATGTGACCTGATGTTATGAAAGATGGAGGTCTATGGGGGTGGGGGTGGGGATAGAACCAGGGGCAGAAAGTGGTAGTAGAGGTAAATAGACTTTGAAGACAGAATTATCTGGCCTCTAATCCACTGACTGGGTATCACTCTAGCTCTGAGTTACGACTTCTCATCTGGAAAGTAAGGATAACAAAACAGAGGAACATTCACTGAGTCCCAGAGTTCTAAGTAATAGGATTCCATCAACGAACAAGAGACAAGCTCTCTGACCCTTACAGAGCATGCACAAAGGTGCAGGTTTACCAAAAATAAACAATAACCATCATTGAAATGTAAACTATTTGGTATGTTAGGTCATAAACACAGAGCGAAGAAAGTTGGATATACCACTAGAGAAAACCCGGGCGAAGAGGCAAGTTGAGAATCCAAAGATATGACTTCCATCCGAACACCTAGACATTACAGAGGGGCATTCTCATGACATGAAGTCACACAAGTCATGCCTGGCTCAGCTAAGGGGGAATCCCTACACCTACACGTCACTTAGCCATGACTTTGACCTCATTCCAGCATTTCCCTTTTCTTCTGAATCACCTCTCATTCTATAGCACAACTCTGGATTATAACTCAGGAGATTCCTCTCTGAGAATATTTCTGAGCAAGTCATGAGACAGTGGTTGGTGGTTCTTGTAAACACTTGTACCAGTTGGAGAATTTCAAGTTGGGACCTTTTTATGCTTATAATGCTCTAAAAAATTTTTTAATATTTTATTTATTTTTGAGAGATAGAGAAACACCATGAGGAGGGGAGGGCCAGAGAGACAGAAAACTGAATCAGAAGACAGGCTCCAGGCTCTGAGCTAGCTGTCAGCACAGAGCCTGACTCAGGGCTCGAACCCATGAATCATGAGATCATGACCTGAGCCAAAGTCGAATGCTCAACCAACTGAACCACCTAGGCACCCCAATGCTTATAATGCTCTAAACTGCCCTTGGCTTATTCGGCTCCCTTTCTTTTAATCCTTGCTTCAAGCCAAACTTTGATTGAAACAATGGTTCTCAATGTCCTCCCTTAAGGTCTATGGCACTCTATTCTTGAGTTCAGTTATGGCATAGCTATACTCTTCCGACACCCGCCACATGACTAGAACTATGTGGAAGAAATTTTACTTCTCACACTTACTGCGGTGAAGGGGTGCTCTGTGCATTTGGTGGGCAGAGGTCAGGGATGCCAAATGGTCTGCAGTACATGAGCCCATTCAGGTCACTTAACAGGTCATGGAGTGGGGCACTTGTGGGGAAGAGCACTGGGTGTTATATGGAAACCAACTTGGTAATAAACTATTAATAAAAAATAATATATATATATTCCATTCAAAATGCCAATAACACCCCCTTGACAAACACTGGGTTAGGAAAATAGAACTTTCCCCACAAAAGTTAGATATTCTGAAAATTGGATTATGATGCCCTCAAAGTCTTCTTAACTTAGTTGTTATGATATTTCTATTTTACTCTAAAATACTTCAAAGTTGGGGCACTGGGTGGCTCAGTTGATTGAGCATCTGGCTCTTGATTTCAGCTCAGGTCATGATGCTGGGGTTAGGGATTGAGCCCCATGACAGGCTCTGCACTGAGCATAGGACCATCTTAGGATTCTCTCTCTCTGTCCCTCTGTCCCCCTACCATGCTTGCACTCTCTAAAAAAGTAAAAATAAAAAAATAAATTTAAATAAAATACTTCAGATGGCACAATTTAATATTGCCTATTCATTTAAGCTACATTTTTAGAAATAATCAATTGCTATAATCATGAATAAGTCTTTGATTAAGATAACTATGGTTAACATGGTAAGTTTTGTTAAGTAGAATAATAAATGGTAGAAGTTTTTATTTGAAATATTTAGTGCTTCATAGCAAAATGATGGATATAATAGGTTTTCCTTAGTGAAATTGATGTTATTCAAGATATATATTGGAATGAATTATATTATTTTATAATTTATGAAAATAATTTTATACCACAGATGATGCTAATTATTATTAATAATTGATAATAATAATTGTATTATTGTTAATAGTGATTATTAATTACTAAATCAATGGTTCTGTTTTGCAGCCACAAGTGCAAGGATTCTTGATGTTTCAGGGTAGCTAAATGGTGGCACAGTAGCTCTAATTATTGGTGACTACTGGTATCTGCCACAGATAACTGAATATTTATGCATCACCAATTTGTGTTTGGTCAATTTGCGGTATTATTCTAAATGGTCAGTCTCTTAAGTCTAAGAGAACATTTAACTAACTGAGCTGGGACAAACATCGTGAAGTCCACATCACACTTCCCTCCTTGCTCCTGCTCTTTTCCCCACCCCCGTCTTCAAAGCTCATAGCTACTTGTACCACTGATATGAATTAGAAATGTTGTTTTGCAAAATAAGAAATAAGATAATGGAGAAATCGATACATCCATTCCCCTTCTTCCTTCTCCTTGGCTTGTAGCAACTTGATACGACGGGAGCCAAGCCAACATTCCACATCGGAACCCTGGCTGTGATACTCAGGACCTTATGCGAGGCACCACTCTTCTGAAATTCCAGTTTCCTCTCATAAATTGGGGGCAATGTGTCTACCCCACAGAGCAGTGAGAGGATTCAATAAGTCAGTGCTTGTGAAGGGCTAAAAATAAAGAGGCTGGTTCATCACAGGTGATAAACTAGGGGTTGATCTCATTCATTTACTCTTTCTTTACACAGAAAACATAACACCTGAGGACTGTCTCTCACTCATTTTTGTGCTTGTACCATTTAGCAGACTGCTAGACCTAGAGTTTGTGTTCAATATAAATCTACTGGATTTAACATTTCTCTCATGGGAATTCGGTTATAGTTTGGTGCTAGAAACTGGTGTTTTAGAATCTGTTCTCATGTCTGTTCTCTTTCTAATGCTTATTAAAACAGCAATGTCAATGGAATATACCCTATTAATGAGTAGAGGAATTACTGTGAAAATTTAAGCCAATATCTTTTTTTAATAGAGCAATTCAATTGAAGACAATCCAGGCTTACTTAGAATGTAGAATTTCATGTCATGTTCCTCAAGTTAATTCATTTTTATGTATTCTTAAAATACCATTTTCCTAAGAATCCATAGCCTGGTGATTATAATACAGGGTGGCTATTTGACAATGTGTATCAAGGGCCTTAAAAATGCGTTCAGTGCGTACTCCCATTTCTTTTTTTCTTTTATTTAAAATTTTTAAGTTAATTTGTTTATTTTGAGAGAGAGACAGCACATGAGGGATGGGCAGAGAGAGAGAAAGAAGGTCCCAAGCAGTCTCTGCACTGACGGTGATTTCCCCATAACCAATTTCTAAATATTTCTAAATATTTATCCTGATAAAATAATAATTCACATACATGTGTAGGAAAATGACTGTTGCAACATTATTTGAAAACAAGGAAGTCACGTGAATTACAACAAAAGGGGAAAGTTTAATTATCATAACCTATCATTGTACACTTAGGTTTATACCTGGAAGAAATAAACATATATATACTCACTAAAAAGTATGCACAGAATGTTCATAAAACACTGTTCATGATAGCTCCAAGCTGATATCTATGGAAACACTTATCTATTTTTTAATGATTATTTATTTATTTTGAGAGACAGAGTGAGAGAGAAAAAGAGGGTGCAAGGAGGAGAGGAGCAGAGAGAGAGAGGGAGAGAGAGAATCCCAAGCAAGCTCCCCACTGTCAGTGCAGAGCTTCACACGGGGCACATCTCACAAACCACGAGATCATGACCTGAGTCAAAATCAAGAGTCAGATGCTTAACCGAGTGAGCCACCCTGGTGCCCCTGAAATGCTCAT
This sequence comes from Suricata suricatta, assembly GCF_006229205.1. Lineage (NCBI taxonomy): Eukaryota > Metazoa > Chordata > Mammalia > Carnivora > Herpestidae > Suricata > Suricata suricatta. The sequence goes on from NC_043700.1 coordinate 165,414,055, forward strand.
CTATAGTGGAACAGACATGTAATGTATAGTAAATGCATGTAATGGAATATTATATATTAATGAGAAGGAACAAAATAGTGTCAAACCACATAGCTGAATATAAGAAAACCAGACATAAAAGAATATATACTGCCTCATTCCATTTTTTTTAATTTTCAAAAACTGCTAGTACTAAAATTATGATACTATGAAATGGGATATAATGCATCTATTAAGACATTTTGGGACACCTGGGAGGTTCAGTCAGTTGAGCATCCAACTCTTGCTTTCAGCTCAGGTCATGATCCCAGAGTTGTGAGATTGAGCCCCTGTGTTCGGCTCTGCACTAAGTGTGGAGCCTGCTTGGGATTCTCTCTCTCTCTCTATCTCTGTTTCACTGTCTCTCTCTCTTTCTCTCTCTGTCCCTCCCCCACTTGTGTTGTGCTCTTTCTCAATCTTAAAAAGAATTGAAATATATTAGAAAATGCTAATAATTTGATAAAGGACAGTAGTATTTAAAGCTGTGTGCATAATAAATGACCCCCATTCTGGAAAAAATATATGTGTGTAAGTTACTACAAGAAGTAGTATCAGAATCTGGATAGGAAGCATAGCATACTCTCAGAGTAACCACAGGAGGCTTTCTTTTGAAAGGATAGACAGGGTGTGGGAAAGCCACCAGGAACTGGGCAGCAACAAAGCTGTTACTCCCCCTAGACCCAAAGAGACAAGAGGAGGAGCAGTTCTCAAAATCCAGGAGGTAGCTGCCCAGAGAGGAGAGAAGCAGGGGCATGTGGGTGGGGACCCAGCCTGGCCGTGGGGCCTTGGAAGGGAGGAAGAGAGGAATGGTCTAAGTCTCTCTCCTCTCTTCTCCCAGTCTCCTGCGGGAACTCCTGATTAAAAAGCCAGAGGCATTGCTGTGTCAATACATGTCAACCCATGTGTCAGAAAGCAGGGTGCACAGAGGTGGGGTGTGGCCGTGGCACACTGAACACATGAGGCACGTGCTATATGCCAGACCGATTCCTTTGATAACCTAGGTGAGAGGCAGTGCCCAAGTGATGACCCATTTTTTCTATAAATACTTTTATATTCTTTGACTGTTACAACAATGTATACTATTGGGTTTTTTTTTTTAATTCTGGAAAGATGTATCAGAGAGAGAGAGAGAGAGAGTGTGTGTGTGTGTGTGTGTGTGTGTGTGCACGGGAGCGCGCGCACGCACACACAAAGGGACGGGTGCCTCTGAGGGTATGTACATGAAGTATGTGAATGAATTTATGTATGAGAAGAAAGTGTGTGTGATAGTGTACGTGTGCATGTGAGGATGTACACGTGGATGTAAGACCGTGTGGGGATTTGTGAGATGTGTTGGGAGGGTGTGTGTACATGAGTGGGGGAGCCTGGGGGGCAGGGTATGAGGACATGGTGGTGTGAGAAGATCTGTGTAAGTAAGGAGATGGATGAGTGTGGCAACACGTGTGTGCGGTTTATAGTGTATGTGTGTGTGCATGTGAGCACACAGGTGAGTGTATGTTTATACATCTCTGTGTATAGAGATAGAAATTTTCCTTCCAGGAAAAAAGAAAAACTGGAAGGAAATACTCCCAAAATGTTCATAACAGTATTCTCTAGTGTTGGAACAAGAATCCTGGCTATGCCACCCGCTTATGACTTTAGGCAAGGCAACCTTGTGAATCTCCTTTCCTTTCCTGTAAATTGGGGCAACGAACCTACTTCCCAGAGGAAGTTTTGGGAGGATAAAACAAGTCAATGCTTGTGAAAGGCTAAGCATAAACCGCCTGGCTCATCACAGGCAATAAACAACTTCATTTTTCTGTTACTTTGTAGTTCTAAAGACACTGAGTATTTCTGTTTTCTTCATTCCAAGGACACCTGAAAAATATTGTAACTTTCCGGAAACATGCAAAAATAATACAAATCTTAACTAACAAAATGTTTCATTCCTTTTTTTAAAATTTTTTTAACATTTATTTATTATTGAGAGACAGATCATGAGCATGAGCAGGCAAGGGGCAGAAAGAGGGGGAGACACAGAATCCGAAGCAGGCTCCAGACTCTGAGCTGTCAGCACAGAGCTTGACACGGGGCTCGAACTCACAAACCACGAGATCATGGCCTGAGCCGAAGTTGGATGTTTAACCATCTGCGCCACCCAGGCGCCCCAACAAAATGTTTCTTAACAGGAAAATATTTGAAAACAGGAGTCTTCTTTTTCAATGTGTAACCAAATGGTATCTAAGTCCTTGGTTAATCTGTGGAAGGAAAGCTTATCTTTAAAATTCAGAGCCATATAAGTGTTTGATTTTTCATGTGATTTCATTAATTTTTCTGGTACTTAATAATCAAAACTAATCACTACTGATGCTGACAAGCCAGGATCGTGATGCTTTTGCATTAATGAAATGGTAATACTCATGTAATACCCCATTCATATCACATTGTTTTAGCTAAGGCTAACGCTTTAGGTTTTCCCATCTCAAAGCTTATGCGCTAGACATTAACAGGGTTTTTGGTAATTACTATTTTTTCTTTTAATTTTGTTGTTTCTTAGCGGCTTTTTAAATGATGAGTCTATAGGGCTTATTTAATAAGGTTTCTGTGAAAACTGATTTCAGAGTAGAGTGTTTTCCTAAGTTAAAAAGTCCCCACATTCTTTCCCTGATACTTCATGCTCCTTGCACTGCCTCATTTCACTAATAATAAAACATGAGATTTTCCCTATTTCAAGATACTTTTTTAAGAAAAGAAAACTTTGTGGCAGGGAATGGCAGATGTTATTCTATTTTTAATTTATTTCAAGCATGTCTGTTTTCTTACTGATTTGCTATCATCAGCATCAGGTCGCTGCAGCCCAATTTACTTTGTATTGTTACCTGCAGACTGTATAGAACGCGCATAATGTGAATTTGTTGCTTGGAGTGCTGCATAGCTAGTTTATTTTTATGTAGCTAACAAGAAGAAGGGGATTCTGTGTAGCATATCTTCCCTTTCCACTTAGAAAACCACCTTGGCTACTAAGATGTAAACACGGCAAACTCTATTACAAAAGCTGTTAAATGGGGCTAAACTCGACAGTCCTTCTTGCAGAGTGTATATCTCTGAGCCACGAAGGAGCCCTCAAACCCAGGAAAGTTTTTTATGATGTGATTAGTGCTTTTCCACCTGTCGCAAATAGAACATCTATCAAAAAGACGCCCTTCAAACAACTTTACTTGGAAACCACCACGTAAATTTGGTGTTTCTGTTGGCAGAAACAGAGCCTTAAAACCAACTAGGCCCCTATTCTAGGGCAAAGGGAAGAGTGACCCGTCTTTACTGGGCTGCATCAAACCACCGCTGGGGCTCAGTGAATGCCTCTCCTCCCACTTGAACCTGAGCTCTTGGGAAAGATCGTTCCTGCCGATCTTGCGGAGATGACGAGCCAGCAGGCGAACTTTATCAGTGGAATTGGGGAGTGATCTTTTCCAGAAGCAAAGAAGTTCGTGGATCTGTTCTGTGAGGTCACCAGGATTCTTCAGTTTGATGAGCTGGACGGTGCTGTGGCGAAGAGGGAGGGAGGAGGAGAGACGGGTGGCGTTTTCTTCGGAGAGCTCCTCTGCCAGCCAGTACAGCAAGCTGTCCCATAGGACTTCTGTCAAGCACACGGGGGACACGCAGTGTTAGGACTCTTTCCCCGGACGTGTGCTTATCTAACCCTCCGCACCTGCTCACAGGAAGTCTAAGGGCTCCCTGGTTTGGCCTCTGAACAGTGGAAAGCTTTGGGAACTCCCCAGCCCACTGTTGAAAGCCTTTGGATCCCTGCCATTTCTAGGGTCTTCTCCCGGAGGGAGCCACCTATTGCAGGGGACTAGAAACGGTTCTCAGATTTTAACTCCCCTGAGACCCAGAAGGCTTGTTGACATGGATTTTAGGTGCTGCCCCCAGAGACTCTAAGTAAAACTAGGGTATGGTAAAATTTGGCACTTTTAACAAGTTCCCAGGTGATGCTGTCACTGGGTGGGAAGGGGGAGGGGTCCTCAGCCATACTTGGAGTAAGTACCACCATGTGAAAGGGTACTTCCAGGTTCAGAACTATTTTTCTTAATTAGTACCAATCTGATACATAACTTGTACCAGCAGAGGGGTGCCTGGGTGGTTCAGACAGTTAAGCATCTGACTCTTGATTTGGGCTCAGGTCATGATCTCACAGTTTGAAAGATCGAGCCCCATGTTGGGCTCTGCCCTGACAGCACAAAACCTGCTTGGGATTCTCTCTCTCTCCCTCTCCTTCTCTGTGCCTCCTCTACTCTCACGCTAAATAAACAAACTTAAAAAAAATTATACCAGCTACATAGTCCTCTCACCACGGTCAAAGTATACACATACAAACTCCCCAAGACCCAACCCAAAAAGCAGTTCTGTGTAAGGTCCTGTACACCAACACTTCCCCTGACCTTTGCACTATTTACAACCACAAACATCTCCTCTGAACATATCCTGGATTTCAGCATGCCTCTTCCCTTACCCTGGGAAGGTGGTTAAGCCCACCACCTAAACTCATGACTCCATTTTTCTATTGTTTGGTTGCTGTTTGTTTTTTCATTGTGTTACTCCAAGCCATCACTCCTAGGGAAACCCCTAAGCACTCCTGTTCTCCTGCTTCCGAGCTCCAGCCCTGCCTGCACCACTCTCCAGCTGACTCCTGTCTGATCTGATGTCAATAAAGCATTCTGCATCTGTACTTTCATTCAATCATTCCTTCCATCTACCTACTCACATAAATTGCACATAAATTTACACTATGCACAGCCACTCTGCTGTGAAAGCTACTCAGGAAATGGAGCCACCATATTCTCACTCTCCATTGTCACTTTCAAACCAACATTTTGCTTCCATCATGCAATATTCTCATGCTACAAGAGTAGGCCTTCCTCTCCCAGTCCACAGCGTTTATCTCCTGCCATTGGCCAGTGGCATTCGAAACCCTTTTGATAATGAGTCACACCTCCAACCACAGGGTTCCTTAATCTTGTCAGCATCGGTGACCTGTGCTGTGACTCCACATGGGAAACTGATGCTCATGGCCAATCCTTCTGTTTCATCCACCTCCATGGCCTCAGCTTCTCAATATTACTACTGACCACTATCTTCTAAACTGCCACAGCTTCTGTTCTTTTGCTCCTGCTTAATACACTTCCTGCTCCTGTCACTCATACAGTGAGGCCTTCAGTGCCCGTCACTCACCTCTCCTGGGTTGCACATACCTTGTACTCTCAGAAACACAAGTTCTTCCTCACGAGCAACTGTGCGCACCAATGATGGTCTCGCATCCACCTTACAATCGAATGTCCTTTTTAGCTTTCATTGTGATCAGTTTATCAATCTCCAATCCTGCTTTACTCCTCTCGCACTCAACTACTGAGATGGCCAGGGGCATGAAACGATGCTTCCTGTCATCAACTAACCCTGAGATTTTTACACTATTCAAGCCATTATAGCAGCTAACAAACCCATTAGACAGCTTGTCTAGCATCCTTAAACCCAAATCTCACTCACCCTGTTTCACTCAGTAGATGTCTGTTTCTCCTAATTTACCCAAAGCCATTTGACCTGAGTTCTCATAAACCTCACTTTCTTACAAAATCCCACTCCTCCACGTTGGCCTCCCCCCACCCCCGGTGTTTTCATCAAGTGATTTCCCTTCACATCTGGTCCTTTAATCTCCTCCACCCCAGATTTTCTTCCCAGGCTTCAAGTTTCTCCTTTCTTTGCTTCTCCTGCTGTTTCAAGCTACTGGGCTTTCTCCCTTTCCCTACAGCCATGAAATATTCTTATACCTAATATAAACTTGATGATACATATTGATCACTTGAGCTCACCCTTTAAGCCCTTGCTTTATGGGTTATATGCTGTCTGTTAAAACTATGGAATCCTTTCTTTCTGATCTTCCTAGCATCCTCCTAATTACATCTCACAGCAAACAGTTCTCAATCTGCATCTTCTCTGATTTCCAGGAAGCATTTCACTCCTTCCCCTGCATTCTGAGGCCTGCCCTGGTTCTCCGCCCCCTCTCTCTTTCCTTTTTATTGACTCTCTTCCTCCTGATTCTGCTGAATTACTACTTCCTCTATTTGGCTTTTTCTTTTCTGTCCTCTCCCCTGAATGAATTCATCAACATTTACTTTCATAACCATTTCCTCTAATGTGAAATATCCCAGCCCTGGTGTATCTTCATCTTTGGCTTTGTTTCCCTAAATCTTGGTATAGCATTTGCAGTATTCATTAACGAATTATCTTTACCAGTATATATCACAGCCAATCTGAGCTCCACCTTTCTAAAGTCACAAACAGCACTGGCCTATTTCTGTCTACACCTGATCCTTCCTTTCACTCTATGGACTTGTTAGTGAATACGACCACTCAGCTGAGTAAGCTAAAACATGTCATATTATTCAAATTTCTCAATGCCTATTTCTTAACCCCCACACCCATGTCCCAACTCTAAATATAGCTCAGATATTTCCCCTCCTGACCATCCTTGCCGACAATCTCAGTTATGCCAAACCTCTCTTTTCTGGAATATTGCAAGAACCAGGAGTCTAACTCATATCCTTGCTACCAATTTTGGCCCCCGCTTAGTCCTCCATCAACTCCTAGATGGTTTCACTTTCTAATCTGATTTTACCCATTCCTTGTTAAAAAGTGTCGTGGTTTCCTCCTACTGTCTGAACTTCTTAATTTGGCATTTAAAACTTCTAGATTTATCCTGCTCTAACCTCATCTACCATCGTCCTTCCTGCGGCAGCTTGGTTTTGAGACACCGCACACTGTCACACCCAGGACTTCCTAGTATGTATAGGAAGGATCATTATGACCTTGTTCTCTCTGGCTGTTGTTGACAATATGGTAGAGGGAACACTTTTCCATGGGCATCAAATTCTTCAACCATGAACACTATTAAACTTACCAGGATTTCATCTACTACGGTTGCTTTTAGATTTGTTGTTGGGTTTTCTTGGTTTGGACTTTGGTATGTTTAGTTTTGTTTTGTTTTTGCTACATCATCTGCTCTTTCTTTGAAAACAGTTTTTATTGCCTCCGAGAGGGTGCAAAACACTAAGGTTTATGCCTATCCTCACTCTTAATGTAATTCAGCAAAGCCTGAACATTTTCTGTACAAATCCACAAAGGTAACCCCTGAATGGAATGCTATGCCATCAGCGGTAGGCCTAAGACAGTAGTCAAAACATACTCACTTATTCTTTTGAAGGCCAGTAAAATATTGCTTTAGTGGCCATTAACATTATAAAATGAATTGTTTCAAAGCCTGAAGCAGAATAAAAATGTCAAATTCTAAACTGAAGTCTTTATCACTGTTATGTAACTGAATTATGCATAACCACGATCAACTCCTAGATGTTTCTCTCCCTTTTGTGGTTTCATACAATATACTTCTATTTAAAATCTACTGCCCTCAAATGTAGAGCTGAAGTGACCACATTTTGATTCATATTTAATAGTCAACATTTCAGAACAAACTGTAGTTGGTTATTTGCCAAAAGAAGTAATTACTAGGTATTTTTGTAAAATAATACTTAGCAGTGTTCATATTTCTTGTAGATTTTAACAATTTGAATTACCAACCACATTTGAGAATGTTTTGGTTTATATGCACATGACTTCCAAAGGGAAACTCATTGATATATTTTTTTATGATTAATTGCAAAGTCATTTCCTCTATCCTTTTTTATATAATGATTCATATACATATAAAGTATAAGAGAAAAATAGCACGACTGTAATGAGGACAGAGCAAAGATTTCTTACCTATAGGATCTGTAGAAATTCTTTTGGTACTTTGTGGACGGTTGATTAATTTTTTATGCTATTGGAGGAAAGGGACACAGAATAAGCAGAAGAAACCATTCATTTGTGAACAAGCTACAGATAAAAATCCTTCTGAATCTCACTGCTATTTGAGAAGAGTAGTGAACTGCACACTCTGCAAAAATAGATTGCGTATTTGTGCATGCTCAGCAATTGCTTTCCAATGATAAAGCAAAATATATTAACCCAAATCTTTCAGCAAATTTAAGGCTACATATTTAAATAATATTATAGCAATCACATTAACTCTGAATAAAAAATTTTCCAACTAAAATTTGAAACTGTTAAAAATAAAATACAATAAAATAAATTTGAAACTCTTAAAAGCAGGAAACACAGAGCAAGCTACCTCTATGCAACAAATGTAGTATTTGTAAAAGTCCTCGTGGGGAAGGCACTCTGCCCAGCTCTCAGTACAGGGCCTGGGTACTCATGCGGTAATTTTTGTAAATGAATGAATGAATCAGTGTGCATACATGATGCTAAAAATAATCATGTTTTTTTGAGCAGATATTATTCTACAGCCCATATTTTTTCAAGAATATTCAAGTATATAATCATTACTTCTCTCCACTGTCTGCAGAACAGTTTGTTCTCAGTTAATATGGGATCATGGAAATAGCATAAAAGATAAAGTAACAACATCTGGATTTGCAAAATTGCTCAGTGCTCTGTATAATTTATTTACTTCTCCTGTCTCAGCTCTGAAAGGTGATTTATTTTTTAAAAATCTCAAAACCTATATACAGCTGTTCAGAACAGCTTTGTTTGTGTCAGTCCCAAACTGGAAACACCTAAAAGTTTCTGCAGCGGTGATTGGTCACACAGACTAAGGCACATCCACACTGTGGGATGCTATTCCGTAATGAAAGGGTCACAAAGCATTGATACAGGCAACAGCTTGCATAGACCACAAGGAATTATGCTGAGTAAAAAACTACAGTCTTAAAAGATCATATATTCTATGATTCCATCTATTTGGCATTCTTGAAATTAAAGAATTATAGAGATGTAGAATAGATTAGCAATTTCCAGGAGTTACATGATAGTAGAAGACAGCCAAAAGGGATTAGCACAAGGGAGATCTTTGTGGTTCTGTATCTTGAATGCAGTGATTACACAATCTACACATGTGATAAAATGTGCCTAGAGCAGTGCCTAGAACTGTACACACCCATTGTATCAATGTCAACTTCTGGATTTTGACATTGTGCTATAGTTATTGAAAATGTAACCACTGAGGAAAACTGGGTAAAGAATACCCCAGACCTCTCTGTACTATACAATTTTCCAACTTCCTATGAACCATAATATTTTCAATAAAATCTTTTCCTTTCATAGAGCAAATTTAAATGCCTTTTAATTATTTGGAAAATACAGACAATACTGAAGGAAAAAATACCTTCCGCAAATAATTTTCCAAGTTTCATGTAGGTTTTTAGAAGGTTGTCTGTAAAACCTGACATAGATTTACATATGTGCACAAGCATTTGTGACAGAAACTGCTACAGTAGGATTTACAAGTTTTGGATGCACACAGTGTAAAGAATATTTCAGTGATCCTACTTAAGGTGCTGGTATGAACAATAAAGTTGTTGATAAGCTAGTATTTCCCATTGATACTGTCAAAATGGTCAAAATAATACACATATAAAATTATATATACTAATATATTGGGAGCCATAAAGAATTTTAGAAAACCAAGACTGGTAATCAAAGTTAATTTTTAATGATGATGTATTCATACAATATTCAATGGCACCAATTTTTGTTGTGAAAATATCATTAGTTATAAATGCCTCACTCCTATAAGAATACACTCAAGGCAAATGCCTCTGCTATTTAATATAAGGGTTGAAATTTTTCTTATATTTGAATATATTCCTCTCTAAACTACTGAATTGCCAAGTGCCTGGTCAAAGGCAATCTTCACATATTTTCAAAATAAAAAATTTTTTAAAACACTTCACAGCAATGATATAAGGATAATCTAAGTGTGTTATGCTAACACGTAGCACACTGTCTGGTCCACAGAAAGATTTCAATACAAGTGTATTAAATCTGAATGTCACATTTTGTAAGTATTCTTGTCATATAGATCATATAAACCTGTATATAAATTTTCCATTAAGAAATTTTAATGGGAGGGGTGTCTGGGTGGTTCAGCAGTTAAATGTCCAACTTTGGCTCAGGTCAAAGGTCAGGCTTAGGGTTCTTGTGTTTGAGCACCCCATCAGACTCTCTTGCTGACAGATCAGAGCCCTGAACCTGCTTGGGATACTTTGTCTCCCTCGGTGTCTGCCCCTCTATATCTCTCTCAAAAATAAATAAACATTTTAAAGAAGTTTTAATGAGAGGAAATTAGGAAATAACATAAGAACAACAAAAGTTCAAGTATACTAATACTGTAGAACTGCAAATTAAGTGCACATAACTTTTGAAACATCAACTATGTGCTTAAACCTCTCAAAAAAATTAAGAAATAGCAATTTAAATAGTGAAACAGATTCTATATTTCCCATCAAAGGCCGTATCGCCTGCATTAAGCCAGGGACAAGAGATACTGTTTTTTATTTGTATAAATAACTCCACTCCACCCCCAGTCAGTCTTTCTTCAGAAATGACTCATAGCATCTTGATGCACTAAGGGTGATTCTAGTGTTTAAATATATGTATTATTTTCACCAACGTGAAAATTCAAGCCAAGTCCTTCTTTTGGGGCTCAACCCTAGAATCAGTGGATTGTAGCAGCCTGGAATCTCTGGCTCTTGGACACTTGAAGGCAGGAGGCTGGGTCTCCCACGTGGCCTCTTTGTCAGGGATTTTTAGTGCTCTCTTCCCTTCCCTTGCCCTTTCTTACCCTCCTCCTCCTCCTCCTCCTCCTCCTCCTCCTCCTCCTTCTTTTTGCATGATTTTTGTCTGTGCATTATTTTTGCTTGCTCATCATTTTTCGAATCTTACTGGTGCCCATGGTCAGCTTCTGGCTGAACAGGGGAGCCTCTGCTTGCCCCACGTAGCGTCCCCTCCCACAGATCCCTTGTGTCTATGTGTGGCTCCCTGGATGCCTTCCCTGGTGGCATTGTACTTTTCTCTCTTCCCTGTTCCAGTCCAAAGGTGTCATTCTGTTGCATCTTCTCAGGTTCTACTATTTGCTAAAGGAAGGCTTGCTATTCCTCTAAGGGAACCTGCTTATATATTAATATTGTATATTTTTATTTTGCTGAATACAATTTCGTAAATGCCATCTTCAACATGTCACTCCTCAGGAGATTGTTGGCAAAATCCAAACCTGGCTCCCAAGATCTCCATAGTACACATTTACCATGTAAAATGGTGTAGTGAGGTGTGGGTAGCAGTTTTCCCTTCCCTATTAACCTCTCAAAGGCATCAGTATAAAATTACTACTAATTCAAATATATACAGATGTGTCTTGTTTATACTGCTAAGTGCAGCGCAGACCTCATTAAATTAAAAGTGGTTAAAAATTTTTTGGAACCAAAGAAGGCATTTCAAGCCTGAAATGGGTATTCAGTCTTGAGTTTTATAGGCCACTATTGTTAAGACTCAATTACTGACTATTCTTTCCATCGGTACCTGAGTACAACCCTGTTACTAATTCTTAAAAGTAAGCATACTATTATTTATTTATTTATTTATTATTTTACCCAACATTATTTCCAATAGCACCTTCAAAAGTTTCCCTTCATTGTGCTTTTCACCACTCTAAGAACTTGCCATGATTAGTCTGGGCTCTATTTGTTAGATTGTAATGTCTTTGGGAAACAGTAAGGTATCTTGTTCCTATATGAATTCTTCACAATGCTGGAAATGGTATTGCATGCAGAGGGTGGTGTAAACTGTTTATGTGATATCTTCTCTTGATTTGAATGATCTGCTACAAATCCTACCATATTTTTAAGGCACCAAATGCCACTTCTTTTATCAACTACTGTAGTCCCTGATTTCTTATTTGAGAACTTTTACACTATCAATTTATCTTTTAACTTAATATTATATTGTGTTGTTAGTGCCATTCATATATGCCTGTTTTCCCTTACCAATGAGGCTTTCAATACTTTATTGTATCCTTTTTCTTTTTCAAGCAAATGAATAGTTTTATTAACATGGCAACATTTTTTCCCTCGTGGTATGGTTTGATTCCAAATATTTGTCAGTTCTGCTCCATAATTGAACATATGGCTGGACTACTTATGGACTTAAGAAAGCTTGAAGATACCTATTCTCTTTCCATTGTAGGGTCCAATGTAGACAGTCCTCACTTTTCTTCTCCAAACCCTCAAGGCCCTTTGTAAATACTTCTCTCATTTGATACTCAGAATCCCCCAAAATGCATCAGGGTCTTCCATCAACTTGTAGAGAATACCAAGATCTCTTGTGTCACACACAGACCCAAAGTTCCAGGGAGCTATTTAGTTACATGAGAAAGATCAAAGAACCTCAACATTTAGAAATAACCAAAGCCCGGGAACAAATGCAACTCCTGCAAGAGCTTACAATCTAGGCCCTAATTCTCTTATGTGAGAGCATTTTCCTAATAAAAGCTACTTCCCCAAACAAAACATTTAACATCCAAAATGCACATTGAAGTCATCAACTATAGACAATAACAGAAACATAGTATAACTCAGGACAGCATGTAGACAGAGAAGGAAATAAAGAGGGGGGAAAGAGAGAGAGAGTGAGAGAGAGAGAGAATGGGAACAAAAGACTCTCTAGTTTCAGCTTCTTGAGGGTGTCAGCCGATCTCTGTCAGTTGACCAGAATCCACTGGCTGTAAACTGCTGATTCTCAAAGATGATTTACTTTCTTTTCTCTCTTTCCTAGACTAGGTTGAGCAATATCTCACTGCTGTCTTTAGAATCTCCTTGGCCTTATCTTTGGCTTTTGCATTTAGTCACTGAATTCTCAATTCCATCTTTTGGATTCTAAAGATGATTCAGAGTACTTTCCTCAAAGGCCTTCAGTTGGGTTTTTATTTGGACAAGCAGACAGCCCATTTTCTGCAACTTGTTCTGCATATAAGCTCTCCACTGAACTCTAGTGTGAGACGTAATACCCTTCTGCACCTTGCTGACGATTAGAAGCAGAAATTGCTTGACGTCTTCCTTAGACTCCAGCACTTCCACTCTCTCTGGTTCTGGCAGTTTGATGATATCCAATGGTTGCATCTTCTTGCTTCTCAAAAACTATAGTAACAATGTAAGTAGAGAAGCATCAACAAAATGGAGACCTAGCTGTCAACCAGAGCTCTGCATGACTGCGCCTCTGTTTAAATAAACTTTTAGATCCTTGATGGAGGTGCTTCTTCCCAGGGTGTTATGTGAGAAAACCAAAGCTTAGATAATACCTGTGTCCCTATAAGTGTTCTGCTTGACCAGAAATTCAGTACATCCACCTAGCCAATCCCCAAAGGGCGAGCCAACTCTGGGTCTCTCACCTTAAACAAGATTGGTGCTGTGGCCCCAGCCAATCAGATACCTTCCATTTGTCTCTATTTATTTAATTCATCCTATAGAATCTCCTTGCCCCCACCTCATTTGGTAGTTCTCTGAGACTGTCTACTTCATGAAGAATTAAATAAGGTTTATATCACCTCAGTTGTCTTCTTTAGTCATTTTTAACATTTCTTCATGGACATGCTGCTCATAGAAATTATTATATCCTTTTCTGTATCTTCTTTTGTATCAGTACTCATATTTACCGAATGGTTGCCACACCATACCCTCAATAAATACATGATGGCCATGAAGACTCTTTGTGAACAATCATAAGGATTGTTATCATCATAAATGTAAGGTGTGCAGTTTCAGCTGAGACCGGGGCTGCTCCGCCATGTTTTTATGTAGCCCTGAAGATTTATCCACTGCTTCCTACAGAGGATCCTTCAAACTTTTACCAGACTTGCAGGACCTCTACTTCTCCCCTATTTGCCACTCTCTCAGCTAGGGGATTTATCTTCTCACTGAGAAAATAAAGCAATAGTTCTCAAACCCTAGTGTTCATGAAAATTACTCTGGAGAAAAAAGCAAAAATAAAAAAGTTAATAGCTTTATTCAGGTGGTCTCGGATAAGGCCATACTTATAACAAGCAAACTGAATGTTTCTGATACTAAAGTTAGGTGGCTGAGCTTAGAAAAACATGATCATGTAGGACCTACCTCAATCATCATCTTGTTCCCCAAATATACCCTAATGAATGCCCAGAAGAATGAAAGAAATACCTTTATCCCAAAAATGTGATTTCTCATATCATATCAGGACCAAAGTGAAATGCTGATTGCTTCTTACCTAGGGAACACTATAGGAATATAGTAATGATAGTTTCTAATTCATAAATTACCTTGCAGGTGTCACACAGATGACTTAGCACTGGTGCCCAGCATCTCATCCAGAAGCTCTAGCTTCTGATGGTCCTTTCCAAGTGTTTCTGGCATAGGCTTTACTCTCTTGCTAGCCACAGTGTTGCCCTAGGCACCCCCACAATGCTCAGCCAGACAATGTAGCTCATCTGTGTTTCTTTTGTAGGCACAACTATTTCCCTTCCTGGCCCTGCCATGCATGTGCCATGATGGCTTCTAGCCATACTGCACTTGTGCTCCAGACATATCATACAGGCACATTGTTGGACATCAGTGGTCACCACAGGTTTGTTCCTCTGCTATCCTGCCATTGTTCTACCAGATCACGACTTCCTCCCCATGCAGCTCATAGTTTTTCCCAGTTTTCTCCTAAGCAAAACAATTCTCCACTAGTGACCACCGTAACCCCTCCTGGTATGTATGTACACTGTGTGGTAAAATGTGATAGGATGAAAAAGTGGCTCCATTCTGTTACATGACAGTAATGTGATGTTGATTGTGCCCTGATGTGTCACAGAGGTCAGTGAAAGAAGTCTTCTGTTTTTATTTTTATTTCTTTTTTTTTTACTTTTTTTCTAATGTTTTATTTATTTTTGAGGGAGAGAGGGAGAGAGAGAGTGTGAGCAGGGGTGGGTCAGAGAGAGAGGGAGACACAGAATCCGAAGCAGGCTTCAGGCTCTGAGCTACCTGTCAGCACAGAGCCCGACGTGGGGCTCGAACCCATGAACCGTGAGATCATGACCTGAACTGACTGAGCCACCCAGGAGCCCCAAGAAGTCTTCTGTTTTTAAATTAAAACCTTTCCCTTTAGGACACAATCATGTATCCAAGGGGCTGAACTGAGAAATCCGATTTCACTAATAGCTATAGCACTCTCTTCTGATAGCATCGGATGCTTTAAATATATATATTAATATTCTCTATATTTAACAGAGAGTATCTGATATATATTTATATGTACCTAATAAAATATATTTATATAATTAATATACAGTTGACCCTTGAACAACTTGGGTTTGAATTACATGGGTCCACTTATACATGGACTTTTTCAATAAATACAGTACAGCTCAGTAAATGTATTTTCTCTTCCAAATGATTTTCTTAATAACATTTGTCTTTCCCTAGCTCCCTTTATTGTATGAATAATTATATAATACACATACAAAATATGTGCTAATCAACTGTTTATATTATCAGTAAGGCTTCTGATCAACAGTAGGCTATTAGTAGTTAAGTTTTGGGGCACCTGAGTGGCTCAGTTGGTTAAGCGTCCAACTCTTGACTTCGACTTAGGTCATGATCTCAAGGTTCTGTGGGATCAAGTTCCATGCTGCACTCTGTGCTGACAACATGGAGCCTGCTTGGGACTCTCTCTCTCCCTCTCTCTCTGCCCTTCCCCTGCGTGCATGGGCACATACACACTCTCTCACTCTCAAAATAAACATTATAAAAAGTTTCATGTGGATTGTCAGCTGTGCAGGGGATAGCACCGCTAGTTCCCACATTGTTCAAGGGCCAGCTGCATATAAAGATACATGTGTGTTTTTAGGCAAATTTACTCTGACCCCTGCAAATGGAGTTCTATCAAGTTATATCTCATTTACTCAATTATTTTAGACCCAGTGAACACAGTGGATTTCTTACCTAGAAAATAACTCAACATTCACATGAACAATCTTCTGGGCTGGTAATTGAGCCTGCTTCAGAGTTATTTACGAATTCTTTTCTTCTTGGTTATCTCATGTCTCTTTGCCAAAAGCACCGTGAGGAAAATGAAGGAGCTCTTATTGGTTTCCTCTGTGATCCGTGGAAACCAGGATAGCAAAGAACCAGAGTGGTTGAGGTCTTAAGGCTGAGACCTCAGGGGGGACTGAGTGGAGGGCTGAACCAGGCTCCAGTTAACTCCAAACCTGGTGCTTTCTTTCTCTAATACAAAGCTGCTCAAGCATACGGCTCTCGGGTAAGACTGGACTTCAACTCCCAACCTCTGTAAATTATTGGCTCCTGAGAGTCAATTTATGCCTTAGTTTCCTAAACTTTAAATTTGCTATCATGATCTTATCTATTTCTTAGATTTATAATGAATTTTAAGTGAAATAAAATAATGAACTTTGGTTGAAATAAAATAGAATAGCTTAGCTGAGTTACTTGGACATAACGGGCAACAAACTTGATTGTTTTTGTCAGACCACTCTTGACAGAAATGGAGAACCACTCTGCATGCAGAGAGGCTTTGTAAACCTCCAAAATTCCAATATAGAGATGACTGTCCAAGGATCCATTTGTAACTAAAGCTAGTCCTGTAAGTATAGCTTTACATATAGCAAGACTTGATCTGAGTGTTACCATTATGCAAAAACACTGGAGACCGTCCCTTTCCCTGTGGTCTCACAGCCAACTTGGGCTCGGTCACTACTGACCATCTAGTCTCTGACAAGGCTTAGACGGAAGCATGTTTCAGCTGTGGTCAGGAGTCACCCTCACTATATTGTGCTTTCAGGACGCTTAGGATGGTGCTGGTGCTCACTAAGTTAACTCTAGAAACGTGTGTGGAAACCAGAGTGAGAGAGAATACAGAGCAAACAACTGCCATGTTGGATTGGTTTTAGGACTGATTTGCTTGATAACTTAAGTCACCATTGTGCACTCCCTTCATAGCCTAGGACAAACTTGCATCAAATTAGGAAGGAAGTTCAGCAAGGATGCTGGGGTGAAATTCCTACAGGGATCACCACAACAATCTACAAAACCTAATATGAAATTTAAAAAAGAGGGGAAAGTCAGAGCAACTATAAATCAATCCCACTATTTCACACATATTTTGAAGCGCTAAGTGAAACTGTGATACAATACGACAGTAGCTTTGAATCATATAGCAATATCCTATTTTAAATTGTATCCTATTTAAATTGTAGTGCTAATGCTTAGGGCACCCACGATAATACTGTTGCTATTAGGAAGATATAAAAATAATAAAAGGTAGTGATTTTCTCTTTAATTTCCACCTGTCTGCTGGTTTGGCTGGAGGTTGGGGGCAGGGTGGGTGGCCTCTACTGTGGAAGCTGTTCTTACGTAAAGTAACTGTGGAAACTTTCTGACATTTGAAGCCTCCATCTAACATCAACCAGTCCTGCAGATCAGTGTGAGTCAGTGAAAGATAACAAACAAAAATGTCATGCTGATGTTATTTTTTTTTAATTTACTCTAAGGCACTTTTGCATAAAGAGACTTTCTCTGGTTAATTATTATGATATCTTGTGGCAACAACTCCTCCATCCAGACTTAACCCCCAAACCCTTCCCACCCCCATACATATATTACAGACATTTCTGGTAAATCGGTCATTTATTTTGTAGTTAGAAGATATGTAAGTGAAAGTATATGAATAATAATAGATCAAGGAAGTATATATAATTAGAATGTTTCTGAGTATCTTTAGCACAGATTTTATCAGAAGCCTTTAAGATAACATAACTAAGTACTGGTTTTCACTGCTTACTCTTACTCTGTATTTATCTTGTACAGAGGCCTCTGCAACTGAGTAATTACTGCCATTTGCTTAAGTTGAGTTCTTTTATTGCCTCATAATAGTAAACTGTATATTCTCAATCATTATAATGGACAACTTCTATAAAGTTCTTAATGGCTTTCCTTTGTAAATAAGTTACATTGAAAATTGATCAAAGAAGTAATATGGTACAAAAGATTAATGTTAGCATAAAACTTTGTGCTGCGGCTGTAGGTCCAACATTACTACAAATCAAATCAGAGCTAATACCAGTGTTGAACAAGGATTTACTGGCATAAACTGGGCTATACTTCCAGTTTCCAGTCAGGCATGTCAGAAGCCGAAAATTGCCACTCTGTTCTAACACATGAAAAAAGCTGAACAAACTGAAAAATCAACTCTTTTTAGGTCCAACAGACAAGTGAGGTCACAGGACAAACCTCTGTCCCCAAAATTGAAGAGACTGACTGATGAATACAGAATATCACAATTTACTAGAGCAGAAACCCATGACCAGAAACTGCCTCTAGATCCAGTGCCAGGTAAGGAAGCCTGAACCATAACTGAAAAATTCCTGGAGGCTTAATGTGAACAAATTTAAGAGTTAAACACTTCAGAGGGAGCCAGTGAAGGGGGACTCACACACTTTAGGGAATTTTATCTCCAGGAGCTCAACCAAGTTCTCATAGTGAAAGCTAAGAAAAATCCCCCACTGCTTTCAGCAGGGAGAGGGGAAAATGAACCATCTTGAAACATACTAGAGAGTTCTGTTCTACTTAACAAAGTCTATCCTTAGTGGAAACGATATAGCCAGAGACTAATCTGCTGAGGTTTTATTAGAGCATAACTGACCCTAGGGAAGGGAAATACTCAACTCCAGGTACCTCTAACTTTCTTTTTTATTTTTAATTGTTCCTTTTTTAATTTTAATTTTAGCTTCTTTATTTATTTTTATTTCAGGAGTAGAATTTAGTGATTCATCTCTTACATATAACACTCAGTGCTCATTTTAACAAGTACCCTCCTTAATGCCCATCACCTGTTTAGCCCATCCCTCTACCCAGAACTTCTCCAGCAGCCCTCAGTTTGTTCTCTGTATTTAGGAGTCTCTTATGGCTTGCCTCCCTGATCCCTGTAACATCCTGGGCTGACAGCGCAGAGGCTGGCGCCTGCTTCAGATTCTGTGTCTCCCTCTCTCTCTGCCGCTCCCCTGCTATGCTTGCTCTCTCTCTCAAAATTAACATTTTTTTAAAAAAACCTGTATTTTGTAGGTTAAAAAGAGTACTTTTGAGAAAAATAATAAGTACTGGCAGCTATTATTTTGAGCACTTATTACATACAATGTCCTGCTTTAAGTGACCTGACAGAACACAGTGTTCCACATCAGAGATTTTGTGTTAGAGACATGAGAAAATGTGCTAACACTAACCTGAGATCTACTCAGAAGATCTGGGAAAGGATTAGAAAGAGAATGACTCCTTCACCATGTGAATCCATTTTATGTAAAGCTGATGTGTTATCATCCACAAAAAAGAAAAATCTCTTGCAATTCAAAAATTTGGAAAAAAAGCAGTATAACTGATCACTCCCTTTCATTGGCTAGGAATCATATCTTTTGCTGTAAATATATGTGGAACGTATTTTTGTCCTTTTAAAACTGTAGAGGATATTTTGAAGATACCTGAGTTTTAAATTCTGCCTCAGAAGCAGAAAAGTTCCAAATTAACAAAGGAAACCATCATCCTAGGCTATGGCTGCTCTATTCCAAAACTTAGTTTCAAGAAAAGGTACAACCAGTCTGGCTCCTTGAAAGGTCTAGAATTGCCAAACCCCGAAGTGGCAGAGGACATGAGAGGCAACGACATCGTAATAAAGTGGCAGACGTAGCGTAAGCAATGATCTGGCTTGCTCAAGAAACAAGGGGAAATGGAACAGCATGAAACAGGAATGACTTTGAAGTGGGTCCTAACACAGCCTCTGGCCCTTGAAGTTGTGCAAGTCTAGGCAAGTCATCAAAATTATCTTACTGCACTCCCTGAGACAGAAACAATGGTTCCTACCTCCAAAGTCTGCTCGGAGGGTAGTTTGAAATAAAG
Source organism: Suricata suricatta (assembly GCF_006229205.1). Taxonomy (NCBI): domain Eukaryota; kingdom Metazoa; phylum Chordata; class Mammalia; order Carnivora; family Herpestidae; genus Suricata; species Suricata suricatta. The sequence goes on from NC_043700.1 coordinate 165,433,911, forward strand.
CCTGCAAAGGACATGGGCTACACTGAAAATTCAGCCAATTGTAACAGAGACACACAGAAATGCAATGTTTGGCCATCTCTTGAAACTTGTTTTTGAACAAATTAACTATAAAAAGAGAAAATTGAGTTAGGTAAATAGAAAACATGGGCTGGGCAGTAGATGCTATCAGGTAATAATTGTTAATATATTGGGTGTAGCAATGGTATTGTGGGGTTTTTTTAAGTCCCTACCTCTTAGGATATATATACAGAATTATTTACAAGTAAAGTGACTTAGTATCTGTGATTTGCTTTAAAATATTCAAACAAAAAAACCCAGGAATATTAGAAGAAACAAGAATGGCAGAAGATGATGGGCTGATGTAAATTCATTGTGTATTTTCTCTCTGTGTGCTTATGAGAATCCCCACCCCTTGCTTTGTGTTGGTGGTTTATAACTCAGCTCCCTTCAAATTGTCTCTACACACACTTTTATTTATTTATTTTTAAATAGTTTATTGTCAAATTGGTTTCCATACAACACCCAGTGCTCTTCCCCACAAGTGCCCTCCTCCATCCCCACCACGTCTTTT
>NC_043700.1:165434581-165516884 GCF_006229205.1 Suricata suricatta
TTTTAGCCACTCTGACTGGTGTGAGGTGGTATCTCAGTGTGGTTTTGATTTGTGTTTCTCTGATGATGAGTGATGTTGAACATCGTTTCATGTGCCTGTAGGCCATCTGGATGTCCTCTTTGTAGAAGTCTACACATACTTTTAAAATAAATTAATTAAAAGACACCAGTATCAGTCAATACGTATCCTTTTGCTGTTTTCATCATGACATTATTGTAACTGCACAGTCAGTGTAGAACTTCCTGAAAGTGTGCTTGGCCCACACAATAAAAGGAAGTGTGCCTCTACATAAAGAAATCTGAAGACCAGCATAAACCCACAGAGAAGTAAGATTAAAGTAAAAGAGAAAGGGAGAGAGAGAGAGAGAGAGAGAGAGAAAAGAACTGGGATCAGAGCAAGAAGACTGACTGAGAGTGGTCTGGTTTAGAAATAAATCTAGAAATTAAGGTTTTTCAAAACGAAATCGGACTGCTATCAATCCCAGAAGAAACCCTAATCCATACCTTTGTGTCAGCTTGAGTGTTTCTTAGTCTTAAAACTGTGCACATTTTACTTGCAGCCAAGCTTCCGTTTTGTTTTGTTTTGTTTTGTTATTATTTTTCTTTCAATTTCTTCTTAGAAAATGGCTCTTTTTAAGGCTTTAATTTGTTTGTGGCTTTGTCAAGAGGAAGAGATTAAATATCTCTCAGCCTTTGAAGAAGTCAGCCACCAAAGGAGACAGCTTCAGGACTCAGGTCACTAGATAGACAAATTCAGGAAACCCCAACTGATGTAAGGAGCTGGGACAGACAGACGGAAGAGGCTTTGAGAGATGGCTACAGATAGAGTAAGCAAGGTTCTGGATAATTCAGAAGATACATGTAGTATATATGTAGAGTCAATAAAGAACAGTTGTCAAAATCAGTCTGAAGTAGATAAATATAATTTAGAAATTAATGTTTCCATGTTCATTTTTTGTACCTACCCATAGGCAAAGCAGTACCCATACCATAACTACCGTGGGGCTTGAGTGACACAAAATACACAGAGCACTTCAAATATGCTTGGAACATCGCAAACACTGGGTAAATGTTAACTATTGTTAATATGCTCAAAACTTTGCTCACCATTCCAAGCAATTCTGGCAAAAGCAGATGCCTTTCATCTATAAAACAGCTGTATGGGGGACATTATTAGTTTTAAAAGCAGCTGAACAAATCAAAGATACACAGTATCATTAAAACTTTTATGAATTTCTACCTCCTGTCTTTTTGTTCCACTTTTAAATTACAATCCCAGCAAGTTTTTGTCAGTCCTCAAGATCTGTCAAAGTGCTTGTTCAACTCTGAGCATTACTTTAGCATGTTCTAATCTCGAGATTCTAGAATTAGATTCTAGTATCTAATTTCAATATTCTTTTCTATAATTTTTTGACTTCTCTGATGATTTTGTTTTACTTTGTTTTCTTTTTCTTTTTTTCCTTTTCTCTTTTTCCTTTTCTCTTTCTTTCCTCCTTTCTTTCTTTCCTTCTCTCTCTCTTTTTCTCTTTCCTTCTTTCTCTCTTTCTTTCTTTCTCTCTTTCTTTCTTTCTTCCTTCCTTCCTTCCTTCCTTCCTTCCTTCCTTCCTTCCTTCCTTCCTTCCTTCCTTTCTTCCTTCCTTCCTTTCTTTCTTTCTTTCTTTCCTGGCTGATAGATAGGAGTAGACTTTCTAACAGAAGGAGTGATATGAATGTTACCAGGAAAGGCCTAGATAGCCACAAACATCTTCCTTCCAGGTCTGGCCACAGCTGTAAAATACCCGTATTAGTCATTCCTTTGAAGCCATGACAGGCTTTTGCTAAATGCTGTTAGCTGGGGAAGGAAACAGGTAAAGCTTTTATCGGCTAATAAGACTCCTTCAGTTACCTTATCAGTTTCCCCAACATTCATTTATTCAATAAATGTATTCACTTATTCATTAAACAGTTAAATAAAACATTACTGAATACATACCAGATGGGATTACAAAATTGAATGAGTTATGCCTCTAGCGCTGAGGAGCTCAGTCACAAAAGGAGGCACTAGTTATAGTGGTCACGAGTGTACCACTGGAATCAGACAAACTGGGTTCAAACAACAGCTGTGCCACTCTGTAGCTATTTTCCCTTGAACAAACTGCTCTGTGCCTCAGTTTCTGCCTACTCTCTCAGTAAGTGAGTTAATATGCACAAATCCTTCATCAAGTTATTCATAGTGATAACTTAATAAATATTACTTATTATCGTTACCATTATTGTTATAATTGTCATAATGATAAGAGACCATTCCTTAGTATACAAAGTGTTTTGGTTACAGATGCAGTGTAGTACCTAAGTGTGCTTGTTCTAAAGAGATGATCATAGAGCTAAGTGTGGAGTCAGTGCTGTCCCAAGGACAGCTGTTGGAAGAGCCTCTGAGGTAGTTAAGACCATAATGTATAAAAGAAATGAGACTTTAAGTGGAATTGTTGCAAATGATGTCAGTCAAGCAAATGTAGTATGAAGGGGTTGAAGGGTAAGTTGTGGTGATTTGTGAAGGGTCTTATATGCTATGTATAAGACTGATAAAATCACACTGGTCTTTGAGAAAAGCACCCTGCCAGCTGTGTGGTGTAGAGCACAAAGGGAGCTGGTGGTAAGCCTTCAAAAAAAAAGTTACAACCCTTCTATTGTTTAGGGCAATATTAGGGGGAACAGAGATGAAATGCAAGTTTGAACATAATTCCAAGCTAAAGTCAGTGAAACACTATGTTGTATCACAGGACCCTCACTCAAACTGGTGTTCTAGGAGCCACCCTAGGAAGCGTCCCCCGCCCCCGAACAACTTCCTCTCACTCCTAGTGTCCTGCTACCTCCCAACCCTGACACAAATTCACTCTACCACCAAGTCCTGTTGGTCCCAAATCCTAAATCGCTCTCTGACTCTGTTCTCTGCCTGCCATCCTTACCACCATGGTCTTCCTATCAGGCCATCTCTCCCACAGACTACTTCATTAGCTCTTTATTTTTCTGTTGCTAAGCTCATCTCTTTCTTTGTTATTCTTACACCCTGTCACAATGATACACTAATGAAATTTAATCATGTCACCCTCCTGGTTAACATTTTCCAATGGATTGCCATTTATAGGATAAAAATTAGCTTAGTTAAAAACTAATTAGATACCTACTTCTCCATTCTCAGTGACTGAGAGATATTTTTGTTTGCCTATATGCTAAGAATCTCTGGTTTGAATCTCTACTTCACACATGCTCTTTGTATCATAAAACCAATCACATTCTTTTGACAAATGTTGACAAATTGTGTAACAATTTCACAGACCTTTGATTGATTTAACAAGGCATTCAAAGGCCTCTATAATCTTTCCCCAATTTATTTCCAATGGGGATTGTCCAAATCTTCCATTCAAACCACACAGATCTACACTTTGTACTTTCATAAAACACATCTTGTGCTTTGCCACTTCTAAGTTTCAGTTCATGCTATCCCTCTTGTGTAGGACTCTCTGCTTTTTTCTCGGCTCCTTTCTAGAACCTAAACATTCTCCACATCTGCCTTGTTCTGTGAAGTGTCCCAGGTTATCTCAGCCACAGAAACCACTCCCTTCTCTGAAATGTCCTAGCACTTACCATCTCCACCATTCATTTGTGGTCAATCATCAATTCCTCTCCTGTGATATTACTAGAGTGTGGTATTCAATTATTGTTTATCTCTTGCATTGTTTTATAATGTTTAAAGGGTTTGTGCTTTATTTCCTGAACTGGACTGTAATTTCCCAAAGCTAGGACTTTGACCAATATTACTATTATCTTTTAGGCCCTACATAGTACCTCATATACAATTGGCATTTAATTAGTATTTGTTAGTTGACATGTTGACTGATGTTTCTACAGAAAAACGTTACAGTTGGAATTCATGAACTAGAAATTGTTTGAATTAATGAACATCATTTTGTACTTACTAAACATTATAATTTTAGGAGAATAAGTGCAAACACATCAATTACTTTTTTGTTGTTTTTCAATTTTCCCAGAGAGGCAAGAGTATATGTGTTTCCTTTGTAAAAGAATTCTTGAAAGCCATAGGACAATGTAAGGCACAATTCCTGGCTTAGTTATACTGCCTGCTGAGCAGAGAAAACCTCCCCTTGCATGAACAGACCGTGAAAGAGGAAGAATGAGGAGGAAGGGTGAGAAGGAACAGAGAAAGGGAAAAAGGAAGAGATGGAGAAGAGTAGGGAACAAGAGGAGGAGAGCACTTAGGAAAAAGGAAAGGGAAGGGGTAGATGAACAGGAAGGAGAAGGGCAAGAAGCATAAAAGGTTCTCTTCTGATTACGTTGGTGGGCAACGCCTCTTCCAAAAAAGGATCCTGTTTCTAACTAAACCTGTTTTGATCTTTTTCTCCCGTAAACATCTCATGTACAGTATAAGCTAGATTTTTCAGTGACATTGTCAACACTGTCTTTGAAGGCCATTCTGATGGCTCAGAGGAAGATAAGACTGCAGTCATGGAGGACAAGTCAGCAAAGAGTCAAAAAGAGCCAGAATTACAACACTGGAAAGAGAAGAACACTTTGTAAAAGTCTCACAGGTTAAAAAAGAAAATTGATATGATATCTCTCCTTACCAAGATTTTAGTGATTTCCTTCCATAATTGATAGGGGTGGTGCATAAAGCAACATAAATGTTATTATAATTAACTGTATTATAGAAAGCATGAAACTAAGTACAGAAAATTCCAAAATCACCTTTAGGTTTACAGTGCCTCCCTTCCACTTAATCCCTCTCCCAAACACCCACATTCAAAAGCCAACAAACTCTGATTTCTCTCACATAGCTTTATTTTAAAAGCATACACCTTTTAAAATCTGCTTTATTCGGGGTGCCTGGGTGGCTCAGTCAGTTAAGTGTCTGACTCTTGATTTCTGCTCAGGTCATAATTTCATGGTTCATGAGTTTGACCCCACATCAGGCTCTGCGCTGGTAGTGTGGAACCTGCTTGAGATTCTCTTTCTCCCTCTCTCTCTCTGCCCTTCCCACTTATACTGCTTTCTTTCTCTCTCTCTCCTTCTCTCTCTGTCACAAAATAAACAAACTTTTTAAAAAATCTGCTTTCTTCATAGCTGGAAATGAGCTATTAAGTTTCATTTCATTCTTGAGCCTTAATCTAACTTTGTAAATTATTACAACTAAAAATTCTAAGTAGAATTGAAGAGCCTGTGAATGCAAAGATTTTCAATAGCTTGGGATCTTGTCAGTTTTGTAGTTGAGATTGTCCTGTAGTATTTCATATGCCTAGAAAAAAATCACTGAGAAAATTCATTTCTGACAGAGCAAGGAGATGGCAACGAAAATCCAAAGTGGTGAGAAAGTGAGGTACATAACTTCTAATGAAGTAAATGGGGCACCAGCCTCTGCCTGCTTCCTCTCTTTGACAAAGCAAATTACTTCATGTGGTAAGAAAGCAAGTGTTGAAGCAGTATCATTATTTACTAGAAATCACATGTCTTGAGTTCAGTTTAAAAAAAAGAGGAAGTTCAGACTAGGCAAAACTTGGGTCAACAGATGGCTTACGTAAATATGTAGGGTAGATATGACTAGAAAACTATGGCCCCAACAGCCTCCCACAGGACGCAGCCACCAGACCCAGAGACCTTCTTTCCTTCAAAGCAAAGCCTCCCAGCAGACAAACAAGAGTAAAAGGTAGTCACAGCTCAACCTAGCGCAAATAACCAAATGGCACGGTTACCTTTGTGACGTGATTTCAGAAGCACATACGCACATACCACTTCCTTCCACCTAAAAAAGAATCTTTGACAGTTTTTTGAAACTTGCCCTGTTTCTGCTGAACACACATAGACATGGTGTGAACTGAGTTTACTTGAATATTTTGTAAAAGAAGAAAGTCTGAAGCACAAATTAGGAAAGGTGTAGAGACAAATCCTTGCTCTTTTCCTTCATACATTTTCACATATATTGATTATGTGACCATTTTCAGAAGATTACATTGAAATGTGAATTCTCATGAAGACCCTCTTTATCTCTCAAACCTAATCACCTCTCTCTGCCCCTCCATGAGCAGTTGCCATGGAGTCCTTGGGTAAAATCTCATGCCCGTGGCAGTTTGGGAAGGTGCTGTTTCCCTCACCATGGTGCTCTCTGGGCGGTGCAGGCAGATGAACTTCCTGTCACTGTCACTCTTCAGCCCAGAAGACACTCCCCAGTGAAGCCTGTGCTGGCTATCACATCTGCCAGCATACATTACACATTCTGTCAACCCTCTGATGCTAATTAATTTTCCTTCTTGACACTTCTCACTTTGCCCTTTGCACTTTGGGTATTTAAAACACAAGCTCTATTTATAAATTAATTCAATAAACATATCTGAGCACCTAACACATGCCAAGCACTATTCTAGGGCCTTGTGATTTGGCAATGAACAACAGATAAACGTCCTTGCCCTCAAGAAGCTCGTGTTCTAGTAGAGAAGGAGTAGTGTTCCTATGATCAACATAATAAATAAGGAAATAAATGTTAGAAGGTATCGATACTTTAAAGGAAAGAAAAAATACAGAGCAAGATAAAGAGGACCAGGAGTGTCAGATTGTGCGGGTAGGAGTACATTGCAATAACAGAATGAGAGTAGGCCTCGGAGAGAATGTGAAATTTGGTCAAAGAATCAGAGGAGATGGAGGTGTTAGCCATGTAGGTATCTGATGGATGGAAGGACATTCCCCGCCAGGGAAGCCGCTAACATAAGGACCTGAAGCAGAAGCACATATGACAAGTTCCAAGAACACCAAGAGGGTGATGTGGCTAGAGTTGAGTAAGTGAAGAGTACAGGAGAGAAGGTCCTAGAATCAATGGGAGTCAAGTTCAAATACAGTCTTTTACTCTGAGTGAAACCAGGAGCCATTTCAGGGTTTGGAGCAGAGTCAGAAAATGATCTGAATGATGGCTTAGGGGTTCATTCTGCCCTCTGGGTTGAAAATGATCTGTGCAGAGGTAAAAGGAAAATGAAGCTATACCTAAAGGAACACTGTTGTATGTCTGGTCCATGGGATACAAGTGTTTGTTGAATGAATTAATATATGCATGAATTGAATATGGAGGCTAAAGGATGAGACACAGAGTCCTTCACAAGCATGAAGTAATGGGTCATATGTTGTCACGTATTTGGGACTTAGTACATAAAGATCACAGATTATAATTTTGTCTGTGTGAGGGGCGCCTGGGGGGCTCAGTCAGTTAAGCACCCAACTTGGGCTCAGGTCATGATCTCATGCTTTGTGGGTTCAAGCCCCGCATTGGGCTCTGTGCTGATAGCTTAGAGCCTGGAGCCTGCTTCAGATTCTGTGTCTCCCTCTCTCTGCCTCTTCCCCACTTGTGCTCTGTCTGTCTCTGTCTCTCAAAAATAAATAAATGTAAAGAAATTTTTTAATTATGTCTATGTGAATGTATGTTTATATATATACATCTAAAATATTTCCTGTTTATGTGTGAAAAACACTTTTAATTTTGACAAATGCCTTCATATAATTTATGCTACATGTACAAATGTGCACATAATGTAGTGTTCATTAATGCCCAGCTCCATATAATAGGGCTATTTTCATTTCCTGAAAAAGAGAATCTTTTTCCACAGTAGTGAAGCTGAGGTCAATTTTTTTTTTTTAATTCTGAACTTTTTGGAAGAAATCTGTTCTTAGAAACTAAAGGGCATGGTTTCAATTCCCATTTAGATGGATTACTTTGAAAAGAGGGAAAAGTTTGTATAGCCACAGAGTTTTTTCTCAACCCAAAAAACTTCTAATAAGGACTTAGGCACAAAAAAAGGGCCAAAAGAGTGAACCTGGAAAGCCCTGTACAAACCCATCTGGAAGGAAAAGGAAGGACCAATGGCTATGAGCAGTAGATTCATATATGAAGGTCAGCAGAGTAAAATGCACTATGTTTAAGCAAGCCAGGGATGCCTCAGTAAGTTGAGGGCTGGACTCCTGATTTCAGCTCAGGTCATGATCTCAAGGTTATGTGATCGAGCCCTGTGACAAGCTCACGCTGATTGTGGAGCCTACTTGGGGCTCTCTCTCTCCCTCTGCCTTTGCCCCTCCCCTCCTCTCTTTCTCTCTCTCAAAAATAAATAAGTAAACATTTTTTAAATGCCAATATAGTTTCAAGATCATCAGTGTCAAAACTGGACAATCTTAAGATTTGAAGAAATCATTTCATCCCTCTAATTATTCACAAGTCATTACTGAGCGTGTTTTGTATGGCTGGCATTGGCGATGCAGGTTGGACAGGACAATGTATGCCCCACCTAATGGTCACATGCATTTCCAGCCAGGGTAACATCGCCCTCCAGGAGAGAAAATTCGCTCTTGGGTGAGATGAAAATATTGTTTACACTTTTAATTTATAAAATACAAATATGTATGTTCTAGATCTGTGATATTAAAATTTAGTGAGGAGGGTTGATTAAAGAAAAAGATGTCAGGAGAGACTCTTCAGGAGGGCAAAAACAAAAAGATTGAGCAATATGTATCTACTGGGAAACAAGTGACGATAATACAATACAGTGACTGCACTGATAGGTAAAGTACAGGGTGTTGTGGAAACACACACATATCAAAGTTTATATGAAAGGGGAAATCAAAGAAGGCTTCCTGGGAGAAGCTATACCTCAACAGAGCTGTAAAGGATGACCAGTAGGATTTGTTCACGCAAGCAGAATCAAGGCAGAGGAAGACCTCATGCAAAAGACCTGGATAATCTCTCACACAGACTTTTACTGAGCAAAATCTATATAAAACCCTAAATTATATGGCTTGGCTAATTGATTCATGAAATCAGAGAAAATACTGAAAACTGAGAGCTGAATTTGTATCACATTTTGGACCTCAGTCTGTCCTCTCTTACATAGGAGCATTCCTTCTAATGTTTGCTATTATCACAGTGAGGCCTTCACTACCTCCTGCCAGAAAATTCTAAGCCTCCTTACTTGTCTCCCATGGGTCTCCGTACAGCAGCTGAACAACATGGTGACCCATGTGTTAAGTTGAGCTACCTGGAGAATGCCCCCAATATCTCCTTCCTCTCTTCCTTTGCTCCCAAATCTTCAGGTTGATCCAAATCAACTCCTTGGCCTGCCAGCTAAGTGTTTATAAATGAGGCTGTAAACTACTGGACAAGAAAATTGGAGTATTCCTGTAAGCCCATAGTTTTTTAAATCTAATTTTAATTCTAATTTTTAGAATCTAACAAATGGTACAGACCTTTCCTCAGTGGTGCAGTCACAAATATTTAAAGTGCCTGTGATGTATCAGGCACTGTTCTAGTCACTGACGGTAGAGCCGGAAAGGAGACAAGGTCCTTCACTCACGAAGCTTGCTCTCTCAAGGAGCAAAGACAAATGGAATGTTCCCGAATGGATAAATAAATCGATTAATTTCAATTAGTGGTAAGTGTTATGAAGTAAATTTAAAAAGGCTAATGGGTTAAAAAGTAGCTTTAGGTAAGGAGATGGGAGGATAATCATAGGAGGTGATTTATAAGCTGAAAGCTAAATGATAAAAAATCAACTGTATGACTATCTGAGGGAAGAGAGCCCTAAGCACAGTGAACAGCAATTGCAAAGGCCCTAGGATGGAAATGAAAATGCACAGAGGAAGAACTGACGGTGGGTACACACCTATAAAGCTACACCGCTCTTAAATATAATTTTAAGTATAAATGATTTAATAGACTCTGTTACCCTACATATGCCTCCCAAGAACCCCAGACTTTCCCCCAAACCAGCAAGTAAAGGGTTAGTGTCTCTATAACCCAGCACCTCTGTTGTCATGGCTCCTTTCAGTTTGACCTACCAGAATTCATGTCATATCATTTGTTAAATAATTTTAATATCACCTTTACACCAAGGCATAATGCACATAAAATTATTGTACAACCTCAGGGGTGAACATGGAAGTCCTAAAATCCATCTTGTATCCTGGAGATTACCTAAATCCTAGCTTTTTCTGCTAAAGAGGCAAGAGCACATGCGGGAAGCAGCTGTTCTGGGTTGAATCCTAGCTCTGACACTGCCTTAGCTATGGGAGCAAGAGCCAGTCGGCTAAAATTTCTATGCCTCAATTTCCTTTAAAATGAGAATAATGGTAAAGCCCCATGTGTGAATTTAATAACATAGGGCATGTAAAGCACTTGAAAGACTTTTGGGATATTATAAATTATTATAATGGCCATTATATGAATTATGAATTCATGCTAAGCTATGCCTACCACCCAAAGTCCAACTCATTTAATTTTGTTCATCATAACATATTTTTTCTTCATTTTCATTGGTTAAATTTCTACCAACTTACAAAGCTCAGATAAAATGCTATACCTACAATAAATTTTCTATTGGTATTAGCTTCCAGAAAAGCTATTTTCCTCCTCTGAACAACTATTAATACAGTTTTTCCCATTAGTCTAATCATTTACTGTCTTTCAAGATGATTTTGTATATGGTTGACTCTTGAAGAATACAGGTTTAAAATCCATGGGTCAACTTATACAGATTTTTATTTATAAATACATCACATTACCAAAAATGCATTTTCCTTATTATTTTCTTAATAATGTTCTTTTCTCTTTCATTGTAAAAATACAGTATATTAAACATGTAATATACAATATGGGTCAGTCTACTGTCTATGTCATCAGGAAGGCTTCCGATCAACTGTTGGCTAATAATAGTTCAGTTTGGGGAGAGTCAAAAGTTATATTCAGATTTCTGACTATTCAGGTATTGGAGCCCTTAACCCCTAAGTTGTTCAAGGGTCATATTGTACATGCTTTGCTAGATTGTAAATCATTCAGAGCAATACTGCCCCATAGAAATATAGTTTGAGACAGATAAGTAATTTGAAATGTTCTAGTTAGCCACATAAAAACACTTTGAGGAGGGGGCACCTGGATGGCTCAGTAGGTTAGGCGTCCGACTTCGGCTCAGGTCATGATCTCGCGGTTTGTGAGTTCTAGCCCTGCCTCAGTCTCAGAGCCTGGAGCCTGCTTCAGTTTCTGAGTCTCCGCCTCTCTCTGCCCCTGTCAAGCTCATGCTTTGTCTCTGTCTCTCAATAATAAGTAAACATTAAAAACATTTTTCTAAATATTTTAATGAGTGAAATAATTTTATGGAGTTAAGTAATAATGTGTTTTATTATATTATTTATATTTATATTTTATTATTAAATATTTTGTTTAACTCCAGAAACCAATACTATAATTTCTATAAAATCAATATCAACAAATGATTAATGACTTATTTTATATTTTTTGTAGAGTCTTTGAAATCTGGTCTGTACTTTATACTTACAATACTTCTCAGTTTGGACTAGCTATATTTCAAGTGCCCCACACATGACACATATGGTTAGTGGCTATCATTTGGGACAACACAGTTTTCGGGCATGCATTATCCTCTATATTTCAGTGTTTTTCATAATGCCTAGCATAACACATTCCCTATATCAGAAGTTCAATTACTATTTGTCAAAGTTATTAATTACTTTACTAATTAACTTAAAATCAGTCCAATATCTAATGGCATGAAAAACATATTTCTACTATTCATAATGTAAAAAGTAAAAACATGAAAACATAATTTTCACATCTTTAAAGAGTAAGTTTGCTCTTTGGAGTGATAAAATGAATTTTTCAATTATACTTCTCATTAAGAAGATAGTTTGGAAGTCCTAAGTCTCAGATCATGGGAGGAAATGGTAGATACAGCAGTAAGATTATTTGTTTGACCTCTTTGGAGAAACAAGTCAATCCTACTTTTCTGAAAAGAATACAAATTTTAGGTAATAGTAATTCACTCTTAAAATGAGTGTACAGGATTTGGTAAGCCTGGATGAAAATATTTTCTTGTTGTTTTCCCATTCCCCACATCACATTTTCTAAAAGTGTTGTGCTCTTAAATGTATTCTGTGTTTCCATAAGTGATTTCTCAGTTATTCTGATGCAGTTACAGAAAATTAATGACATTATTTCTATAATCATTAAAAACATATTTTCAGGATCAAATCAACTTGAATTGTTGCCATTAGAAAGTTGAGGTGCATCTGGGTAGATCTTGGGGCACCTGGGTGTCTCAGTCAGTTTAGCATCTGTCTTTGGCTCAGGTCATGATCTCATAGTTCGTGGGTTCCAGTCTCATGTCAGGCTCTGTGCTGACAGCTCAGAGCCCTGGAGCCCGCTTCAAATTCTGTGTCTCCCTCTCTCTCTCTCTCTCTGCCCCTCCCCTGCTGGTGCTCTGTCTCTCTATATATCTCAAAAAATAAATATATGTTTAAAAAAATGTTTAAAAAAAGTTGACATGAAAGAAGGTGAAAATCCTGATCTGTATTCCACCACTCTAAAACTGTAGCTACCCACTCCTTCCTTAACAACTTGATTTCTGCCTTTCCTTTTAACCTTATGTATCCATATGCCTGAAGTGTAGACTGTGGTGGAGAATTATAAAAATTAACAAAATATGGTAATTAGGGAAGTAAAATAACTCACCTTTGGCAATTTTAATGGCAACTTGCAAATTGGCAACTGAGAATGGTTTTCATCAAGTAAAGAAGATTCATCCAAGTTGCGGACTGTCTTTTCTTTAGGTGCTTTATAAACTACAATGGTGCCCTTATAGTGAGGGCAGCCATAGTTTCCAAATTCATCTACCTCTTTGATTTGGAGCTCCAGCCGGGGTTTTCTTTGCAAATGAAAAATAAGCCTGTAATCTTTTCCATAATCCTTTCCATTGCCTAAAATGAAGTGAAATACATTTGTTACTACTAAGATATACCACTTTGCCTTATATACATGTTTAAAATCCAAATAATTATTCCATTTTTAACACAATTTAAGCTTTTCTGATATCTTTGCCTCTTGCCAAAATATTAGCAGCAATAGATTACTAAAAAGATTTCTTTTTTTATATGTCTATTATTTTTGAGAGAGAACCTGGGTGGGGCAGGGGCAGAAAGAGAGGGAGACAGAGAAGCAGGTTGTGCCTGACACGGGGTTGGAACTCAACAACCTATGAGATCATGACCTGAGCCAAAATCAAGAGACAGGTGTTTAACTGACTGAGCCACTTAGGTACCCCAAAGATTTCTTCTCTGTAATTGGACCAGGTGTTTTCTGGCTATTTCTAGATCTAATAATCTTTCATTTTCTCTTTCCATTCCATTTTACTCTAACAAAAAAAACTATTGAAAGTATTCTGTTCTTTCTGTATTTAGGAAATTATATTTACCTTTCAATAATTGTCTTTTTCCTCTTCCCTAACTATTCACCGTGTATTGTACACTATCATAACCTCACAATAGGCATTCTATAGGTGCGCCCGGGGAACCTCTGTCGGTTGAGCGTCTGACTTCAGCTCAGGTCATGATCTCATGGTTCATGGGTTCAGGCCCCACATCGGGCTCTGTGCTGACACCTCAGAGCCTGGAGCCTGTTTCAGATTCTCTGTCTCTTTCTCTCTCTGCCCCTCCCCTGTTCATGCTCTGTCTCTCCATCTCTCAATCATAAATAAATGTAAAAAAATATAGGCATTCTAGATATATGTAGCCACTAGCAGCATGTAGCTTTTTAAATTAATGGTGAAATTAATTAAAATTAAATAAATTAAAGATTTACTCCACAGTCACTCTAGCTACATTTCAAATATTTAACAGTGACATGTGTCTAGTACCTTATTGACAGTGTGGGTACAAAACATGTCCAGGATCGCAGAAATAGAGATGTTCTAGGGTATCTCAGTGGGTTAAGTGTCCAGGTCTTGATTTCGCTCAGGTCATGATCTCACGGTTCGTGAGATGGATCTCTCCACACTGACAGTGAGGAGCCTGCTTGGGATTCTCTCTCTTCCTCTCTCTCTCTCTTTCTGCCCCTCCACCACTTGCGCTCACTTCCTCTTTCTCAAAACGAATAAATGAAAAGAAAAATAGAGATGTTTTAGCTAAACTTCAAAATGAAATAGCTACTAGATTCGTGTTACTGAAATTTTTATTGAAACCCGATTAATTCCACAAAATAAAGGTATATCTTCTCAACTGCTCCGTGAAAACACCAGAGCTCTAGTGAAGATAACCTTTCACTGTCCTGGGGGTTCTGCCATGACAGTTTTACCTTGTCATTCCAATAGTGAGACAGACACTGCCATTTCCCTAAGGCGTGTCTCCATTGCCCTTAGCAAAATTTAAATGTAAGCTATATTGTAGCAGTCAAGATAAGGTATTTCAAATGTAGAGATCCGGGTCCAAGGCCAGCCCCAACTATTTATCCACACTGTAATATTTATCCAGTTCTTTCCCATCTCTGAACTTATTGGAGGCTTAACTTTCTTATCTTTAAAACAAGAGAAATAAAATTTACCTTCTGGGATTATTCTGGGAATGAAAACAAATAACATGGATAAAATGACTGGCACAGGTGTAGCACATAATAAGTGGTCAGCAAATGAGAGTAATAATAGCAAAGCAGTGGGACCCTTCAACTGTTTTGAATTCGTATGGTAAAAAATTACACTTACATACTTTTTCAAATATGTCAATGTGAAGCTTTTCTAAGTTGCAACTTCCTCCTACACCTAGAAGTCTGAACATTGACTACCCAGAGCTCTTTCTCATGGAAAACCTTCCAACTTTGGGAAAACCTTCCCAAGGAAATCAGAGTTCAGCGATAAATGTAGATGACACCAATATTTTTTCCATGTTGCACCGCCAGAGGTCATTTTGGTGAATCTCTAAAGCACAGTAAACCTAGAATTTGAAAAACTCCAGGTTATAAAAAGTGTCAGAATACGTGTCTTTGCTTAGGTTTGTATTTTAGAGACATCCTGGCTACTTGAACAGAATGATCCCTAGGACATTCTAGGAAAGGAATTACAGAATGACAAGCCCAGGCTTGGCTTCTTAAAAGAGTTTCCTGCTGGTAAAAAAAAAAAAAAAAAAAAAAGAAAAAGGGAGAGAGAGATACATTTTTGGAGTCAGTGTAATGTCATCTAATAAATTAGATAAATTATACTTTTTAGATCACTGGTGTAACACTGGGCCAACTTCTATTCTGTGCTATACTAGAGTTGTTACTTTGGTCCCAACAGAATACAACTTAATAAATTTCTCCTTCTCCTTCCTTCCTTTGAAAGATACTCCCTGCCAGGTACACAATTACCATAAGGAATAATTTATACACAGTATATAAAGAATGAGGGTGAAGCAAAGCTACATTGATTCAATTTAGGTCTTAAATTTATCTGCCTTTCATTGCCAGTTAATTTTTTAAACTAAAAATCTGTAATGTAAATATGAAATGAAGATGAAAGTGTTGAGGATATACAGTAATAAATAGCATGATTTTAGTGTTAGAAACCATAGATTTTTTTTTAAGTTGGAAATTTTATTGCTGCCAAGACAAAGCACTATATTTTGTTTCTTTATAAATTTTTTTTAACGTTTGTTTTTTTTTGAGCGACAGAGAGCGATAGTGCGAGCAGGGGAGGGACAGAGAAAGAAGGAGACACAGAATCTGAAGCAGGCTATAGGCTCTGAGCTGTCAGCACAGGGCCAGATGCAGGGCTCAAACTCATGGACCACGAGATCGTGACCTGAGTCAAAGTCAGATGCTTAGCCAACTGAGCAACCCAGGCAACCCAATATATTTGAATCCCCCTTGTGACAGGGGGTGGGGGGCAGGGGAAGAAAGACAAGCAGCACAAAGAAATTACACTATTGTTTTTTTTAAGTTTATTTATTTATTTTGAGAGAGACAGAGCATAAGCAAGCGAGGGGCAGAGAGAGAAAGAGTGAGACAGAAACCCAAGCAGGCTCCATGATGTCAGTGCCCAACACAGGGCTCAAATTAATGAACCATGAGATCATGACATGAACAGAGATCACAAATTGGACACTTAACTGACTGAGCCACCCAGGTGCCCCCAAAACTGCACTATTCTACTTTTTTCCCCCTACATTGGCATATTTAGAGAAGAAGTAAAAGCAAAATCCGTTTATTTCATTCCAAAATTATGAAATCAACCATTAGCTGACCTTTTGAGAACTTCTTCCTCCTCAGTGTATTATTTATATAGTTCCTAGAATAACTTGGAACAGTAGCTGTTCAATAAATATTTGTCATATGGAGAAATACAAATTTTATTTATATTTTATGAGCTACTAGATATACCTCACAGAGATATATTTTCTTCTCAATGAAGGGAATTGGAATATTTTTCAAAGATGACATAAAAAGTACAAATGTAGAAATATATGCTTTTGCTTACAAATGTCAGATAGCTAAGTGACAAGTGAAATATAGCAAAATGGGGAACAAAAAAAAAAAATCTAACAAGAACCTTTGACCCCAGGCATTTCTGTATTCTAACACCTCTCTACCACCTCTATCCCTAAGCCACCATCATTCCTTGCCTAGTTTATTACAATGGCTCATTAATTGTCTCCCCAATCCTTCATTTGCCCCTGAGATTATAACTGTTTGAAAATCTATTCTATGATCTAACTCAGATCATATGACTCCTCTGTTAACAAAATGGCTGCCCATTTCACTTAGAATAAATAGCGAATTCCTTGCCTTCAAGGAATGATCAGTACTCACCTCCTCTCCTACAACTGTTCTCTTACTCTCTCTCTACCACCCATTTCAGCCTTCTTGATGTTCCTCAAACATGTCAGGTCGGTGTCTGCCGCTGCTAAGTAGCACTTCTATTCACTCTGCCTCAGGGGAATACCAACTCCCCTGAGACAGAATTATGGCTTCCTTTCTCACCTTCTTCAAGTCTCTGTCTAAATGTCACTTTCTCAAAAAATGTCTTCCTTCACAAGTCTATTTAAAATTGCGATTCTGGCACTCTCTGTGAGACTCTTGATAGCCTTTCCTTGCTTTATTATTCTATAAGGCACTTTCCTCCCCACCACACTGTCCATTTTATTTCCTTATTTGCTTCTCTGTCCCTCTCTAGTAGAATACAGTATACGCAAGGATAGGGAATTTTTGTCGAATGAATGAAAGGGTGGTCATTCTAACATCCTACACATGTTTTTTGGAAAGTCACTTCTCTGGGCATAAGGGCATTTGGGGCAAATTTGATGCACACAAACCTCTTTAGGGCATTAGTAGATGTTACAGGTCATACTTAAGTGTCAGTATGTAAAATTTTATCTGTTTATTACCTGGAACTCTCTGGATTTTGTGAGCACTGGGGAGGGAGGGATTAGATGACTTAAATAGAAAGTTTAAGCGCTGAATTAACAGCTCTAACCTGGAGAATGAAGACATACTTTAGCTTATTATGTTCAGAAGAATGCCAAAGGCTAATACAAAAAACCAAGGGGAGCGCCTATTTATTTTCTCTTAGAAGTAGAAATAAAGTAATTGGTGCATGACCTCACTCAAAAGAATTATCTCAATCCTATATAAGTAAATATAAAAAATTTAACATTTCTCAAAGGGCAGCATCTAAATCCATTAATTAAAAATATAAATACTTTTAATCACATAATTCTATAATGTTAAAATCTTTCCCAATTTTTTGTCTTCATTCTTCCAACAAATACTTCTAGCTGTCAGGCACCATATTAGGTGCTGGGGATTGAATGGTGCCCACCAACAGGACAAGACCTGTTCTCATGAGACTGTAGTCAGAGAAAGTGACATCCAACAAACAATTAAATGAATAAAGATTGTATCTATGGTCATGTCCACAAAAGAGTCAGATAAGAACTGAGATAATCAGGAAAGATGGGGAACACTTTTCTAAGCATGATCATCAAGGTGAGATTTCAAAGTACAATAGGAGATAACTGGAGGTGGGCGGGGATAGATGGGTGGCGTCAAGAACCCTCTAGGCAGACACTATCTGTATGCCTTTGAGATTCACCAAGACCATCATAGGCTCTAATGAAAGGATGAGGTGTCATTTTTCCCCTGAGAATCTTGCTCCCCTTAGATGGAGAAAAATCCAGTGAGGCCATAGAGCATAGGTCTCTAGGAAAGGCAAAGCAGACACAATCCTGGCATCCTGCCTGGTTCATTTCCCTTGAGTGAAGATACATTCTTCCCCATTCCTTACATGGAGGAATTTGCACATACAAGACAACCTTAGGGACTCTTATTTTAGCATATGTTCCCCCTCCCCATTACAGGAAATAGTACACTCAGTACCACTGCCTGTGGGAAGCACAGTAACTCACTCCCGTTTATGGCACTAGGTAAACACAGGTGCTGTCCTAAATATTACAGGAAAATCACTGGCATCCTCAGTTTGGGTGGGACACTTCCAGTTTTTTACTATCTCTTCTTAGAGAGGTTGTCCCAGGATCTACACTGTGATTTCTGCTTCAGAAGCCCAGTACTTTCCTTCCTCTCTCTCCTCACCCTTCTCTTTCCTCTTTTTCTGATACCCTTGTTACTCACTCGTGAAGTTCTGCCAGCTGACTCAGATACCTAGGACTCTGGACGTGAAAGTGGAAGAGACAGTTCACGCTGGGACATTTTGGGTCTTATTTCTGAGATACAGAAAAAGGGCAACCTCAGCTTCAAGCTGCATCATTTTTGTGACAAAAAAGAACCAGCAGAGTTTTGATTCATTTCCAGAATCAGAGAGAAAATAGGCATTAAAAAATCAATGAGATCTGTGTCAATTTACAAGTGAACAGAGAATATTACTTCAAGTCAACTCTATTGCAAGATTCCTGGGCCAGAAATCCCCATAAGCCCCAAGCCTGAATTCTCCCCTACACTTCACCTTTACATACATACCTGTTAGATTCTATTCAACCCCAAGGAAGGAAATTACAAAGGAGAAGAAGTTGAATTAAAAAAAAATTGTTGGGATATCAACTTCTCCAAAAATCTTTTTTCTTTCCTTTCTCACACAGCTGATTTCTCTCTGTGTTCTCCTTTTTCTTCCTCTTCTCTTTCTCTTCATCTTCTTTTATCTCTTTTTCTTATCTATTCCCTCATTTCTCCTACCTTGTCTTGTAATCTCCCGTATTCATTCACCCTGTTTGTTTGTCTTAGTATTTCCATATGTTCACTCATTCACTGTATACCTATTGAAAGCACTTGATGTACCAGGCAATCTTCTAGGCTCAGGGGTACACAGCAAGAAAGACATAGTACCTTCATGAATTTACATTCCAGTGAAGAACATAAGTATATGAGCAAAAAATAAGTAAACAAATAAATAAAATAATTTCACATTGTGGTATGATTTATAATGGAATTTTTATAAAGCCCTAGAAAAATATGAGGATGAGAGGTAAGCAAGGCATGTCATCTAGGTCACAGGTACTTAGCCACTGTTGTGCCCTGAACCCTTTTGGAGTTTGGTGAAACCCACTGTTTGTTTCTCAGAGTACTCTTTTAAATACATAAAATTAGGAATGTGGAAGTATAAATAAGACAATTATACTAGAATATAGGTCTATGGGCACATCCCTTGAGAGTTGTGATCAGTCCGCTGATCCCAGATTAGATTCTTTGTAGGACATAAGAAAGATTTTTGATATTATTTTAAGTAGAATAAGAGATAATTGTAACATTTTAATGGGGTGGAGTAATAAGGCATGATTTATATTTTTAAAGGATCGCTATTGTCCCCATGTAGAAATAGACCTCACATGAATCTTAGTGGAGACTTCACATGGCTCTTAGTGGAGGCAGAGGAGTATTTAGGAGGCCATTGAATGGGTGTATGAAAGAGATGATCCTAGCTTGGATTCAGAGAGTATTCATGGAGAAGACTATTTCTAGAAGAGTGTCACGTAGGGTCAGCCTTAAGGGAAAATGCATTCCTAATAAGAAAAGAAAGAGACTGAAAGCATAAAACAAATAAGTCTTTTTCTCTTCCTACTTTTCAAAAGCCTCCCCTGGGTTCTCTGAAGTTTTCCTTCATGATACAAGATTAATGAAGGCCTTCTGAAGCTTGTGGCTACTAGCCCACAAAGCATACAAAAAGGTGTCTTTATACTTACTTGAAGCAAATATATTTCCAGTAAATCTTAAAAGTATGTGTTCTCCTTCTTTGACTTGGAAATGGCGCGATGACTCTGGAGGGCCACTAAAGGATTCCAAGCGCAAGTTCTGAAGCACCTGATTTAAATCTTTCGAAGGCACCACTAGAATGACTATTCTATGTGGATTGTCTTTCTGGTGACACAGTACAACACAGGCAGTGGTGCTGAGCAAGGCTTCTTCTAGAGCTTTCACAAAAGAAACCAAAAGACTATTTTCCACAATGGAAGAAATGTGTAGCACAATAAACCTGCATGAGAGCAGAGACATGACATAAGGGAAACATACAATCTCAAAAATATCACTGATAACAAATAACACCCAAGAAAAGAACCATTATCATCCAAGCTTCCTTTAAAATCAAGCACAATGGGTCACATGGGTGGCTTAGTTGGTTAAGCATCCAACTTTGGTCAGGTCATGATCTTGTAGTTTGTGGGTTCAAGTCCCTCATCAGCTCTGTGCTGACAGCTTAGGGTCTGGAGCCTGTTTCAGATTCTGCCCCTCCCCTGCTCACGCTGTGTCTCACTATCTCTCTCAAAAATAAACATTAAAAGAATTTTTAAAAAATGAAATAAAGCATTCTGATAACCAACTAGTTAGATCTCTGAATGATTTTAATGAAACTCCTGGTAGTCAGGAAACCATTAAAACCAAACCAAGTTATAAACAGATGTTCACAAACAAAGAAATCCCACAGGGTCAGATCGGCTCTAAATATGGCAGTATACTTTAAATTATATTTTAACTAGCATCACCAATGGGTATTATTTCAAGCTATAGAAGAGAAAGATAATGAAGATAATTCATTTACTGCCAACAGGACAAAGAATACATATCATAAGTGGGGATTAAAATATTTGTCTCTGTCACTGTGTGGTAAGGATTGTTATGAATGGATCTGTTGAGTTGAATCTTGTCCCCTCTACCCAAATTTATATGTTGGATGCCTAATTTCCAGTACCTCAGAGTGTGACCTTATTTGAACATGGGATTTTGACAGGGGTAATCAAGTTAATGTGAAGGTATTAGATACACACAAATCCAATATGACTGGAGATTGGATATCCAATATCCAAAGGAGAACTTTGGACACAGAAATGTGCACACATGGGGAATGTCATGTGATCATAGAAATGGCCACCTTCAAGCCAAGGACAGGAGCCTAGAACAGATCCTTCCTTCACAGTTCTTAGAAGGAATGAATCTTGCTGACATCTTCTCTTGGACTCTTAGCCTCCAGAACTATGAGACAACACATTTCTGTTGTTTAAGCCACCTAGTTTGTGGAGCTTTATTATGGCGCCTAGCAGACTAATGTAGACACCTCTCTCTGGGCTGGATCCCTACTCCCTCACACACACGCACCAACTCTTCTCCACAGAATTGCCTTATGAGAGTGCCCTCGGCCAGCGCACCCACAGACAAGGCCAGACTGATGCAAGGGTATAAACCGGCCTCCTTGGTACTCACACTCCAGAGCTTCCCCGAGGTATCAGGCTGAGGTAAACCCTCTTCTGAAACCATCTGTTTCCTCAGCTCATTCCCTGGCCCCACTCCTTTCTTTCATTCCCTTTCAGGATTCATCTAAGAGTTTTCTCTCAATAAATCAATAAACTCTCATCTTAAACTCTGCTTCTGACCCAAGACAATTGTAGATGTAAGATCTTTCATTTTGAAATAAAAGCTATCTTTAGACATATGACTGCCTTCTCTTTATGAGTGTCTGCTCCTCATGAGCCTTAAAACTGCCTAGAACTCTGCTCATAATTAGCTGTCTAGACAACATGGAAATGAGGAAGGCAAAATGAGGACATTGAAATAACAAATTCAGTTTACATATACATGCTTATGAGATGAGCATAGCATGAACAGTTAATTACTGTATTCATGGAATTTCATAAATAAAAGTACTGTTTAAAAACTATTTTTGGAGTTAAAAGGAATCTCTAAAAATAAATCTAAGTTATAAGTGGTTTCCAAAAGCATTTATTAAACTATCATGAATGAAATTATAGATAGCATATTTATATCAAGTCTGGTTTACGTTTTCAGCACACCCTGGAGAACTATTTATATTCCTTTGTGAGGTATAAAAACTTAATCCTATGATAGCATTTGAGTAAACATCAATTATAATTCATCAGGATATAATATCATCAATTTGTATTGTTTACTATTGTATTACCTCTCTAAATGTTCGCACAATTCAAATGATATCAAGCCACTCTGCATGGTTCTCACTACAACATTATCAAGCCCAAACCAACCACTGTCTCCACTTCTGAATCCCAGTAATTTCAATGATTCACAGGCATTGTTCCCAGGATTCCTTATGGAAGCGCTTTTTGTCCTATACAATGGTAGGAGAAGAGAAACCGGTAAAATTTGTGTAGCATGAATCTTATTTAATGCATTCATTCTTTTATTAAGCAAATAATCCAAAATCAGTATGTTAAATGTATTCTATGTGCCAGTAATTATGCTATGCACCAGGAATACAAAGAAAAGAAACATATAGCTCTTGCTCTACTGAAGAGTACATTATTACAGTATTATCCAAATACGGGACAAGATGATTGGTGTGGTAAGTAAGGGAATGTGCAAGTTGGTTTAGAAGCAGAAAGAAGGTGCTCAGGGAAGCTTGCAATATGAATGTTAATATTTGACGTGAGCTTTGGAAAATGAGAAGCATTTTATTACTGGCAAAAGAGCTAAGGGAACACCTCAACACATTAATAAAGTCACTGGTCAAAGCCCAGATGCTTCAGGAGAACTAAGAGTAGTGGGGGCATCTAATAGGTAAGCCCACAGATTTGGGAGCAAGACTATCTACTTTCAAATCGTAGGTGGGATCTGCCTCTTATTAACCATATGACCAATGGGCAGGTTATTTGGTAACTCTGTTTCACAGTTTCCTTACTTATAGTATGAGAACAACAATAGTATCTGCATCAGAGTTAAACTGGTATTTATGAAGCACTGGTAATTGTAGTAAGCATAAATAGCATTAATGTTTTTATACTAATTCCTACAGAAGACAGAGCCAATTAGCTTTCCTGTGCAATCTTCCTTCTTTTTCAACCTGCAGTTGTATGTATCATGTGATACCTTCCACCAACCAGAGGTGAATTTACTTTTTCATTGGAATTTGGCTAAGAGGCTCACAGTGAACTTGTCACTGTGGTCATTTAGCTGCAGCAGCCTGGGCTATGAAAATAATTAGCGCAGAGGTTCTTAAGAAAGGAAAAAATATGGGGCATCTGGGTGGCTCAGTCCATTAAGTGGTTGATTTCAGCTCACGTCATGGTATCACAGATGTGAGCCCCACATTGGGCCCTGTGCTGACAGCTCAGAGCCTGGAACCTGGTTCGGATTCTGTGTCTGCCCTTCCCAAGCGTATGCTCTGCATCTATCTCTCAAAAATAAATAAACATTTAAAAAAGTTTTTTTAAAAAGAAAGGAAAAATAGAGGAAATTCTAAGAGGGAAAAGGAGAGAAATCAAAAGAATCCATGTAGTCCTAGATATGGAATAGCCTTACAATAAATTCTTTTCTTGAATTCATTTAAATGGATATCTGTTCCTCAGAAAGGAAAAAAAGCCCTTGATACTGAACATTGTAGAGAAAAAAAATGATCTAATGATGGTACAACTCACAGAGGGTAAAACCATGTTAGCTAGTTACTAAGAGTGAAGACCCAAGTGTGAATCCCACATCCTTATTTGTGAATATAATTAGTTACGGCTTTAAAACCACCTTAGTTTTCACAGGTTGAGCTGTCCAATGAGCCATAAATTAGATTTCACATGTCTACTCTGAAACTTTTAGATTCTATTGATTCATTCAAGGAATCAACCAGTTTAAAATATGGAGGAGAGGGGAAGAAATAACATTTAGTTTTGGCTTTGGGTTTAAAACCACAAATACAGTAAATTTTGTAACACTTGGAAATTAATAATTTATTTTATTTTTTGTGAAGTTTTGTTTTAATTTATTTAGTTTCTTTTATTTTGAGAGAGACAGAGGCAGCACAAGTGGGGTAGGGGCAGAGAGAAGGAGAGAGACAGAATCCCAAGCAGGTTCCATGCTATCAGCACAGAGACCGACGCAGGGCTCGATCTCAGGATCTGTGAGATCATGACCTGAGCCAAAATCAACAGTAGGATGCTTAGCCAGCCAACTGAGCTGCCCAGACACCCTGGAATTTAGTAACTTATTAACACAGGCATGTATACTGAAAGTGAATCCAAAACGTTGATCATTTACTAGAAACCTACTTAATTAAATGTATGATTGATTTTTTTTCTGATAACAACTCCTAACTTTTTTCTACCAATGGCCTAAACATTTCTGGGGACCTACAGGTTCTCAGAAGTAGCAGAACTGATCCTACTTCCAGGTCCAGGCAGGTCTAAAACCAGAGTCATATAGTGTATTTGGCATTCATTAATAAAATTTGTTTAAAAAATCCCATTTTTCCCATTTCTGAGCACATGATAGGATTGCACTTCTTTTCCCCTATGGTTGAGTGGGGCCATATGACTAGTTCTGGTTAATTAACGGTGAATATCACTCGGAGACCAAGCATTTAATTGCTCATGGGCATTTACTCAGTGCTTTTCTTCTGTTACTCATGACAGCAGCCAGAAAGTGGTTGCCTTTCAGCCTGAGTCCTGGAGTGAGGATAACCAAGAGACAGCCTGCCTTTGATAGTGACACAGCATGTGTGAGATATAGATTGTTGTCATCAGACCTTGGGAATTCAAGTTTTTGTTAGTCTAGCCTCCCCTGTAGGGTGTCTTCCTCCTAGCCCTAGTGATCTGTTCAGTGATGGGCCTCTAACCGATTTAGGGTGAGAATAACTCTCAGGGTCTTTATGCATAGCTGTGGGGAAGCTTCACCTTTTCCACTGACCTTGGAAAATCAAGGTGAAGCTGTGTTGCCAGCATGAGGGACAGAAAATGGAATTGGCGTGGAGGAAGGCAGAAAGAGAAGAGAGCCTAGGTTCTCTCTGGTTCAAAAAGAATGTAAAGATAAATATATCCCCAGATGTTTTGTTTACAAGAACCAAAGAATTCCTTTTTCCTTAAAACTTTGGGCTTGCTCTTCTGGCACTCAAAATCAAAAATTCCTCAATGATATAAAGATCAAATTTAGATTTCATGGCATATAACATTGTGTAAGTTTAAGGTGTTCAGTGTGACGGTTTAATACATGGATATGTAACAAAATGATTATCACAGTATAATTAACATCCATCATTTCAAATTTAGACTTTAATATGATAATAGATATACCTCATCTTGAAATCAAATTATTAGTAGCATCCTTAGTCACCCCGGCTGTTCTTAACAACTCTGCAAATAAACTCTTCTTTTTACATATGCTATTAGCAAACTTTCACATCTACTGTTGCCTAGCAATGACTAGCTTTTGGTCACACTCCACAGAACATTCTGATGTACTGAGAGTTCCATAAAACATAGTAAATCTTCATTAAATAAAATTTTTTATTCGAGAATTATTGATCTTGCTTTTACTTGAGGTGAAACTTTTACCATACCCAAAATTCCAGACATTAGGGCAATTATAATTGGCCCATTTTGGGTCAAGTGCTCAATTAACAGAGACATTTAAAGACATGAAAACTCCCATTAGATTCACATGGATGGAAAGAACACTTCCCATAATTTGTGTACAATTCCAAAAATTAAAGTGGTGGGTAGACAAAACAACAGATGTCCACTCCAAACTGCCAGTCTCAGGTCTAATAGTACCCTGATGTGTTGTTCTGAGATAAATGCCTTAATGCCACACAATGGAAAGACACTCAGAAGATTTTTTTCAAGAAAGATCTGGCCAGGGGCACCTGGGTCGCTCAGTCATTTAAGCATCAGACTCTTGACTTCACCTCTGGTCATGATTTCAAGATTTGTGAGTTTAAGTCCTGTGTGGGGCTCTTCACTGTCAGCCTAAGATTCTCTCTCTTTCCCTCTCTCTATGCCCCTCCCCTGCTCATGTGCTCTCTCTCTTTCAAAATAAATAAATAAATAAACTTGAAAGAAAAAAAGTTCTGTCTCAAAGTTACACAAGTAGAAATAGGCATTACTAGAAACTTCAAGGATAGATTCTTTCTTTCTTTCTTTCTTTCTTTCTTTCTTTCTTTCTTTCTTTCTTTCTTTCTTCCTTTCTTCCTTTCTTTCTTCCTTTCTTCCTTTCATCCTTTCTTCCTTTCTTTCTTTTTTTTCTTTCTTTCACACCAGTTTAGGTTCACAGAGAAATTGAGAAAGATACACAGACTTCCCATTTCCCTCCTGTTTCCACATATGCATAGCCTCCTCCATTATCAATATCAAAGTGATACCATTTTTACCATTAGTGGACCTACATTAATACATCATGATTACCCAAAGTCCATAGTTTGTATTAGAGTTTACTCTGTGTTGTACATTCTATAGGTCTGAATAAATGTAGAATGAAATGTAGCCATCATTATAGTATCATACAAAATATTTTCACCACCATAAAAATCCTCTATAGTCTGCCTGTTTATCCCTCCTTCACTCCAATGTCTGGTAACCATTGTTCTTTTTACTGTCTTCATAGTTTTGCCTTTCCAGAATTTTATACAGTATGTATCATAGAGTAGGTAGCCTTTTCAGATTGTCTTCTTTCACTTAGCAATATACATTTAAGATTCCTCCATGTCTTTTTGGCTTGATAGCTCATTTCTCTTTGCCACTGAGTAATTTTCTATTGTAGGGATGTTACCTATCCATTCATCCACTGAAGGACATCTCGGTTGCTTCCAAATTTTGATAATTAA
Organism: Suricata suricatta; assembly: GCF_006229205.1. NCBI lineage: Eukaryota > Metazoa > Chordata > Mammalia > Carnivora > Herpestidae > Suricata > Suricata suricatta. The sequence goes on from NC_043700.1 coordinate 165,461,475, forward strand.
GAATAAATCTTGAATAACATTCATATGCAGGTGTTTGTGTGGACACACACAAAGGAGTTGTGTTTTCAACTCCTTTCAATAAATACCAAGAAGTGCTATTGCTGGATGGTATGATAAGAATATATTTAGTTTTGTAAGAAACCAAAAATTTCCCAAAGTAGCTGTATCATTTTGCATTCCACAAACAATGAATAAGAATTCCTGCTTCTCCACAACCTCCCTGGCATTTAAGGTTGAAAGTGTTCCAGATTTTGGTCATTCTAATAGATGTGTGTTGATAGGAATTTTTAGTTTTAATCTGCATCTCAGTGATGACATGACATATGATGTGGAGCATCTTTCCAGATTCTTATTTACCAACCCCACATCTTCTTTGGTAAGGTGTCTGTTAAGGTCTTCGGCCCATTTTTTAATCAAGCTTTTTTGTTTCTTATTGTTAAGTTTTAAGAGTTCTTTGTGTGTTTTGGATAACAGTTCTTTATCAGATGTGTCTTCTATAAATACTTTCTCCTACTCTGTGGCTCATCTTCTTATTCTCTTAATATTCTCTTTCCCAGAGCAGAAGCTTTTAATTTTATGAAGTCCAGTGTATCAATTATTTCTATCATGGATTGTGTCTTTAGTATTGTACCTAAAAGTCATCACCATACACAAGGTCACCTAGATATTCACCTAGTAGGTGAAATTAGGTGAAAATACCTCCTGGGAGTTTTATAGCTTTGCATTTTGCATTTATGTCTATAATCCATTTTGGGTTAATGTTTGTGAAAGGTATAAGTATTTGTCTATGTTCTTTTTTTTTTTTTTTTGCATGTGGACATACACTTGTTCCTGCACCGTTTGTTGAAAAGACTGTCTTTATCCCATTGCATTTCCTTTTCTTCTTTGTCAAAACTCCGTTGACTGTTTTTATATGGATCTATTTCTGGGCTCTCCATTCTGTTCCACTGATCTAGTTGCCTGTTCTTTCACCAATACTACACTGTTGATACTGTGGTTTCGTAGTAAGCCTTGAAGTCAGGCAGTGTCAGTCTTTGAACTCTGTTCTTCTGTGTCGGCTATTCTGGGTGAGAGTCTCTTTTTGATTCCTTAAGTTATGTGGTAGTTTTACCAACGTGTCCCTTTTAATATTATGTGTTATGACACATATATTTTACAAATATTCTTGTATAAGACTCACATATTACATTTGAACATTATAATCTTACAACCAATGGCATTATATAGAAATGGTATTTTTCATGAGCAAAAAGATTTCCCATCTAGCTCCCTAAAGTATTTCTTATATAGTATGGAATAATATTCTATTTAATAAATTAATTTCACTTTCATTACTGTCAAGAAATCTTTTCTGGTTTATAATTAAATGACTCTCATCTTTTCCCCAGAAATCATTCAAACATAAAGGAATGTAATCTAATAAAGACCACTAATTCTTCATATTTAGACCATGATTTGGCCTCACCTAGGTTTTACCTTTTTTTATTTTATGAAACATGGTGTGCTTCACTGTGTTCCTATTTCCATAGAAAATGTTTTTACCCTTTGATATAAGAATGTTAGTATATGTGCTGCCCAAATGAGCACATGAAAGAATGTTAAATAAATAGTTGACATAGGTTCTCATTTTATTGTATTATGCTCCAATGGAGAGAGAAAATCCATCTACCAAATATAGCACCAATAGCAACAGCATATTATAAAATACTAACTTAGTACTGATGAAAAGTATAGGATTACTATATACATTTCCACAAATTTATTCATTAATTTATTTAACTCACACTACATTTTTTGAACACCTACAATGTTGTACTTGTGCTGAGTGATGATAACTGGGAAGGAGAATGATTCTATAGTATGATATAGTATGTGCACAAAGAATGTGGCTAGTGCAGAACGTGGCTGACACAAAGAGATGAAAAATCAATCCCTCCTAAAGATGTTAGAATGTCTTGACAGATAAGGAAAGAGTCGAGCTACCACTTACAGAATAGACCAGAGTTCTTCACCTAAATGTGACAGAAAAAGAATTTTCTAGCAGAAAAACCAAACACCAGGGCAAAGAAATGGAGAAGGAAAAAAGAAATTAGTACTTTGGCCAATTGAGTTGATGGCAAATGGCCATCTTTCTGCTACATAGGAGTTCTGGACAAAATGTCTCTCTCTCTCTCTGTCTCTCTCTGTCTCTGTCTCTCTCTGTCTTTCTCTCTCTCACACACACACACACACACACACACACACACACACACCCCGCCCACAGTAAGGTAGAAGAACTCAAAAGCCAGAAGGAAAATCCCTTAGATCTGGAAAAGAACAATCAAACAAATTTCAAAAAGTTGGAATTCTCATCTCTTCCTAAGGAACATGAGCAACTGGTTCCATGGAGGCTCCTACCCTCATTAGTCTCTGCCACACACCCACCCTGCCCCACCAACCGTGCATACACACCAGGGGTGCGGGGCTGGAGCTTAGTATATTATCAGGTTTATCAGCCTCTAGCTATTAGCTGGAACCAATTCAACATAAAACTGGAATCCCAAAAGGCCAGCATTGGCCATGAAATGAGAAATAGTAAAATCAACCAAAATCTTTTTAAACGTTGGCTCAAGAAAGCAACAAACACACAAAGCTGCCCTGGGCAGGAGAAAAGGGGAGAAGAAAAGTTGATCTGACTAAAAATTATAATCAGTACTTGGAAATGAATTTCTAAGGATGAAATTAGCATTGCAGACAACATACTAGATTACACCATGCTAATAGATATTCTTAAATATCATGTTAATATGTAGGTGATAGAATAATCTCAATAAAACCATAAAATGAGTATGTTTACAATGATCAAGGGGATAACAAAAGAAATAGAAAGCATAATGAAAAAAAACAGAGCATCCTGAAACAAGATTTTTAAAATATATCAATACCCCTTTTTTCTTTTTTCTTTTTCTTTCTTTCTTTTTTTTTTTTTTAGAAATGAGAGTTACAATGATTGAAATGAACAGTTGAAACAACTGATTTAAAAAACAGTAAAAATACCAAATGTCTCTCTCTCCCTTTGCCCCTCTCCTCTCCCTCTTTCTCTCTCTGTTCCTCTCTACCACTTGCTCTACCAGACCAAGTGTGCTCTCTCTCTCTAAAAATAAAAAAACACTTAATTTACTTTAAAAAATAAATAAATAGCAAAATATTAAAAAAGTAAAATATATGACAAATTTAAGAGAATCATCTCAAATGCAGCGTCGAAGCTTTTAAAAAATATTAGAGATTTATGTAAGATGAACGGTATGTTATGTTTAATCCACTTATATTTATTTGATAGAACTGATGATTTCATTTATAGCATCTTTTTAATAAAACCATGCTGTTTTCTTGTTTTCCTTCTGTTATCCTTTTGCCATACAAACTTTTCCTTTTTGCTTTGTGCTTTGTGCTTTTATGAATGAGATTCAGGAGAGGCTGATTTTGTTCCTTTTTACTAAATCTGCTTCTGCAGAGTGGATTGTTAAAGAATTACGTTTTATTTAAATGTGCATTTCAAATTTCCCATGTTATGCCTAAGTATGGGTTTTTGTTGTTGTTTTTCATAAATTGTGTCTAGTAATCAATCAGCACTTTCTAAGTCAAGGCTTTAATCAACATCAGAAAATTTAATTCAACTATGCCTTTGATTATTGCTTCTTTTATGGTTGTTTTGGTCACTCCTTTGAGGGTACTTGTAATTATTAGGTGACATCACTTCAAATGATTCCTTATCAAACATGTGTCCTCTTTCATCTCTGCCTGCTATCTTCATATCTAATCCTGTTGTCCTCTTGTCTTTTTCTAGTCTATCCTGATGGCTTTCTGTTGCTCAGAAATTTTGCTTCCTGGATCATACTAAACTTACAAAATAGATTTCTATAATACTCTGCGGGTAACTGTGATTCTCATTATTCAAGTTACTATGAAATGTCAGGATGGTGCTTTCTTTCTTTATTTCTGTAGCATGTTTTTTGGTGTTTCTGTTCTGCTTCTGAAAACTTTTTGATTGATATTACAATTTTTTCTTTATGAAATCATGTAGGGTTTTGTGTTTTTTCCCTTAATCTTGAATGAATACTCGTCCACTCACTTTGGTAGCCACTTGAATCTCTTTCTCAGATCTAGAGAGCAGATCCATTTGCATAATTTATAGATCCGTTTTCAGTGTCTAATCATTTTTACTGAGTATAACTTAACTGCACTACCACTGTGTAGTCTTCTACCTGAAATAACTGGATTTCAAACGTTTTGAATCAATTAAGTGTATGAAAATGTGTCGTCCTCCGCGTGATTTCTCCTGGAGCTCCACTTACCTCTGCTCTTATCCCTATGCCTGGGGGCACTGAATTTTTGACCATGCAGTATGTTGCCTACAACTTCTCTCTGCATTCTGTCTGTCATTTCATTTTTTTAAATCTTTTTTAATGTTTTTTATTTATTTTTGAGTGACAGAGAGGCAGCACGAGCAGAGGAAGGTCAGAGAGAGGGAGACACAGAATCTGAAGGCAGGCTCCAGGCTCTGAGCTGTCAGCACAGAGCCTGATGGGGGGCTCGAACTCGCAGACTGTGAGATCATGACCTGAGCCGAAGTCGGACGCTCAACCAACTGAGCCACCCAGGTACCCCTCTGTCTGTCATTTCTGAAGCATGTGCAAATATAGCAAAAGAGGGGCAGAGAAACACTGATATAATCAGATCCAAAAATGAGATCTGTGTTACAGGGATAAATTTATATTTCTCAGACTAGGGGATTAGACAATCAGGGACAAGCAAATTATTTTTCTATCGTATTTATTGCAAAAGGAGCAGCTTTGTTTTATGATGCAATGTACATATCAGTCACAAATTATTTTTATTAATCCTTTGCCATCCACCCTCTATATATGGTAGAAATACTAGATTCCTGCAACAGGTTACTGGTAAGAGTCCATTCTTAGGATTAAGTTCTTATCTTTAAAACTATATATAGCAGCAACTGGGTAGTTCAGTGGGTTATGCATCTGGCTTCAGCTCATATCATGATCTCATGGTAAGTGAGTTTGAGGCCTGCATCAAGCTCTGCGCTGACAGCTCAGGGCCTGGAGCCTGTTTTAGATTCTGTGTCTCCCTCTCACTCTGCCCCTCTCCCATTCATGCTCTGTCTCTCTCTGTCTCTCAAAAATAAATAATTTTTTAAAAAATTAACAAAAATAAATTTAAAAATATATGTATCCCAGGATATTTAAAAGAGCATGTCTTTAATCTATTAGACTGGTACATTTAAATTTTTTCTACATTTATTCATTTTTGAGAGACAGAGAGTGAGCAAGAGAGGGGCAGAGAGAGAATGAGACACAGAATCTGAAGGAGCCTCCAGGCTCTGAGCTGTCAGCACAAACTCATGAACCATGAGACCATGACCTGAGCCAAAGTCAGTTGCTTCACCAGCTGAGCCACCCAGCCGGCCCTAGACTGGCACATTTTCAACTGGAAGTTTTAGGATATTTCTGGTTTTAAATCTTTACCATGATACACAGGAACATGGATTAACTAAACTGCCATTTGGAGAGATTATATATCTATATATAAATAGATAGATGGATAGACAGAGAGAGAGAGAGATCTCCATCCCAAGTAGCAAAAGTATATGTAACTGGATCCTGTCTATACTTTTATATTCTCTCTAGCACAAGGGAAAGTTTCATTTCCTCTCCCAGCCACAACCTAATATTCTGCTATTGCCAGCTCCCTAAATTGCAACCATCATGGGAAAGGACGAATAATCCATATCTCAATTTCTAGCCTTACAGTTTCAAAGTTAATAAAGGATGGCTATACAGAATCACGAGTAAATCTAGAGGTACGTGAGCCTGTCCAAGATTGCATCACTTGGTAGGTATAGTGACTTGTGTACGTTCTTAATATCACTGAGTTTCAGTCTTCTTACTAATAAAATGAAGATAAGGGAGATTGGATAAGACAATACGCACAGGAAACCTGGCACACAGTAGCTTCTCCATTAATAGTAGATAGAATTTTAATTAAGTTTCTGAAGTTGTTTCTCCCTCTTTGTTTTTCAAGGAAAAAATATTCCTTCTGAACTGAACAACAGAAACATTCCCTTCTACGTTTTTCATTAGGAAAAGAAAAAATAAGTATTAAATGAAAGAATAGGAATTAAGATCAGGATTGTTCTGTGTACCCTATTTGTTGTTAGCATTTCATTTCCAAAGTCATTTCTGGCTAGTAACTCAATTTGTATATTTGTCTCATTGGTGGGTATTTTGTATAATTATAAAAATTTGGGAAGAATCCACCTACATTCCACCTACATGGCAAACACAAATTTAATTTGTTTTAGAAAAGTTCAGGTTAATCTTTTCCCTACGTCAACAGCACACTCTTTAAAATATAAGTTAAAATCACTATGCCACATCTTTATAATTAACCATGTCATGATTTCTTTGAAAGCAAAGATTAATTTTACCTCTTCTGTATCTACCTCACCACATAGCATACATTTGAGCCTTTTGTGGGTCTAAAATCATTACCTTTTATGAGTCTACAATATTTTATTTTTATATGAAGATGTTTCATGATATTTCAATAATTATTTTTAAATATGAGACATCAACTACATTTTTCAATTATTTATGTTTCTTAGTTTATCAGCTCAGTTAGAGATATAAGGACTTAACTCACCGGGTGAGGTATACTGGTATGATCCTTTTTGTAGTGGCGCTAGTTATTCTTTTATCCTCTATCTCAGATGCAAGATTCTTTTTATCTGGGTGTGGAGCACAAGGTAGAAATATGGTAACTGGCTTCTGGAAAGGATGTATCAATGGGTGCTTAACGTGGATCAGAGGGCTTGTGGATATCACCGGATAGGAAGTATCTTGCTGTGTTTTTAAATATGCTACCAAAGATGGGTCAACTGGTTGGACCTAAACAAGGAAAAAAATAACATATATTCCTATATTTTAATACCAAAAGATGCAAAGTATCAGCACATGGCTAAGCCAATTTTCTGAAAATTTGATGGAATCTAATTTTATATATTTCTCTATGTGTTATTGACCAGAATCAACTATGAATTAATTTATTAAAAAACACAGCATTTGGTCCCCTTTTACAAAGTGTTTCTGAAACATGGGCTCCTTGTCCTATGTTATAAATAACTGAGAAACACTCTTCCTTGTAGGCAACAAAATGACCCAGAATACAAAATAGACATTTTACGTAATTTCTCATTAGAACTGTTGTTAGATCAAGTGATCTTCAGAAACTAGGAAAACAAGACTATATTTGTTTCCTCTCACATAAGAGTGGCTAATCAAAATAGCTAGCATGATTCTAAAACTTCAAAGTTTATGGAAAATACTTATGAATACACTGTTCTTAGTATGGGGTTTTCCCCTAATTTTCCTTCTTTGTTAACCACTTACAATGATGCAAGAGAGAAACAAGAGAGTATGGGGGAGAGTCTAGGATGGAAGGACAGAAAATATTGAGAAAGTGCATCTCTAAAATGTGCAATGATGCTCCATTATATCTTGTATATACCTTGCAAATGGTGTTAGTATATATTAAATCCTCATTCCCCAAAAGGGCTGTTTTATAATTAAATATAACCAAATATTCATAATAATAAACATTTTACTTGATTAGCCTCCTTTTTGCCATCCTCTCAAATGCAAATCTTGAATCATATGAGTGTCCCAAATTCTGGCATCAGTTTTATCATAGATACTCAACATACGTTTTTGTCAGTAAATATCATCAAGATACACACGCGCGCCCACACACACACACACACACACACACACACACACACACATACACACACAGCTAAGAAAGCTTTCAAATTAAGCAGGGATTTACTTTGGAATGAGATTCACTATGCTCTAAATCCTCACTTTATCACTGATAACACTGTATATTAGGTCGTTAATAATATAAGAGGGGCTCCTGTGTGGCTCAGTTGGTTAAGTGTCCCACTCTTCATTTCGGCTCAGGTCACAATCTCACAGTTCATGAGCTGAAGTCCTATGCTGGGCTCTACACTGACAGAATGAACCTACTTGAGATTCTGTATTTCCCTCTCTCTCTGCCCCTTTTCATGCTCTTTCTCTCCCTGTATCTCCAAAAACAAACAAACAAACAAAGAGTTTTTAAAAACCCAAAAACCTGGACCACTTTCTTACACCATACATAAACTCAAATGGATGAAAGACCTAAATGTAAGACAGGAAGCCATCAAAATCCTACAGGAGAAAACCTCAGACACAGCAACTTCTTAGTAGACATGTCTCCAGGGGCAAGGGAAACAGAAGCAAAAATGAACTACTGGGACCTCATCAAGATAAAAAGCTTATACACAGCAAAGGCAAAACTAAACAAAACTAGAAGCCTACTGACAGAATGGGAGAAGGTATTTGCAAATGACATATCAGATAAAGGGTTACAATCCAAAATCTATAGAGAACTTATCAAACTCAACACGCAAAAAAACAAATAATCCAGTGAATAAATCGGCAAAAGACATGAACAATTTTCAAAAGAAGACATCAGATGGCTAACAAACACATGAAAAGATGCTCAATATCACTCATTATCAGGGAAAAACAAATAAAAACCACAATGAGATGCCACCTCACACCTGTCAGAACAGCTGAAATTAACAACTCAGGCAACAATAGATGTTAGCTAGGATGCAGAGAGAGGGGAACACTTTTGTACTCCTGGTAGGAATGCAAGCTGATGCAGCCACTCTGTAAAACAGTACAAAGCTGCCTCAAAAAATTAAAAATATAACTACCCTACCACCCGGCAGTTACACTACTAGATATTTATCCAGAGGATTTAAAAAATGCTGATTTGAAGGGGCACATTCACCCCAATGTTTATGGCAGCATTATCAACAACAGCCAAATTATTGGAAATTTGTCCAACAGTTGGAAAAAGTCCCAATGTTCATCAACTGACAAATGGATAAAATATAAAGGAATATTACTCAGCAATCAAAAAAAGTGAAATATTACCATTTGCAACAACATGAATGGAGCTAGAGCATATTAGGCTAAGCAAAATAAGTCAGAAAAAGGTAAATATTATATGATTTTACTCATATGTGGAACTTAAGAAACAAAGCAGATGAGCCTAGGGGAAGGGAAGAAAAAATAAGCTAAAAAGAGAGAGGGAGGCAAACTAAAGTGACTCTATAGAGAACAAACGGAGGTTTGCTGGAGAGGTATTGAATGGGCAAATGGAGGGGCGCCTGGGTGGCTTAGTTGGTTAAGCCTCCGACTTCGGCTGAGGTCAGATCTCACGTTTGTGGGTTTGAGCCCCGCGTCAGGCTCTATGCTGACAGCTAACTCAGAGCCTGGAGCCTGCTTCTGGTTCTGTGAATGGGCGAATGGGATAAATGGATGATGGGAATTAAGGAGGGCATTGTCGCAATAAGCCCCTAAATTCTGTTCTTGAAATTTAAAAAAATAATAAAATTTAAATAAGAGAAAGAAAGGATTAAAAAGAAAAGTATAAGAGAAGAATTTATTTACTATTATAGTGGTACCTTTATCCTTTGGGGACTAGGTTTGATAACCCACAAAATCTATGAGAAGACACTCATCAGTTTTTAGCCCTTACCTTTAATTGTACCAGGACTGGTGAGCCAAAAACTCCTGGAGGGTAATTTAAGGACACTCGGGAATCCATGCTTGGCTTAAGAGTGAGGCCTTTCTTTGTCACCGTGAAGGACTCTTTCTTTAAACAAGACACAACAGAAAAGATGCCCAACTTGTACACTTTCACTTCAGCACAGGTCCCCTGTATGGAAGAGGACATGAAAGGACATTAATGCAGCGGTTCAGGGAGTATCTGCTGTACATACTCTGCTACAAAAGAGAAGTCTGCTGCCCCGGTAATCTCTCACGTTTGAGAAGGATTTCATTAACACCGCAGGATGATCATTTCATGAGATGAATTAGAAGTCCTCAAAGTTTCTCAAATGTGGAATATGTGATAGAAGAGAGAGAAATATATTTTTAAATTTGAATTAAATCCTCCCCCAAGATGTATACTGAATGGACAATCACATTTAGTGTTTTTATAAATATTAAGTATTTTTGGAATCCTTTATCTTCCTTTATCTGAATAAACTTTAAATATTGCCCTTTAGGAGAGACTAGGTGGCTCAGTTGGTTAAGTGTCCAACTCTTGGTTTCAGCTCATGTTATGATTTCATGGTTTGTGGGCTTGAGCCCTGTGCTGGGCTCTGTGCTGGCATCCCAGAGCCTGCTTGGGAGTCTCTCTCTCTCCCTCTCTCTCTCTCTCTCTCTCTCTGCCCCTCCCTAGCTCGCTTGCTCTCTCTTTCTCTCAAAGAAATTGACCAAGAAAATTAATAAATATTGGCCTTTGTCCAGAATATTTAATGCTGGTTTAGGGAATTCCAAATTTCATCATTTGGATAATTCCTGCAAACACTATAGCACCAGTACTGTCAGCATATTTGTCCTTCTGACAGCTCACAATCTCTTAGCAGAGTCATTTTTTTTCTCTTTCTCTCCTTCATGCAGTGGGAGCAAAAAACTGAAAAGAGATATTTGTGTGTCTTTTTTATATAGTGACATTTAAATTTGTAATGCATATATGCAGGCACATATTCAAGCGTTTTTATCACACAAAAGGGAACAGAGTACATAAAGGAAAACAAGATGATCTATTTGTATAACCACCAAAGCTTAAAATGAAGTGGCAGGCTTAAAAGTAATTTGGTCTATTCATGTGTCCCCAGATTCCAGTCCGGCTCCGCCCCAGCACAAGTGGATAATTGTGCAGACACACGCACAAACATTTCAGGGACACTCACAACAGAAAATCTATCATTTGAAAACTGAGGAAGACATTTCACAACATCACGTCATGAATCCATCATTGGGAAAATTCAGGGTAGGATGAGTGTTCCTCATTGGCTGAAGGGAAAATGGTGAGAAGTAGGAAAGAAAAGTCTTCCCAGAACTGGTGGTGGCGGTTGTGCATTTTGTGCACATTTGGCAGATGCTGGGAACCGGAAGTGTGTTTAAGCAAGGGAGTTGCCACCAACAGAAATCTGATGATGGTTTGTTTATCTGACTCTAGAATTAGAATTCTTAAATGTCGGATGACCCACATAAAATTTTGGAAGGACTCCAGAGTTTAAAATTTTTGAGCTAAGAATGGGGATAACTACCATTGGAAAATTGTAAAAAGCATATGCTTTTATATTTTTAGTAGGTAACGGTCCTTGTATTTTGATTTCCTTCTTGCTTTGATTATCCATTTACTAAACATCTTGTAGGGCACATGTACTATCAACAGTTTTTGCTTTTATAATATCAGTCACATAGACTGGTCAAGATTAAAAAGCCACAGACAAGAGCAATGCTGACCAAACTATTTACATACAGTCTTCCTAGACTAAATATAAAATGTATTAGAGACATGAATTGGAATATATAATTAGAGCAAGCTTAGCTTTCATATTCTACTGCATAACTTTGTAACTCAGAAAAGTCACAAATCAGAAAAAGAAGACATGTATTATAAAAAATTTCTTGTTCTATGGAATTTTTAAACATTTATTCCTTGCCCTCATCTTCAAATAATGACAACTTACATAAAGCTAAAAAGACAATATTTTGTTTAAAAGCAAATTTGGTTTCCCACAGAAAAATCTTTAACCTTAATTCCTATCAACTTCATTTAACAATTGTTATATTCTGTCTTTGAAACAGGATGGTAGAGAAGCTCAGAGTTATTACAGTAAAGTCTAATTTATTAACTCCTAACACATGTTTATAGGCTTCCTATTATCTTAGGTGGATTTACTCATTTAATCCCTAGAAGCCGATCGGGTAGACACTATTATTGTGTTCATTTTTCGAATAAAGAAATGGAATCATGGCAAGGTCACATAATTTACCCACACTAACATAGCAAGAAGGGATAGGAACCAGATTTCAAACCAGCCAATCTTCCTCCACAACCCACATTTAACTACCACACATACTGCCATATGTGTATAAACAAATAACAGTTTATACACTTAAAAACTATCTCAAGGCATGCACACACACACGCAATTATTCATTTTTTACATATTTTCCCAACTGATGAATGATAAAAATAAAACTAATGTTATCAGGGAATACCAACTTTCTTAAACTTAGACAAAGGTCCATCACATTAGAAATGTTCGTCTAATGCTAGTCCAAGGCATGAAGCTGATGAAGCCATGATTTTGGTTTTCTTTCCCAGGTGAAAATATATTTGCTAGATCCTGGACCCAGGTTTTTCATTCCGAAGTTTGGCCAACTTCTGCTTTTCTTTTGTCTTTACAGATAGCAAAAAATATCATGAATACACTGGTGTTAACCTAATCAGTCTTTCTACTTATTACTGATGGAGCAATTACATATCCACACACGATCTGGTAGTCTGACTAATATTTATTAGAGTAACTGTAGATATAGCCAAGGATTTACCAACCTTGTAACTTCCTCTCCCTCCTTCCCGTGAGTTTGGGGTTAAGTAACTTGATTGAAGGTTTACGTCAGACACTTTAACCATGATGTCTCTGTAATTTCCTCTATAACGTGCAGTAAATGGAATTGCAATGCATATTGGAAATGGAATTTTCTTTTCCATATCTGAGCACTCAACAATGATGACATTACTGACCAACTCTTCATTATCACTCACTATTAAAGAACTCATGCTATTCATTATCCGGCATTCTAGATGTTGTAGAACATGTGATGGTGCTGTAATGTAACAAGACACTTGGGAGCTGGTATCACTCAGCATATCAAAATACCTTTCAGGAAAGAAAAAAAGACATAAGTTTTGCAATTATTTAATTTGTGTACTGTATAGCTAAATGCATAAAGAGCACGAGCTCAAGATGCACATTGTTTTGGTGTGAGTCCCAATTCTTCGACTTCCTGACTCTGTAACCTTTGGCAAAATACTCAATCTCTCTGTGCCTCAGTTTATTCAACTGTAAAATGGTAATGAAATAATACCTGTCTCATAAGAAGTCTGTGAGAATTAAATAAACTATCATATACTAAGTAACTAAAAAGCTATGCGTTACATAGTCGGTATTATACCTATTAGCTATTGTTACTATTGTTATTGTTGACATTACCATTATTATTTAGGTAATTGATTTCTCAGTTTTGTTCACTTTACAACATGAATCTGAAGATTGCTACTGCTTTTTGATAAACCAAGTACCTATACCTGAATCATTTACTAAATTTAAGGGAAGGAAATAAATACATATATAAATACATAGCTGATATTGGAATTACCCAAACACATTACACCAAATGATGATGTTTATTATGTTTTTTCGAAAAACTGAGAAAGGTACAAAAGTCCTGTGAACTTATGATTAATTAAGGTAATTAGAAGCAGAATATTTACAATCCTCAAAGAATCAACACAAATGCTTACTTTGACCATTTGTTATACTCTTGCTTTTTATAACCATCACCTTTGGCAAAGATTTTAGAATCTTAAACATTCAAATTCAAATTTGAGATCACTCACTTACTATTCACTTGGTCTTAAATGTCAACAATAATTTTTTTAATGTTCATTTATTTTGAGGGAGGGGGGCAGCAGAGGGAGAGACAGAGAAAGAATTCCTAGCAGGCTCTGCATTGCCAGCATAGAACCGGTCATGGTGCTTGAACCCAGGAACTGTGAGATATGGCCTGAGCCAAAACCAAGTCTGATGCTTAACAAACTAAGCAACTCAGGTGCCCCAAATATCACTAATTATTATTAAAATAGCTAATGTGTTAGTACTCTCTATGGGCCAAATTTTAGGCCACACATTGTTTCTTCTTTAAGATTTTATTATTTTTCAATAATCTTTACACCCAACGTGGGGCTCAAACTCACAACCCCAAGCTCAAGAGTTGCATGTTCTGCCTACTGAGCCAGTCAGGGGTCCTCACAGTTGTTTCATTTAATCCTTACACTAGGAGGTCAGGCAGATTACTACTGTCATCACCTTTTACAGGTAAGGAAACTGAGGCTTAGAAAATTTTACTTGTTGAAAATTATTCCAATGGTAAGTTCCAGAACTAATAAGAATCCATCTATCTATAGTACAAATGCCCACACTTTCTGACATAATATTTTCAAATCACTCCAAAGCACTGGCTTCTTTAACGATTACTGAAACCAATACCTAATTCACAATGGTGTAAAGATGCAATGAGATAAAATATTTAACCTTCTTATAAAAGGGGGTTAGCATAAAATGTGTGCTCAATAAATGCTAGGTCTCAACATTAAAATTACCAACTGTAGTTTCTCCTCTTCTTGTCATTTCTCATTTCTTATCAGTGAAATGACTGAAATATTGTCAATGTGAAAGATAAACAAGAGGATCAATATAAAATGCAGCATTCATATCCAGTTCTAGAATAATCAGGTTTTAACTATTTTTCAATTAATAGTAGATTAAATTTTATAGTGCCATTTAACATAGATATGTAAACCAAAACATGTTGAAATTGCAAGGAAGCTTTTTTATATTTATAATTCTGAACCTGTAAAGTTAGAAGGAAATTACCCAGTACATTGGTCTGTTTGTACACTCTCTGATGAGAGTAATAATGGTACTTCAGAAAATGAAAGACAATTTCAGAATTGTTTAATAGAGAATACAGTGACTCAGCCTTGTGTAACTTCAAAAATGATTCTCTTCTGTGCCCTGGAAACTATCTGCATACATTCTTCTAGAAGACTGACAGAAGAAGTGAGTGAAGAGACCTATAAATGTTTCCATTTCCTCTAGTTTAATCAAATAGATCTAGTCCAGCAGCTAAAATAATCAGATTGGTTTATTTTAGTCTTGTTTCCCTTTGAGTCTATGCATTTTAGGACAAAGACCACAGAAGAGATCGATTTCTTACAGAAAGCTATCCAGCGAGGAATCACCACAGATTTCTGGCAAGATTTTGTTTATGACAGACATATTTTAAGTAGTCTGATGGCTTCCTAGCCTGAGGGATTGAAAGGAGTAGTCATCTTTATAAATATGCAAACCAAGCACAATTGGTTTGGATGCTATGAAGAGGAAATCACTAACTAGGGAACACCTAGGAGAGGTGTTAGAGGGAGTGTTCAGCAGTGACTCATTAGTTGATGCTTTGAGTCATTTCTGAATGTAAGAATATGAAGTGTTAACCTTTTTCTTCAGTGAAATGGGTAACCACATATTAACTAACTTAATAATTGTTTTGCAGGGGCAGTAATTCTTTGAAACTATGAGGGTCTTTCATACATTGAACGCTCTCCTATGACATCTATAAAATTCATTAGATTCCCAGAGCCCCATAGGGACCTTACACTTAACCTGATTCAACTTCTTCATTTTAAGGATGAGATAGGTAAGATCAAAGTAGCAAAATGAGTTGCTTGAGACCCTAGACCTAGTTGTGGTGCTGTCCTGGAAATGGTATCGTACACCTGAAAAGAACACCACACATCATGGCAGAGAGAGGTTAAGTGAAGGTTGGAAGAGCGTGAGAGGTAGAGAAAGTGAGGGTTGTTGAGAGTGAAATCAACTACATACTAACATTTAGGTCAGCACGAGCATCTACAAAGTGGTGCAGTGCTACGCGCTTTGAGTGATTTTCTCTCTTGACCTTAACAAATAATCCCAGCAAGTATATATAATTAAGGCTAAGAGATGAAGCAAGCTGCCCAGGGTCACAAAACTATTCTGTAAAAAAACTGGATATAAGATGTTAAGTCTGTCTGATTCCCAAAGCAATGATTGTTTTCATTATTCTCCATTGCCTTCCAAGGATGTGATATCTGCTATAAAACTAGGGCTTGTGAATATTTTATTTTATTTGGACAAAAAGGGATTATTATGCCCTTCTATAGGGGTGACAATTCATGAAATATATCAGTCAATTTCCACTTTTATTCTTTCAGATGTCATGGGCTCTTTGGGAATCTAGTAAAAGTTTTAGACCATCTCCAAGGAGATAAAATAGGTGTGAAAATATACACTCAGTTTTAAAACCTGTTTAAAGCTTACCCATGGGCCCTAGAGACTACAGACAGAGGTTAAGAATTTATGATAATTAGGGTACCTGTGTGACTCAGTCAGTTGAGCATCTGGCTACGGCTCAGGTCATGATCTCATGATTTCTCTGTTCATGGGTTCAAGCCCTGCATCGGGCTCTGTGCTGATAGCTAGCTCAGAGCCTGGAGCCTGTCTTTGGATTCTGTGTCTCCCTCTCTGACTCTCCCCTGCTCATGCTGTCCCTCGCTCTCTCTCAAAAATAAATTTAAAAAAAACATTTAAAAGAATTTATGATAATTTATAAATAAAATAAATGTGAGGATTTATTTGAGGGTATAATTAAAATAAATCTGAGGCTACAAAATGTGTTTCCAGTATATGAACTACCTGTAGTCTCCTAGTTTCTTCTTATTACAATTGAAAGAGTAGTGATTGGGAAGACTGTTCATGTTCTGGACAATTGTTCATTTAAACTATTTCCATATATAGTCAACTCTTCTTTCCTTTTAAGAAACATATAAATAATAGCTGCCATATAAATTTTACTGAGTAATTTAAACTGAATTATTAATGTGCAATAGTTTTTGGAGATGATCTAAAGGGAAATATAAAATTCTAGTCATGTATAAATACTATGTATAATAACTATAGAAGCACACATATCAATAGACATTGTACAAGCACCACTCACATTACATTTACTTACTCCTTTTCCATTATGTTATTCTTTTGGTTTAGACTCTCTGAATCATTGGAAAGAAGACTATTCAGATATTTGCTGGAGATGTCACATGTTATTGAGGATGTGGTAATCTCTTCTCTTTGGTTTTCTGAGGTCTCTTGTATTTCTCTTTCTGTTGTCTGGATTATGTCATGCATCTCTTCCCTGTTGCCATTTATGTTCTCAACAGTCATGTGTTCTATTTGTTTATCATCTTCATTTTCTACATTATCTGGGAACATTTTGTTCTGTGACTCCTCTTGCTCTGTTATATCTTCATTCAATGATGTATTGTTTTCTTTTTCCACTAAGGCTGAACTCATATGTGCTTTATTTTTTTTTAACTGGACCTGGTTCGTGTAATGACTTTGCTCTCCATTTGTGGAAGAGACAGTAGCTGTTTCTATGACATTCTGTTCCTCTCCTGCAGCAATGTCTGCTGCTTTGATATCGTGAATGGTGGACATTGTCTGCAGTGGGGTACATTCATCATGCATGCCGCATAAATTACACATCTTTTTTTCTTCTTCCTTCAGAAGTGTAGCAGTGCTCCCCAAATATTCATTTATTTTCATGAGGCAGTCTATGAAAGTAGACATTTCTATACACACACACATAGATACATAAAAAGAATAAAATACAAAGCTGAACCAAATTATATTTCTCCAGTGAGATATGGCAGTATAACCTTAGAAACCTTCCAAGACCCTTACCAAGCATTTAAGCCTCTCTCCTCCCTCCTAAAGGAGAAGTCATTTGTACAATTGTCACTCTTTTAACACATCTAGGAATTGGGACAAATTGCTTTTTGCTGTAGTGGCAAAGAGCAAGTCCAGTAACTTCTGCACATGAAAATTCTTTGAATATTTGGAGGCAGAACCATGATCTCCCCTACACAGTCACAAAACTATTCAACTGAAGTCAACATTTCCCTCAATCATTCCTTGATGATATCGTATGATTTTAAGACTTACTCCTTCTCCTTTGAATGTACTATATTGTTTATCAATGATCCACGTATAATTATTTGCCTGAAATTCAGCAAAACACTTCAGATGAGACTTGAGTTATGTATGTGCCATAGCTACATTATTTTTATTGGTGCAGATACTATACGTGTTTAGGTATTCTATTCTATTCTATTCTTTCTGTTGAGCTTGTGATCATTTACAGTTTTCTAATTAGGCTTCCAAAGAATACCTTTAATTGTACCAATTCTGATTCTCTGATTAGAACCTGCATTAGCTACTCAAGGACTATTAAGCCAAGTCAAACCTCTTCACACTGGTGTCAACCCTCCTTGTGATCTCATCTAAAATAATCTTATTCCATTCTCATGTCCTACCATTCTCTTCTTTGTGCATCCCTCCTCTGAAGTCACAGCTCACAGCTGAGGTCACATGGTCGCTTCTTGCAGGCTTAGCAACTCTCCAGTCTTTAGAATTCAATTCTGAACTAAGGAATATGTAATTTACATCCTCATATATAGGTCAGTATTTTAAGAATCATCATTAAATCATCCTTTTACAAATCAAGGTTTATCTTTGGTCTCCAATTCTGAGAACTTATGTTTTTGTCTGGTACCGAAGACCACCTTTATTTCAATCTAATATTCTGGTAGCTGTGTCCTTGTCATGTTCCATGAATAAGCATTTGTCTTGATATGTTGCCTAAAACCATATTCAGTTCACTTTAGAGACTAGAGTCCTGGCTAGGAGCTCCAGCTGCCATTGTCTAGGTCATACTGCCTTTGGGCAGATTTCCCCAAAGCCTACCATCTGCCTTCTAGATAATTTCTTAACATTATCTGCCCTGGATTCCTGATTTATGAGACCTGCCCACTTACTTTGACACTACATTATTTAGAGTTGGATTTCATGATACCACCCATTATCTTATGTAGAGTAACTGTTGTCTGAGATCATCTTCATCAGATACAAAGTTCTTCCTGTCACACTTCTCAGCATCCATAACTGGAACTATTCCCAAGAACTTCTCACCTCTCAGTGTGTAGGGGGATGTCCAATTCTATAGTCCAGCCCACCCCGTCTTTCTAGTGTTTTACAATTAATGGGTTCAAGCTCAAATAATTCTACAAATAGAACTTCACCATATTCTAATATAGGAAAACTGCTTGTTCTTCCTCAAAGTAGGAATATTTTCCTACTTAAAAGTTTTTTTTCTTAATGTTTATTTATTTTTGAGAGAG
Organism: Suricata suricatta; assembly: GCF_006229205.1. Classification (NCBI taxonomy): domain Eukaryota; kingdom Metazoa; phylum Chordata; class Mammalia; order Carnivora; family Herpestidae; genus Suricata; species Suricata suricatta. Next base: position 165,480,507 of record NC_043700.1, read on the forward strand.
AGAGACAGAATGAGTGGGGAAAGGGCAGAGAGAGAAGGAGACACATAATCTGAAGCAGGCGCCAGGCTCTGAGCTGTCAGCACAGAGCCCAAGGTGGGGCTCAGACTTATGAACCATGAGATCATGACATGAGTTGAAGTTGAATGCTTAGCCGACTGAGCCACCTGAGTACCCCAATTTTTCTACTCTTAATCGTGCATCCTGTTAATAATACCCTTGCCTGGAATGCTTTTTCAAGATTTCTCATTTCTAGCTGTATGAATCCAATTCATTCCTTAAGCTTCAGTTTAAATTTTCTTTATGTTTATTTATTTTTGAGAGAGAGAGAGACACAGAACACAAGTGGGGAAGGGGCAGAGAAACAGGGAGATACAGTATCTGAAACAGGTTCCAGGTTCTGAGTCGTCACTACAGAGCCTGATGTAGTGCTTGAACTCACAAACTGTGAGATCATGACCTGAGGCAAAGTTGGACACTTAACCAACTGAGCCACCGGGGGCCCCTAAGCTTCAGTTTAAATACAGCATTTGATCTAGCAAAATTCCAAATTTCCCATTCTAAAAATGGAATCTTGCTTGCTTCTGATGTCCTAATGTACTTCCTTTGTATGTCTTTAGTGGGACTGGCCTTGATATCCCTTTCACTTATGCATTTGTCTTACCTTATTTCCCTGATTATATTGATAGTCCCTTATGGACAAGGCTCTGTCTTAGCCTTCTTTGCATGCTCCTTAGTACCTCTCAAAGTGACTACCCAATCAACATTTCTTAGAAGAATAAAAAAAAACACTTGCCTTGTTTCCAGATACACTGATTCTCCTTGTCAAGCAATACGTACAGCTGCTGGCAGGTGGAGCGCAGAGTCCCTGCAGTGTGCTCCAAGAGTTGGTGAAGGGCCCCACTGAGCTCTTGACCCAGAAAGACCACTGTAGCTATCCAAGTGGCCCCACCAGCCCCTTCACACTGGTTGTCACCCAGGAAGGCCTGTTTTAGCATCAAATGTTGTCTCCAAATCTGCTTCAATATTTGGCCTAGTTTACCTGAGCCCATGTCTTCTGAATCCATTTATGCTCCAAGAGTGGAACACTTCTTTTCTGCCTGCAAAGTCTTAAAGGTTTAGCAAATTCAAACTTGGCGATGGAACTTCTCTTAAAATCTAGGAGATGATCCAAGTCAGCTAGCCAAGCACTTTCTCGCAATATAATAGTTTATTCAGCTTCTTGTTGACCAGTGAAAAGTTACTAGGTGACCAGAGAAGAGGCGTTCCCACACCCTGGCTGCCATTGTGTACAGAAGAGATTAATCACAGGGTAGGGCTAGCTCACACAATCCCACTCCCTATGTAAGTTTTACACATTCAATATGTATATGAGAAGCCATATATGCCTCTAAAGTCTTGAGACAACAAAATATAGATTCTGTGGTGGGATAAGAACTTTATTAAATAAAGGTAAACTGTTTAACAGTATTGCCAATAAGTTTCCTATGTGATCATTAAAAATACTTATGAGTGAAATAATATGATGTTTGAATTGTTGCAAAACAATCTAAGCATGTGAGAGTCGTGTCAAGATGAATTAAGATGGGCTATTACTTAATTGTTGAAACTGGATGTGGTTACACAGAGGGGTTTTAAAATTCTCTCTCATTAGCATATATTTATATATTTTTTATAATAAAGAGTTTTAAAAACAGAATCCTTTGCTAGAGTACATCTATTACCATTGGTTAGGTAAATCTAATTAGTGCTTTTTTATTCAGCAAGTCTGTAGTGAGATTGAGACAGGGGCCTGGCCAGTTTCCTCTGTGATAATTTCTCTGTAATTAGATAAAATGCCCCTTCACTAAAATAAAGCAATCCTGAAGAGTGGCTTTCTCTGAACTAGCGAGGACTCTTCACCATGTAAAATTAAAATTCAGATACAACAGGTTCTCAACACTACTGACCTCTTGGGTGCCACGTTATGTATGAGGCCATTGCAATACAGGACTTGATACAAGAGAACCAGGAGGTGCGCAGAGGAACCCAGTACCATCTGCTTCCTCCTCTCCAATCCCTCATTAGGGAGAACACAGCACCTGGAGAGGGCGGTGCATCTCATATTCACGTTCTCTTGGAGGTACTGAAATGACGTGAAAGCTTTCCAAAGGGAGGACCAGACTGCTTCTCCCCAAGCCATCACATTTTCTCTTCAGACATTGGGATTCTTGGAGCCACACTCATGATATCTGGAAGTCCAGATAGGGAAGCAAAACCCAGTGAATGAAGAATGAATACCACAGGGCCCATGTGCCCTGTGGTTTGAAGAGTCTGCAGGAAAAGAAAAGGAGACGCATGAAGCATGGTGTTGGGGTGGTGGAGAGAGTGGGGCTCTGTGAAGCTCTGTTCGCTGAAAAGGTGATTCCTTTTTGAGATATAAGTTCATACATCATGGGTTACGTTGTTTTAATATTTTTCACCTTCTTCTCAATACTAAACACCTTCTGCTTCAATTTTCTTTTCTTTTCTTTACCTCTTTTTGCCTTTAACTCCTGAAATATGTATTGAATCCTCAGTAATAGTGTATAAAATGGCCTTAATTCAATGCCAATTCTGAAAACTTACTACAGCATTTACTGTGGACTGGGCACGAAGTGCTGGCATTAGGGCCTTTTTGGACTTGGAAGAGGGGCTGATGCCTAGCATTATGAAAATGCAGCCCAGAGTGGTTGAGAGGCAGAGCAGACATGTACATGAAAAGATGATGCAAGCTTTGAGGAGTAAAAACATAATTCCAATTAGAAGCCTGGGAGGTGTTTGGATTAGGAGCTATAAGATGGTCTGGACTTGAGCAGGCTAGAAGACAGAGAAAAGGAATATTCCAGGGTAGGAAATAATCACGTGATCAAAGGCCTGGAGGCATAAAATGACCCAGTGTGATCAAACATGGCAAAGCCTGGCTTTAGAGAAAAATTCAAAAACAAGTCAGAGGAAGTGATGAGGAAGATTCTAATAATTGAGAAGAGTCAGGAAAAGAAGTTGGAATTTTGTTTGGCAGGCAAAAGAGAGAAGTTAACTATTTTTAAGCCAAGTTAAAAATATGACCAATATTGGGCTCCCAGGTGGCTGAGTCAGTTAAGCGTCTGACTTCGACTCAGGTCATGATCTCACGGTCCATTTGTTGGAGCCCCACCTTGGGTTCTGTGCTGACAGCTCTGAGCCTGGAGCCTACTTGGGATTCTGTCTCCTTCTCTCTCTGTCCCATCCTCTCTCTCTCTCTCTCTCTCTCTCTCTCCCTCTCTCTAAAAAATAAACATCAGAAAAAAATACATGACCAAAGTTGTGCTGCAGACACAGCTGGTAGAGACCCAGGAGGCAGAAGGCTTGAGGACCTATATTAGAGCAGCAACAGTGTGGACAAGGGAAGTGGATACCTTGAGAGGGGGTTTGAAGTCAAGTGACTTGAACTCACGAAATCATTAGAGGGAGAGGGATCGAAAATATTGAAAATCCATTCATTCATTTATTTGAGAAATATTTATTGGCCATTGGTGCAATCACTGTGCTTGGATAGAGAATGAGGCTAAAACATTTTAGGTGAGATGACCAAATAGATGGCAAAACAATTCAATGAATTAAGGAGTTTAGGAAGAACGTTAGACTGCATGAGTAGATAAGTTGTTTAATTTTGGATATGCTGAATTTGAGATAGTTTAGGACAATTCTTTGAAATGTACTGGAAATTAAAAAATAACAGTAATGGCATATTTGAATATCATCGGCAAATAGGTGACAGATAAGTCCCTGGAGGTAGAAGAGATCAACGGAGATTTACACTATGCACATTTTAAGTGTTAAATAAAACTGATAGTGAAATGCTGAACATTGGACCGATATACATTTTATTTTCCTTCTAGATATGTGGGAAATTTCTTTCTCAGGGCAAGGGGATTAAAAAAAGAGCAGAACAAAAAACATTTATCTTCAGTCTCATCGACATTTGCTATTCTCAAGTCCAAACTTGTTCTCTGTCTGGCTTCCCAAGAACATGTAATATTTGCAAAGTCAGACCTACCACCGGCCATTGCTACATTTACTAGTTAAAACAAGCATTTACATGTTCCTGCATCTTGTTTTCAATTAAGTGAAGTCACTAACCATGGAAAAAAACTGACATTTTTAATCAAGATTTGTGACACCCACGGACACTAACTACATTTATCTTGGTGGGTTTAACATTTGATTAGCATCTTCACTGTGGCTACTAGCTATTATCACTACTAAGACTTTCTTTTACTTTCTTTACTGAGAACTCTTTGCTCCCACTAACATTAAAGCAACTAGTATGCAGCCTTCAATTTCTACACAGGATTATGTGGTTGAAAAGCAACAGTTGTCCTTAACATTAAAAGCATTGCAGTGAGTAGAGATGAAATTCAAGTGAAGTGGATGGTCACTTGTCTACTAACCAAGAAAGAAAACTCTCCAATGGACTAAACAACCTGTTGGCGCTAATCAGGAGGTGAGGACAACATAGTTTGAAGTGTGATAAAGTGGGTACTTTCCACAGAATTTAGAGTGAGTAATGGTTGATAAGTCAGATGTAAGCAAAAGAGTTACATAGGCGTGAGGGACTCTGACTCACTATTATAAGCCCTGTTACCTGATTTTGTTATTTTCTTTGAGTGTCTGTAGTTGGCTCCATCAGAGATTTGATGCAGTGAACACAGACTAAATTTGCCCCATTTGAAAACTCTTGTTGAATTTCTGTTCATCTTTTATCTTATTAGGACAAGCTCATACAACTGCATGATGTATGGGAAGAAAAAGGAAAAGTAGTTGTTTTTGTTTTTGCTTCCCTCAATCATTTGTTACAGAATTATCAGTGTGCTTATCAATTTTTAAAAGTATTTAAAAAATAAATAGTAAAATTCTAAGCTAAGGCTCCTGGTTAAACAATGTAGGTTAGATACATATTGTATCTCTTCTTTCTCCCAAAATGCCACTGAAGAGGGTAAGAGTTATACAAACCCTAAAGGACAGAGAAAATGGGTGACACTGTGGTAGATAAAAGGTGTCAACACACTTTGAGAAGATCACAGGCAGATGGACCAGGTAAAAGACTTAACCAAGCAAAGAGAGCATGGAGCGGGGGCGGGGGAAGAAGGCCAGTTCTTGCCATGGAATCGCAGAAGGTACCAGAAATTAGAGACATCTGACAGTGAGAGTGAAGGGGGGAACATAAGCTAGTTTTTATTGAAACTCAGTTTGGGGAACAGGTAGATTCCTAAACCCCTTCCTCTGTTCCAAATAGCCAGGTAAATCTCTCTCCCACACATCAGGAGCTAGAGACTTTCTCTGTGAAGGAACGGCAGCAGGAAGGTGGGAAGCCTGGGCCTCACCAAGAGCTGGAAGGAAGTGCTATGATGGCAAGGGTTAAGTGAAATCTGACAAAGTTAAATAGTGAGGTCCCACAGGACCATTCTGCTCAGGTCCAAGAACAGGGGCCTGCAAGCATAACCTCTCAGGCAAAAGATCAGAGGTTTCCTCTCTAGAGTAACTGAACATCCAAAGAGAAAAATCTGTTAATAGTGAAACTTCTAGTCCTCTTTGCGCCCCCCAACGCCCCTGCCACATCAACAGTGAAGCATCCAGTCATAAACCCCAACTAAGGCATAAAAAGTTTCTAAAAGTTCTCCTAATGCCTCACTTTTAAGAATGGAGTAATAGACAAGGGAGTCAGGCATTTGAAAAAGGCTCTGATATGACGTTAGATGCTGAAGCAAACATGAATAAAGAGCTTGAGAAAATAGAGCTAACACAGGAAAGAGGAGAAAATATCAACTATATCTAAAATTAGCATCCTTAGAGTCGGGGATTAGAGAACATAATGCATCTATGAAGCAAAACAAATAAAAAGATTTTCTAAAAAAAGGAACATTTGGACAATGAGAAAAAAACTCACAGAAATGAAAATAGGATAACAAACAGGAGTTTTTCAAACTGGTATATGGGGAAGGAATAAATAGTTGAGGAAATTGCCTGGAAGTTCAAACAAAAAGACAAAGAGAGAAGAAGGAAAAAAGGACGTTAAGGAACAATAATGGTTCCATCCAGGTGGTCCAAATAATATATTCCCTGGAGAAAGAAAACTGAAGGAAATAAATTGTCAATGAAATAATTCAAGAAAGTTTCCCAGAACTGAAGAAATTCATATTCTGGATTGAAAGGGCCCAGAACAATACATGCAAAAAAAAGGTCATAACTAGTCATGGCATAATGAATATTCAAACTACCAAGGATGAAGATCCTAATAGCCTCCAAAGAGGGAAAGGGGCACATTTAAATCAAAAGGCACTAAACTTCTCAACAGCAACATGGAGACCTAGGAAATAACAGAGTTGGGACTTTAATATTCAGGGAGAAACCTCTTTGTAATTTAGAATTCTGTTTTCCCCAAACTATCATGCAAGTGTGCAGGGACACAAAAAAGAAATGATAATTACGTGATGGGATGGAAGGATTGGCTAACGTTATGGTGATAATCATATTGCAGTATTGTGATACTGTGATTTATAATAAGAAATGTATGTTTGGTTTTAGGCCCCATTTCTAGACAGGAGCTACTAAGACTTTTAAAATTTCCTAAGCGGTGAGAACAGTAACAATTTATTGTTAAATTAATGAAGTGGCTATAGGATAGCCCTTTGGAGGAGGACCGGTTGTGAGGGGGTTGAACCAGGAGACTGGAGGGTTGAAACTTTCATTCCCCCCCCCCATAATCCTCTCTTCAGAAAGGGGAGAAGGGCTGGAGTTTAAATCAGTCACTACCGGCTAATGATTTCATCAGTTACGCCTACATAAAGCTGGAAAAAATAAGAAAATATTTTTTTAAGTATACAGGGGTGGGGAGAGTGGGCTGGCATTATCAGGTATGTACGTAACAAAAAATTTGCTTCCTGTATACACTTTCTTGGGAAGTTACTAGGGGTTGTGTCCATCAAAAGTAACAGAGTTAACAGAGGGATTAAGTCTTGGGAAATAGAAAAGCCAGCAAAGAGAGGGACAAATTAAATGCTTAAAAGGAAGTTGCAATGTTACAGCAATGCCATAGGCTTCAAGAGTTCCTTGTCCAGGAATGCCAGCTGGCTCTGTTGGTGCAGCACACAACTCTCAGTCTTGGGGTTGTAAGTTTGAACCCCAGGTTGAGTGCAGAGATTTATTTAAAAAAAAAAAAAAAAAAAAAGCTCCTGGGTCTTTCAGTCATCTGAGCCTCCAGGAGGGCAGCCTGCAAGGGAAAAATGGAACTAAAGAACTATCTGATGTTTTAACCATTCAAAGAAAAGTATTGCAATTCTGGGGAATTTAGGGGGGAAATTATTGGTAGCGGAGCAAACAAAATAAAGTGAGAAAATTGATAAAATTAAGTCCTAAGGAAAGAATATATAATCATAGTATACTATTCAATACTGCTCTGAATAATATTTACATTGTCATAAAAAGAAAAATAACCATAATTACTTTTAAGTAACACTGGTGATATCAGTGCATTAACAGGATGGGGAAAGGGAGACAGGTATGTAGAGAATGAGTATAAACGGGATAGATAAGAGAACAAAAGTCTTATTTCTATAACAGGAAGTCAAATATTTAAAAACAAATCAAAAATTCCAGAGTAAGAGGATACCAATACTTAAGAATATAGAGGTAAGTTTGAGAAGAAACTGCTAAAGAATTGAATGTGATGCAGGAGAGAGGAAAGCAACTCCTGACCTGTAGTAGGGCTAGTCCAGGGCCACCTGCTGGGGACCGGTCTGACAGTCACCACTAGACCCTGGTGTTCTGTTGAACACAAAACATTTCACACAGAACATTAATATCATACAAGGACATTCTCTGACTATAATATATTAAGGCAAAATGAAGACCACTCTACCATCATGTCTAAACACAGACAAGATATGAGCAATGACCTAACCACAAAGTACCAAACATCTCCCTATTTCAGTTCATATGACTGAGGGCTGCTTCCTACTAACTAAGCTTTAGTATTTCTCTGGTCTTCCATCCCTATAGAGAAGATTTAGTGGGATACCCAATGAATGAATTGTTCCATTTCTTTTTTTTTTTTTTAATATTTATTTGTTTATTTTTGAGAGAGAGAAAGCATGCACAAGCAGGGATGGGACAGAGAGAGAGACACACACACACAGAATCTGAAGCAGGCTCAAGGCTAACCTGTCAGTTCAGAGCCTTATGAGGGGCTCAAACTCATAAGCTGTGAATTCATGACCTGAACTGAGGTCAGATGCTTAACCAACTGAGCCACCCAGATACCCTGAATTATTCCCATTTCTAAAAAAATTCTTATGCAGAGCAAGAAATTTCCCCCAAATCACATAACCAAAGCCCAATTCCATAAGTCTCTTTATTTATAAAAATGTTTTTAATGTTTATTTTGAGAGAGAGAGAGACAGAGTGCGAGTAGAGGGAAGGGCAAGAGAGAAGGAGACACAGAATCCAAAGTAGGTTCCAGGCTCTGAGATGTCAGCACAGAGCCTGACATGGGGCTGGAACCCATGAACTGCAAGATCATGACCAAGGCTGAGGCTGGATGCTTAACTAACTGAGCCACCCAGGTGCCCCCCTATAATTCTCTTTAACCTAAATACTCCATGGCTCCCCATGATGTGAGTTCTCCTTTACTGAAACGAGTGAATAATCTCTACCTATTCAATGATAGGTGTGTTCCTAGTGGCCTTTGACTGTAGGCATTGACTGATACTTGGGTACTTCAGGTGGGGGGAGGAGAATGAGCAAGTGCTGTTGCTTTTCCTTAAAGTTGTTGTCATGCTATTGATTCTTTAAGAACTATATACACATAGGGGCTCTTGGGTGGCTCAATTGATTAAGCATCTGACTCTTGATTTCAGCTCAGGTCATAATCTCATAGTTCCTGAGATCAAGCCCAGGGATGGGCTCTGCACTGATAGTGCACAGCCTGCTTGGGATTCTCTCTCTCCCTCTCTGTCTGCCCCTCCCCCCTCATGCACTAGCACACATACAAACACATGCTCTCTCTTGCTCTCTCTCTCTCAAAATAAATAAACTCAAGAAAAATAACTATACGCATGTATTACTTTGATATAAATAAAATACATATATTTAAAAAGAACTAAGGCCAAAAGATATATATATTGAAGAATAACTAAGGCCAAATGTTGGATTCACACAGGTTTTTGGTGATAATATTAAAGTTGCATAACATATTCACATCAAGTGAGTTACTGTATAACAACAAACACATACTGACTTTCTAAAGAGTATATTTTGCCATTCAAAAATGCTTGGAATTCAGTGGCAAGTGTTCAAGAATGAACTTAAATTAAAAGTAGTCAGTTGGGCTTGGCATGATCCTCAAACAGGTGGAATAATTACCACCTGGTAATGGCCCAATATCAAATACTTCATCTGGAGCACAGAGCTCTAGATACAGCAGAAGGTAAACAAATGTTTGATGATTAAGACAATGATGAAACGTAATAAACAAGCCACACATTCTTATTTTTAAAAAATCATACTAGTCTTAAAAAATAATTTTAAACAATTCAATGATTGTTTAATTGTCAAATTGTCAAGTTGTTAATTGTCAAATGCATGCTTAGGGTTCATGTTCCCAATTAACTCATAAAAATCACAAACACCTTATTTTTCACCCAAGTTTTAAAAATTGGGCTCCAAATAAGGGCAATATAGACAACTAACTCATTGTTAATGATTGTCATATGAATTTAAACAACTGAAAAACTCATTAAAAAGTATGCCAATAAAAATGGTGATAGAACAACTTAATTATAGGTTTGAAACTTGTCTTTCATTCGTGCCATTTTTATGTGTTGATGAGAAGAAGAGTTTCTTTAATTTCTTAATGTTTATGTATTTTTTGGAGAGATAAAGACAGAGTTTGAGCAGGGGACAAGCAGAAAGAGAGGGAGATACAGAATCTTAAGTAGACTCCAGGCTCTGAGCTGTCAGCACAGAGCCCAACATGGGGCTCAAACTCAAGGACTGTGAGATCTTGTTGAGCCAAGGTCAGACAGGTAACCAACTGAGCCACTGAGGCGCTCCTAAAAGAGTTGATTTAAGCTAAGTCACCAGATTTGCAAAGCTATGGCAGACATATTGGCAGATATAGTTACAGTGCTTCATAAGTAAATTCTCTATCTTTATCACTCATTTACAGAATAGCTGAATTTGAGTTGCCTTGTCATACCTGGGAGTTTAATGCTTAAAGTCTTTGTTGGCAAGTTCATGGTAGCTATGTAAAGACAATGGTCTGTTCAGGGTGTCAGGCACTGTATTCGAACTGAAAAGTAATTAAAGGCATTCCATTATTGGTTAGCAAAACTTCCTTTTTTAATAGCATTAATGGCCTCTGAAATTAAAACCAGGGTTTGGATTACAGCTGCACAACACTGTTCTGTTGAGTCACTGATGTGTTTGTAAAGATTATGACTCTTTATACAGTCATGAGCCTATGACATGAAACTAATGAAGTAAAGTTTTATGAAATAAAAACTAGATAGTTTCCTCTCTGCCAAAGTTTTTGGAGACAGTTTCAAATGAGGGTGTGCCAGATGCATTGTTACTGCGTACTTTATGGTATCCCAGTATCTAGAATGTGTTTCTTCTATAGCTTCCTCATGGCTTGACTTCTGCCAAGGTGCGATTAGAGTTTTGGAATGTGGTTCTGGTAAAGAAAAAGAAGAAATAGCTGAAAGAAGGAAAAGTCTAGAAAGGAGAAAAGGGAAGAGCCTAATATAAACTACATATTCCTCCAAGTTCACTTCCATTTTCCTCCTTTCCTGTGGACAGTCATAACATAATCTACCAATGGAAAATGACTGTGATATCCTAGACCTCAGCTCCACAAAGTGACCCTTCACCTACACTCTATGATATCTCTGAGAGACCTTATTCCTAGACGTGTCATACAAGGACTCACCTCTTTGAAAGTGGAATTGACATCTTATTCTTCACACAGAAAAAATAAGTTTGCATGAAACAAGTTCTTCAGCATGAACTACACCCTCAACATCATGGAAGCTTGTTTCTAATGTAAGGACAGGATACTGAGGGATGTGTGATTTGCTGCTTTTCAGAAATGCTACAACTCTTCCAGTTGAATATAGATGGGCTAAGACACCACCTCAGGACACCACAGTATCACCATTACCAGGGGAACAATAATACATACATTCAATCAAGTACTTTTGTTGCTCAGAAATAAAATTCACTGTATAAATAGAAAGTATTAAACTCCTCAGAACCACAACTTTTTTTCCGTCTTTGACCATTATTATCTTGACACTTTGATCTGATTATTCAACTTCTGTCTTCAATTATGTGCATCCCCTACAGATACGAACCATGTCCCATATCAGAAAAAAAATATTATGAATCGTTTCCTTAGGTGTCACTTCCCTCCTTATTGTTCTGATCTCCAGGTTCTAGGACACCCCCAAGATCTCAGTGAATGGCAATAGATTCGGAGGAAGTCAGCCATAACCGGCTCTAGACAGGCATTTATATTATGAAATTATCACAGGCATCTCCTTTCTGGAATGCTTTCCCACATGCCCCTCCCTTTCAGCGAATCTTCCCTGTTCTTTCTCTCTTGCTGCCTTGAATCTACTGCCAAAAATCACTTAGACAAACCCATTTGCACTAGAGTCTTGGCAGGTCTGTGAGTTTCCTCACTAGCATTACTTAATTTTTCTTAAGAACGGATCTGCATTTGTACCTCTCAGCCTCTGTGTTAGGTCTGCACAGTTAAGTGATATCATCAAGAACTTCTTTCTGTCATTTTGAGCACTATAAGCAATACATGATTTTTCTACTGTTTTATTTCTTAATTCAGAATTAAGCTATACAATTTTAAGGGAACTTTCTTAACTTTAAAATAGCAAGCAGGCACCAGAGTGGCTCAGTGGGTTAAGCATCCAACTGGATTTGGGCTCAAGTCATGGTCTTGCAGTTTCATGGGTTCAAGCCTCACATCAGGCCCTGTGCTGGCAGCATGGAGCCCGCTTGGGATTCTCTGTCTCCCTCTCTCTCTCTGCTCCTCCCTCACTTGTGCTATCTCTGTCTCTTTCAAAATAAACTTAAAAACAAATTTAAAACACAAAACAAGAGTAAATTAACTTCTGGGGCACCTGGGTGGCAAAGTCAGTTAAAGGTCTGACTCTTGATTTTTGGCTCAGGTCATGATCTCATGGTTCGTGGCACCCTTCCATGCCTCTGCTGTCAGCAGAGAGCCTACTTGGGGTTCTCACTTTTCATCTTTCTCTGCCCTTCCCCCACTCATGTACATGTGCTCGCCTCTCAAAATAAGTAAATAAACATTTTTTAAAAAGTAAATTAATTTCTGTTCTCATGACGACTCATCTCTTGTTAGGACACAGACAATCCAAGATCGTGCTTAAGGATGCTTTTACAATTACTGATAGACCCAGATAACAGCTCCACTGTAATCCCAGGTTCCCATATTGAATTAAACCTGCTTTGGGTTATTTAGGTCACATACTGCATAAATGCCCTCTCTGTGTCATTTCTCTGTAAATAGTGAGTGTGCTTCGGCTTTCTCTATAATATACATTTATTTTTGGAGCTCATTAAACAGGTTAAAGAAATTTAAATAGGTCTAGCCAGTAGACAGAAGCTAAAGCTGAAGTTAGAAGTACTCTCTGTGGTATTATCTAACACAAGATGAGGGGCGTTTTTAACTCTTGGCTTCTACCTACAAAGGAACTGAGAGCATTATTTGAAAATCAGGTCTGAAAATCAGGTCTACGCTTTTCTAAATATGCTATTATTGCTAAAGAATATTAGTCTTGTTTTAAAAGCAATTGATAGTGATTGCTATAAGCCATCCTTGTCTGATGGGGGGGGTGTGGGAATGAGAAAATTGTAGTTTAAATAGTACAGTCCAGTATGTCTTCACTCTCCCTTTTTAATATGCATGGTTGTAATCCCTCCTCAATATTTAAAAATTTTGTATTATTTTATTTTATTTTTGAGACAGAGACAGAGTATGAGTGGGGGAGGAGCAGAGAGAGGGGGAGACACAAATCTGAAGCAGGCTCCAGGCTCTGAGCTGTCAGCACAGAGCCTGACGCAGGACTCCAACTCATGAACCATGAGATCATGACCTGAGCCGAAGTCGGACACCTAAGTGACTGAGCTACTCAGGTACCCCCATCCCTCCTTAATCTTAAATTGGTCTGTAATTTTCTAAAGTCTAAGATCATTCCTGGAAAAAATAATAAACTAGGTACTTGGGGGTTAATTATTTAACTGCATTTTAGTAAAGGTGCCATATGAATTTGTTTGATTTTACAGGACAGAAGAGTAAGTCAATGCCTCTGTTTGGGAACCTTCCTAATGTTTGGAAAGGGTTAACCCCTCTGTGCCTCATTTATGTCCTAGGAGGGACTGATGCTACCAGGGGAAATATACCAGTTTATTCAATACTAGAGGACTTTCTTATTCCAGAAGTACAAGAGAAACAGCCAACTCCTCTGTTTGAAACTCCTCTGTACTTTTGAAAACCACAATTTTATTAATTAAATCTTCAAAATGTTAATGATAGCTTAGAAAAGTAAAAACAAGCAATTTCTAAAGAATTGACAATTGTTCATTCAATTACTAGAAATGCAAGGAGCCTTCAGCTTTACCCTGTGGGATAAGTTATGAGATTTTAAATATATGTTTTAAATATATTCAAAGTATGCTCATTAACAAATTCTATGCTTTTAAAAAGTACCACACTCCCAAATATTTTATTGTACTGTACTTGTTCTCACCTCAGCAGCAAGCTCGAAGCTTAATACCTGTAAAACAATCCCAACATTTTTAAGAACCCAGAAAGTAGAGTACTTGGAGGAAAGGTAGCATGGAATATGTTAGGAATTAGAAAAAAACAAGAAAATACTTTCAATATGCTTTTTGAGAGGAAGAGATGATCCACGGGAGGACTATTTATGTGAGTATGTAAGTGTGTTTTGAGGGGTTTTGCAGCAGTTGAAATCCTTGTTCAAAGGAAGAAATAGCAGCATGTTTGCATGACCTTGTAGACTGATACTTTGAGCCATTACTTAGTCCAGCAGCTGTGGCAACGCCCTTTTGTCTGATACAAAATAAACAAAGAAGCAAAATATAAGGCAAGTGAATTCTTGAGCAAGTCGGCTTCAGCTTCTACGCAGTGTGAGAGTGGTGATGATACCCTTCTTACAGTTTAGCTGTGAGATTTGGGCCAGTCATAAACATTGCAAGTATTGGGGGGACAACTTTAATCATCACCCTCGAGCCATGACTCACACAAACAGCAAGACGAGCTCATCAGCAATAATCCACTTGAGAGAACCTAGGTGTTTATCACCAAATCTCTGCTGGTAAAAGGGAGCACAAATGACCTGTACAACTACGTATTACAGAGACAAGGAGCCTGGAAGTGACATATTTTCCCATCAGTCAAAATATACTGTGGGTTTATTGTGTGCCAAGCATTGTCCTGAGCCTGTATGTGGTTTTAAAACAATAGTTCTTGTCCTTGTGGATCTTAAAAATCTAGCAAAAATGGGGTGTGTGGGTAGCTTAGTCGGGTGAGTGTCTGACTTCAGCTTAGGTCATGATCTCACGGTTTGCAGGTTCAAGCCCCACGTCGGGCTCTGTGCTGACAGCTCAGAGCCTGGAGCCTGGTTTAGTTCTGTGTCTCCCTCCTTGCCTGCCCCTCCCCCATTTGCACTCTGTCTCTCTCAAAATTAAATAAACTTTTTTTTTAACAATCTAGCAAAAATGGCCAAACATTGCATTTAACATGAGTTAAAGGAAACGAAAAGTTTACATCAAAAGAACAGATTAGGCATGTGTTAAACAGGGTTTTAGAGGAATGAATGGTATAGAGTAGACCAGGAGAGGAAAAGAAAGAAGTGGCAAACAGCACAGGCAGGCCAGTAAAGTGAAGGATGCTGAATATAAATGACTTTAAACATCCTCAAGTCAGCTTCAAATCTGTTACAAAGTCTCTGACTTGCAGATTGAACAGTGGAACCACAGATGAGCAGCAACTGGGAGAACTTCAGGGTGAAACCATCCCCAAGGATGTGGCCAGCAACCACCCTATTGCTCCCCTCATCACCTAGATAGACCAAGCACATCCTGTTTCCGTGGGGACAACACGTGTGACACAGCTAGCATCTTGGACTTAAAATCAAGCTCTTCTAAGTTATCTACCAACTGTTGTCAATGATGACAGTCTTCTGCTTAATCCTTCAGTCTCTCAAGTTGGTGGATGAATAAATTTGGTTGGTCCAGAGAACACTGGGTGGATGTGAGTTTGAATGAAAATGTAAGCATTGGCTTGTGGGTTGTTCTTTTTGTTTGTTTGTTTTTAGTTTCAGTTTTGGTTTTGTTTGTTTGTTAATGTACAATATGTAAGGCACTTGCTCACACCTGCTACTTGTTCAGAGGATCCTGGGGGTTCTACTACTCCTCTATGGTAATTGCCAGCATGACTTTTTCTCCCCTCTATTTATTCTCAAATGATTTTCTAGGATACAAAAATGGTAAGCCAATGGAAGGATATAAAATAAGGTAATTACTTCTAATCCCTTTGAGTTGAATCTTGATTTTCAAAGTATTTGGATCTCTCATAAGCCTTCCATACTCTCCTAAGTGCCGTTTTTGTGCTGTGGCTGATTGCATCTACTACATAAAATACAGTTTCCTGTGAGGTTTTGAATGATACATCCTTTGGGGAGCCTCAATACCAAGATAAAATAGACCTTATAGCACTTTGTAAGCTCAGATTCAAGGGGTTTCCCACAAATGGGAAGTTCCTTTTCAGTATTTAACAAGAAAACAACATCATCCACCTCCAAACAACTGTCTACACTACATGAAATACAACTGACATCTAAATATACATATATATTTATACACACGTTCTAAAATGTATTCCATGTGCTATGGAGAAATAAAATCCATCCATTTGGTAAATATTAATAACTTCAGTTTTAAAGCATCAAGCAAGATAACCCTTGAGCAAGATAGCCTACAAATATGTTTACTCATTACAAATGTTTACTAAGCATCTACTATGTGTCAAATACTCTTATTAGGCTCTGGAGACACAAGTCTCATTCCTTATGGAACTGAAACGAGTCTGGAAAACTTGGATCCTGTTGCATGTTTCAGCCTACCAGGAGAGGCTAATTAGCTATTTAAGGTAGACTTAAAGAAACAATTTCTAATGCTGTGTATTCAGCTTCTCTTATGTAATTTTGTTTAGAGTTTATCTTAGTTCTACAGGTAAAAGGACAGTTCTCAACCTGTTGCAGCATGTAAAGATTATCTGATTGTTTCACAACAAAGTTAATACCAAATTCTTTCAGATCTGTTTCGTTTATCTTGAATGCTAGAATAAAGTAATTGTTAGCAGTTCTGCTTGAAACAAAACAAATCACTATTTCAAAAAAAATTATTCTCTTTTGTTGTTAAGCATAGCATCTGATTTACATGATATGTATCAAAAAGTATGTTTTTATGCTGGTTATAGTTTTGCAAAACTACTGTAATGACTAAGAAATTGTAGATATAATTAGTATCATTGTTTTCCCCATCATGAATTTGCTCTTGTTGACTGGTTAAAGGTCCATGTTCATGATGTCAGATCACTGAATGGAATTTTGAGTTCTTAGAACTTCAAAAGGCTCGTTATGTAATATAACATTCAATCTAATATGAAAGGACACGCTTCACTAGAGTTCATTTCCTGAGCGTGTCTTATAAGTAGATGCGAGTTTGGACACTTCCTCTTGCTAATGCCACCTCTTCTTGTCATTCCTGGACATTTTCCCTTATGATAATTAGATATTTGAATGTTGAAATTCATAGAGCTTAAACTTGAAAGGAATTCTACGAGGCCAGAGCTGGAAGTAATCTCTAGGTGCCCCTAGTTCTACCTTCTTCCTTTATGATGCGGACATTCAGGAAGAACTGTGTGCAGTGCACGGAGTTTTGCTGCAGAGCCCCTCTGCAGGTGCTTAGCTCCATTCTCCAGTTCTGGCACCCAGCTCAGGTGAAAAAGATTTGTCCCTCAAACAAACAAACATGAATTATAAACTTCATGCACTTCCTTGAAATAGAATTATTAAATTATTCATAACTCCTTTAAGTATCATGTATTTCTCAGCTCAGATCATGATCTCACAGCTTGTGAGCTCTGTGTCAGGCTCTGTGCTGACAGCTCGGAGCCTGGAACCTGCTTCGGATTCTGTGTCTCCCTCTCTCTCTGTGCCCCCTACCCCCACCCCTGCTTGCACTCTGTCTCTTTCTCTCAAAAATAAATAAGCATTTAAAAAAAATTCTTAGGTGTCATTTATTTCTAAAATTTGGTCAGTAATTTATAATAATAATTTAAGTGGAGTAAGCATTTACATAAAATTTATATATTATACATATAATTTAAAATTTTATAGCTTTCTTATTTCTCTCCCATCCAAAACAAATCCAAATACATTATGGTTCTTAAAATAAACTCATAAACATATGATTATTACAGACAAAACCAGAAAGATCAGAAATCATACAAGGAAAAAGGGGAAAAAACTACCAGAAAAGAGGCAAGTTCATTCTTTTTTTAAGTTTATGTATTTATTTTGAGGGGGAGTGGGACAGAGAGAGAGAGGGAGAAAAATAATCCACAGCAGGCTCCATGTCCAACACAAAGCCTAACATGGGTCTTGATTGCATGAACCTGCGAGATCATGACCTGAGCTGAAATTAAAAATGGGAGGCTTAACCGACTCACCCACCCAGGTTCCCCTTTTTGGTCTTATTTTTAGATGCAAAGAGTTAGAAACATTCCTGGTACTGAATTCTAGATCATTTTAGCATATATATTTTTATGTAAGGAACACTAAAATGATGAACAAGGCCTCGACAAGAAGCTTTGAAAAAGCATCAAACTTTCTTCCTGGTACTTCCATTGAGTTCAGAGAAGGCATTTGAATATTAAATTGCATTACTGGAACAGAATTTTCTTTAGCACAAGACTTTTAACTTAGATGTGTGTTGCCGATAACCTCAACTGAAGCAGGAATGGAGTTTAAAGCAACTGAAGAAATGATTAGCTTTCCCTATTCAATTACTGGAACAAGGAGGCCATTAGATTGTTGTGGCTGTAAAGCTGTGGTGGCCTAAATAAACAAACCAAACTCTAAGCTTGTAAGTGCCTCAACTAGAAATGCTGCGGCAAGCAATCACAAATAGCCAACTAAGCTTCAGGCTCTAGCCAATCAAATAAATTCCTTTCTTTGCTTTTGCACGTCATGTAAGAGCCTACCCTGTTCCTGTACAGGGTGTGCTCTGGACCACTGTGGTTTAGGTGCTGCCTGATTTGAATATTCTTTTGCTCAAAAAAAATCCTTGAAAATTTTTTATTAAATTTTTTTATGTTTATTTTATTTTTGAGAGAGAGAGAGAAAGAGAGAGAGCCTGAGTAGGGGAAGGGCAGAGAGAGAAGGAGACACAGAATTTGAAGCAGGCTCCAGGCTCTGAGCTGTCAGCACAGAGTAGGACTTGGGGCTCGAACCCACAAACTATGAGACCCTGACCTGAGCTGAAGTCAGATCCTTAACTGACTGAGCCACCCAGGTGCCCCAATCCTTAAAAATTGTTAATAGGTGCCTCAGTTCCTCTTTTAAGATCCCTTACAGTCTCATTCAAATATGGTATCAGCTGTGTTTTGGACTAGACTAGATGCCAGCTCAAGCAATGTTGCATTATAAACAGCAGAATGGAGTATATCTCCACCTACTTGGATTACCTGGGCCTACGTGGGAACACTTGATGTTCTTCCCAGGATATTCTTCCAGGGCTGGTTTCATTCCAGCCAAAGTCCTAGTATGGAGACATGGAATGGGAGTGGCTTCCCTGGGGCTTCATCAGTGTGGTCTCAGGAAAACAGGATTTTCTCCTTCTGACTCTAGGACTCTCCAGTCATAGCACGGCTGCTGTCAGGGAGGCCAGGTTATGTAAACCACATAAACTCTACCAAAAAAACTCTACATAAAAAAACTCTAAAGAGATCCAAGAGATCTTGAAAAGAAGAAAGAAAGAAAGAAGGAAAGAAGAAAGAAAAAAAGAAAGAAAGAAAGAAAGAAAGAAAGAAAAAAAGAAAAAAAAAGAAAAAAAGGAAAGGCACCCTAGAATCAATACCCAGACAGTTTTTATTGGTGATATAATTCAATCATGAAGGGCAGTTTTTCTAAATTAATCATCACTTTTTCAATTTCCCCTTTTTGCTGCTGAATCTTACTTTCTTAGGGTGCTAGCATTTTTGTTTTGTTTTGTTTTGTTTGCACTCATGTTAGTCTATGTCCTCCAAGAAGCAAACACCAGTATCAGATTAAACATGCTAGAACTTTGTTAGGGGAATTGCCAGTGAAAGACAAGGGTAGGGAGCTGGGAGAGGCCTTGCTCTGAACTTGGGTGAAGGAGAGAAGGAAGGAAGGAAGGAGGTAGGAAGGAAGGAAGGAAGGAAGGAAGGCAGGCAGGAAGGAAAGAAGGAAGAAAGGAGGGAGGGATGAAACGAAGGAAGGACAGAAGGAAAGATTCTAGATGGGCCTTGCAGTTCCAAAGAAAGTGGAGCATGGCAGTCTGGGAGGTCTTGAGCCAAAGGCTCTACTGCCAGAGAATCCCCAGGCTCCCAGGAGCAGACCTGCCTTAGGACCGCTGCCACACCCAGTCGTTGCCTGGAGGCCAGCGTGAAGGCGTGGCCAGCACTCAGCCAGCTTTACCTGCACTCTCAGCAGAGATCCAAGAGACGCATTCCCGGGCTACCACAGCAGTGTACATATAATAGCCCTAATTTACCTTCAGCAAAGTTATTCATACTACTTTCCATTTTTGTTTATTTACTACAAAAGTAATCACTTTCTGAGTGTTCACCATGTGGCAGACACTGTTAAAAGTTTTACATGCATTATGTCGTTTCATCCTCACAAACACCCTGTTATTATTCCCATTTTACAGAAGATTACTTAATAAGTTTCTTGCATGAACAGGCTGTGATGAATTATTATGTCATCTTCATTAAGTGGAGAACTATGTTTCCCAGAACCCCCTCATGTATATGGTCCTAGAACTTGCAAGAGATCTGAAGATTGGAAGTGATATAGCAAACCTTATTCTCTGAAGGTTGTTTTGCAGCCAGATGAAATGATGGACAGATGAGGCTGTGATCACTGGGTTCCAAGAGTGTTTTTCCTCCTCTGCTTTGCCAGTAGGCCTTCTTGTAGCCCATTGGCCCTGATGATCAACAATGACGTCAAGTATACCTCAGAACACTTGACTGTGGACCCAGAGAGTTGTTCTCCACAGAAGGAGCAACGCTCCATAAAGCTCCCATGGGAACCCCTTTTATGATTCCAATCTAGCAGCTGGCTGTACTTGGCTTTTCTCAGATTGGCTGCTTGCTAACTACTCTGATCTAAACTTTGCCTTTTAGACTTCCACTTCTCCAGCTCCTCCCTCAATTGTAAAGTCTAATTCCTATAATAAATCCTTTCTCCCAGAACACAGAGTTACTCTCCTCCCCTGTCTGAGCCCTGACTTGTAGAGTAACAGTGCAAACATTTGTTGAATGCATGGGCAATTTAGGCCCAGCCCAGGGATTAAGATGCATGTAGTCGGTCTTCAGAATCCAATATCCTTTGTTTTAGATTAAAGTAAGCACAATTCATTTGTTTAAAATACCACATACGCAAGAAGAAAATGTGACCATAAATTATTGAAGTTAAAGTCTGTCACTGGCAGCATCCCATATCGAAGTTCATCCTATTATCTCACAACGTGTGATGTGCAGGGCCGAATTTTTGCCCCCCCACCCTTAAATAAGTATGAAAACCTGTAAATGTACCTGCCTGAGATTCTAGACTTCTGTGTCATAAAAAGCAGAAGATAACATTTTAATCAAGACAATTTTATGGGGGCCTGGGTGGCTCAGTCGGTTAAGCGGCTGACTTTGCCTCAGGTCATGATCTCATGATACAGGTTGGGAGCCCCATGGTGGGCTCTGTGCTAACAGCTCGAGCCTGGAGCCTGCTTCATGGATTCTGTGTCTCCCTCTCTCTCTTCCCCTCCCCCACTCATACTCTGTCTTTCTCTCTCAAAAATAAATAAAACATTATAACATTTTAAAAAAGAAAAAGAAAAAGAAAATTTTTAAGAGCGGGCATTATCAGTCAGGCCTCTAATATTAAAAATGTCTAACATGTCTACAATTGTCCGTAAAATATATCCCTAAGATACTGAATGGAGTTAATTTAAAATTACTGTGTCAATGTATAAAATTGAGTATTAAAAAACACTTTCAAAAATAAGGGCTTTGCCATAATTTCTATCAAACTGTTTTTTTATTTAAAAGTATTTTGTAAGACATTTATCTCTGTTATGCTTTTCAACTCTAATGTTTCAACAATACAGAATCAAAATTATATATATATAATTTTTTAATATATGGTACTATCACACAAACCTGGGAGGAAAAAATATGGGGCTGTAATAATAGTCACTCACAGTTCTTTTCTGTGCTTACTCGCTCTATTATTTATTGTGCCTGCCCTGCATGTATCTTTCTGCAAGCCTGAGGATGGTACTGCTTTGCTAGCTGATGTCTATTACATTCTGTCAATAGGAGTCACTAGAGGGAGTTTAGAAGCCAGGGAGTGGGGTGGGGAGGGGCAGAAAGAACCTTCCTCCTTTTATTTTTTCTCTCATCACTGCTCAGCAGCGGCAGATTACTCCAAAATGACTGTTTATTCTCACTCTTATTTGGCACTTCAAGGATAAAATTCATCATTTGCCTTAGAGAACCCAGCACCACTCAGGTGGAATCCCCTGATCAGTGGTCTGAGCCTGAGCTCTGTGAGATTCCTCCTCAAGGCTGCTACTCTGGTAACTTCTATCTTTTGCCTTTTGTTCCCACAGTCCTTGGGGCAACACTTGCTTGTTCTGAGTTTACCCCCATGTTCTCTTCTTGCTTTGAAGGCTCCCACACCTGTGTCACTATTACTTATTGTTCAATCTTCCCTGTTGAAGCCCTGAATGTGAATTCTGTTTTCCTGACTGGACCCTGTCTGATACCTTCATTTTTATATAGCTTCTAGCTTCTAGCTTCCTCTACTTCTCAGGTTTTATGGCATCTATTGCCCAAGCTTTGAAAACTGTGAAACTTGGTCCTGCTGATAGGTATAAATGGTGAGGTCTTCCTTGAAGGTTCAAAATGGTGATCTATCCTGCTTCTTCTGCTGCTCAGACTGTGGCCATTCTTGGCTCCAAAAATTTCTGGCATAATACTATCGCCACTCTCCAGGACTGCTTTCTTTTGTGTACTTTACATGTTATTTTTGTGTTGGGTTCTCAGTATCTTTTAGACTTGTAGGGCACAGCTTTCATTCTTGGTGTCTATTTTGACAAGTCCTGCCTGCCCTATGGCAGAGATCTGAGTCATGGGCTGAGCTGAAGGGCAATTGGTGTCACTGGTTGAGTGAGAGTGAAGTACTTAGAATTACCCATACTTCCACAAAGGGGAAGAGGTCCCACCCCCGTGGCCTCCCTCCTTCAACCAGATTATCATCAACTTTATTTGTTTCATTTTCATTTCCTCTGAAGGTTTCATTTAGACAAAGGAGTCTTCTCAAAACTACTGGCATAGAATCTTCAGATGCATCCAAATTTATCCAAATAGGAAGGTAAATATACTAGGTTTCAAGCAGAGGCCACCACTATAAATGTAATATATATACATATATATATATGTGTGTATATATATATATGTATATATATACATATATATGTTTATGTAGTCTATGATTCTTAGGATTTAATATAAAAATTTCTCCCCAAGTTTTATAATATTGAAAAAAAGATAAATGCACCCTTTATTTGTTGAAGAATATTGCTGTGTGTACCTGTTCTCCCAGGAAACACAAAACCTACTTTCCTTGAAATGATATTTGTGGGTCCAAAGAACTTAGAAAAAGGGTGGAGTGACATTTAATGCTTTGGAGGGTCCAGAGTACAAGAAGAACTTCCAATAATTAAAATGATCATAAATCAGAACCACTGGGTTTCACTAGTTAAATAAGAGAAAATTAAGAAATGTATTGAGCTTCGGATATCTCTAATAAGATATTATGCTTTGCATTAATATGCATTAGTTCCAAGGAGTAAATGAAAATTGCATATGAACAGAATTTGAAGCTGTGAATTTCTAACAAAAAACGACACGTAGATATTTTCAGTGCTCTTCTCAATAAAAGTTTATGCCTGGGAAAATATTTGAAAAGATAAAAAAGAAAAGAAACGTAATTGAAAATACAGAAATTTAAAAGAAATCAGAACTCTGTATAGGTGAGAGCTATATAAAGACAAGATTTTAAAAGCTGATTTATTTTGTTCAAAGTGGTAAATTCACGATGCATTAGTGCTTATTAATACAAATAAGCATAATGTGGGGAAATTTCAGTCTTTAAACATTGAGCCATTTACTTGTGATAGTTGCAATTATTTCTATGTGGTTCCAGAGAGTTTTTAAAAGTATTTTTTCCAAAGGAAAATGGCCCTTTATAAAAATTTCTATGAGATTTTTGAAAACGATTTTATTTTTAAGTAATCTGTACACCCAACATGGGGTTCAAACTTACAACTCTGCGATCAAGAGTCCCATGTTCCACCAACTGAGCCAGGAAGGCACCCCTCTGTGGGATTTTTTTAATGCATTCTATCCTCAAAGATTTTAGAATGGATTGCTGTAATGTAGATTTATACCTCACATATTGTCCAAGGTAATCTCACTGATAGCCTGTTGGTTTTCATATGTGTATTTAGCTAGAATAAGTATTCTTTATTGCCTATGATGTGACTTTTATTTAGTAATAGGGCACTCATTTTTAGTTTTCTTATTTATGATGCATTTAATCCAGTAGAAATAAATGAGACTATCGGTAGTTTAAATGACTACTCCTTGACCCTTATAGACACATATCAGTCATGGAGTCATCTGCATGAGCTTAATGTTGATCTTTTATGCTTTAACACAATCGATATCTAAGTAGCACAATAGAGACATAGGAAGTGTTTTTGATCTCTAGATGGATCCAACAATAATTTCTAGCAACTCCATAATACTTTTGAAGATGTTGGATGTATCTTGCATCAGGACAGAAAGATCTACCCTCTCCCATCCATATGAAGAAAGAATTTTTTATTGACTCAGACTTCACACCACTCTAGCCAACTGGCTCAGCTATTCAATTTCCAGCAGGAAAGACTGCCTAACATAAACTATTCTAAAGCTAGAACACAGTTTTTGGTAAGGATCAGTAATTAAATAGCTTGTAGCTAATGACTATGAAAAAACTGCTAGTTTCCCCCAAATAGTCATTCTCCCCATATTCATTTAGTAAAAGAACTCTGGAATTTTAATTGAGCACATGGATGCCCAGAATAAGGATTTCATTTCTTAGCCTCCCATGAGCTAGATGCAGCCATTTGATAAAGTTTTAGGCCAAAGGTTATGGGTAAAAATAATGTACAATTTCTAAGTCTGGCCTATGAAAACCTCTCACCACCTGGGATGTGCATGGGATAGTGAGAGCTAGAGCAGCCATATTTGGCTATGAGATGAATTCCAAATGTTGACCAAGAGCTTGATCCAGTTCTGAAATACTTTTATGTGAACTAAGAGAGGAATAAGCTTCTGTATTACTTAGGGAACTGTTATTTTGACTTTTGTTACCACATCCAAAGAAGCCATTTTTTTCCTCACAAGCTACTGTGAGTAATAGATTACCTTCAGTGCTCAAAGATTCCACAACGAAACATAAACTGGAATTTATTTATTTTTTTAAATGGTTTTATTTATTTTTGAGATAGAGAAAGACAGAGTGAGCAGGGGAGGGTCAGAGAGAGAGGGAAACACAAAATCTGAAGCAGGCTCGAGGCTCTGAGCTGTCAGCACAGAGCCCGACACAGGGCTCGAACCCACGAACAGTGAGATCATGACCTGAGCCAAAGTTGGACGCTTAGCCAGCTGAGCCACCCAGGTGCCCCTAAACTGGAATTTAAAATGTATAGCTAGACTCCTAGAAATCATAACTAAGTAAACTATAAATTTCATTAACTATTAAAAGAAATGTGAATCAGAACCTGTTGACTATATTTTTGATGTAATATGAAAGAAGATGTGTGAGGGGGTAGGTGGGTGACTTTGAAGACTTGGGTCATGTTATTGTTTGGCATTGTTTAATTGGAAGCTTACAGGCATGTTTAGGCCTGTATCCAGGAAACACCCCACTCAGTGAAAGATTTCTATCCATAACACAGAGATGACAGCTGCTGTCAAAGTCTGCTATCTGGGCAAACCTTTGGCTATGGATGCAAGAATCCATTTAAATAGCCCAACTCTAGTCACTACTTAAACTAATCACAGTCTGGTCCCAATGGTAGGGGGCCTGATGTAGTAATTGGGGTGAGCAAGACCTATGCACCTAACAATGGTGCTAAGCTGAGTTCTAGCTCTAAAATGTATAAGGTATGTGACCTTGGGCAAGTTAGTTAAACTCTTAAACCTTTAAGTACCCTCATCTATCAAATGAGGCTAATAATAGAATCCAATTCATAGAGCTGGTATGAGGATTACGAGAGGTAGTTTATGTGCTAAGCTTGCATGTGGGTAGTTAATAAAGATGACCCCAGCACTAATAAATGTGGTAGTATTTCATAAGTATGACCACCCACACATGCACAGATGCATGTAAAAATGAAAGACTCCCACCTTGTGGACATGTTCTTACAACTTGTCTCTCTCCAATGATACACTTGTCCACTGGCTCTTATCTATTATTTGATATAGTGTGGGCAGCAGTTTGAGGTTCAGATTTGAAAAAAGGACAACAGCTCACATATCTGTAGTAAGTGCCACCTGTGTATCTTAAAACTTGCTGAAGACTGGACTGCATGAAAGGTGTGAAGTAGGCCCTCAGTCTAGTGGAAGAATGTACCAGGAAGGGGCTGAGGAGAGGTGTCAAACGCTTCTGACTGAGAGGAAATATTTCCAGGATGTCTGGAGCATCTGTTAGAGTCCAGACTCCAGCAGTGGCTATGGGGGGGGGGCGTGGACAGAGTGGGGACAGAGTTAGGGAGAATAGGAGAGCAAAAGCCGGAAAATTACAGCTGTACCCGCCACTTAAGAGACAACCTTTCCTCTCAAGCTCCTTTTCTTGTTGATTTGATCCTTGAGGGGTCTGATGCAGCAGTTAGCAGATAAGGGATGAGGTGAGCAACTGAGAGAAATACATCTAGTCCTCTAAACCTCCCCTCCCCACCGCCCAAGGAAGCATTATAGACCTGAAGCAGGCTTGTGGGAAAGAGGGTGCTAATGGAGAACAGTATGTTTTATATTGAATGAACCAGATTGGAGTTAGCCTGTCATGCTAGATCGGCCTGGACGTTTTTATCACATAAATTAGACTATTCTTGGGGCGCCTGGGTGGCTTAGTCAGTTGAGTGTCCAACTTCGGCTCAGGTCATGATCTCACAGTTCATGAGTTCGAACTCCGCATCAGGCTCTGTGCTGACAGCTCAGAGCCTGGGGCCTGCTTCAGATTCTGTGTCTCCTTCCCTCTCTCCCCCTCCTTGTTCACATTCTGTCTCTCTCAAAAACTAAATAAACATTAAAAAATTAAAAAAAATTAGACTATTCTTTTCATGGACACAGGTCAGAAAAATCTAAGGGATCCACCCTGTATTTCATTCAGGGGCAGGAGTAGAGTAAATCCGAAAGCACAATTTGGAAGGGACAATGAAAGAGAAACTAAAGTTCTTTATATTTAATTATTGCCTATTAAGCTGGTTCAATAAAAATATTTACCCATTTGATGGTTATATAAATGTACTTTTTATTTGAAAATGCACTTGGCACTTCATGAAGATATTCTAATGCATTAAATTGGTGTCTTTTTAAAAATTAGAGTTTAAGTAAAAATTGCCTCTACTTGGGACATAAAGACAAGTGACTGATTTCAGTACTGCATTATTCTTTCTTTTCTGGAGATGAATGAAAAACAAAAACAAAAAACTCCTTTTTCAGTGTCCTAGTAACTATAATAAAAAAGCCAAGCATTCATGGCTGAATGAATGCATGAGTAGTAGTTCCTTTGCAAGTGAAAGAAGAGAAGTTCAACCAAGCATGACCACGTCCTCCTTAATATGCTTGCAAAGTGTACTGAGCAGACACCCTGTACTCTGATCGCTAAGCCAGATTGAAGCTGAAGTAGTGCGGGTTTGAGAGTTTCCACAGGAAAAAATATAAAACCATTACACAGGATGCTACAGAAGCCATGTGGAGTGAAGGAAATGCGAAGTTGAGAGTTAGGTCTTTGAAGGGCTGTGCACCTGCTGTTTGCTGTAACTGAGATGGTATGTCATATTTCACACAGAGAAAAATGATCAAATGGCAGATAGATATCTTTTCTAAAAAATGTGTTTTAAAGACACTGAGAAACAGAATATAATACTTTTTTCTGTAAAGTAAGAACAGCAGAATACTGATGGCAGAGAAGTTGTCTGTAACCAATGTACAATGGATACATGAGGCCAATGACGAATGAAGCTTTAAATCCCATGTCCATTTGTGGCACTCTTAGATGTAGAGAGAGTAACTTAGCGTCTGCATTGTCCAATCTACCTACCAAAACTTTTTCATGAAGTGCTTGGACATTCTTATCTTCTATTCCCCTTCCTCCAATCTATACTGAATTAGCTGTTTGGGGAGGGAACAATTGAATTTGTTTAAGTAACACAAAAGAGGCACCTTGCAGTTAAAAAAAATTAAATCTTTCCTAATATTAGAATTCTGTAGAAACTGGAAGGATGAACTGACTTGTTTGTCCATTTTGTTTCCCCAAACCTAGAGGTATGAAATTATAAATACCAAACATTTAAAAAAAAAATCCCTCAACAAGCTGGTAAATTAATTAGTCATATCTGTTATGTGTAAGTTACAGTCTATATGTGCACATATACCCTGAAATTTCTGCTGATTAGAGTGTGTACTTCTTTTGGATAGGGGGAATAGAAAGGCAAATAAAAGAGAGGTCCCTGGAATCATACATGTGTGCTATCAAACAGTACATTTGCAGTTTAACCTTTCTGTATCTTGTTGTATTCAGCTGCTAGATTGCCATCCCAATGACTTCTGATAAGATCCCCAAACTTAGGGACACCTGGGTGGCTCAGTCGGTTAGGCATCTGGCTTCGACTCAAGTCATGATTTCATGGTTCGTGGGTTCGAGTCCTGCGTCGGGCTCTGGGCTGACAGCTCAGAGCCTGGAGCCTGCTTCAGATTCTGTATCTCCCTCTCTCTCTGACCCTCCCCTGCTCATGCTGTCTCTGTCTCTCAAAAATAAATAAAAAACATAAAAAAAGATCCCCAAACTTAGACATGGCTTAGAAGGCCGTACACAATGTATGTGTGTGTCCCTTCAACTCCATCCTGTCTAATTTGCTCACTATCTCACTCAAAGCCCTTATTTCAGTTCCTCCGAAGTTCCTGCTTTTGGTGTGTCTGAGGTTTTATAAATGCTCTTCTCTGCCTGGAGCCTGTCTCTGTGCTCTCCCACACACAAGCTGAGCGCACTAGCTCCCTCCCACCTGCCTTTCCTTCTCAGTGTAAACGCCACTTGTTTAAAGAAGACTCTTCTGATTAACTGATCAAAAATTAGTCCTTCTCCTTTTTATTTACTTGCATAGAACCTTGTTCATTCCTAATACCACCAATGTTGGGGTGCCTGGTTTGAAATGAATGGAAAGACAGGAATCAGGCAGACAAGGAATCAAGTATCACTTTCAGACAACATGTCAGTTTCTGAAGCTATGAATACATTAAACCTATAGCTATGAATATATTAAACCTATAGGTCTTACAGCTTGTAAGAGCAACACAGAACTCTGGCTCCCTGACAATAGCCCAAGAAGCTACAAGAAAGGGGATAAAGGAGCAGGGCTCATGTGGCCAGGCCCTCCTTTGAAATACACCCATAAATATCACAGGGCAGTGTGTAGAGGTGTGGAAAAATGGGGGCAAGGAGAGGCCAGGAGGGTTAGAAACTCCCTCTGCATGAAAGAATGATTAGGACTGGGGGAAAAGCATTTCTTCCATTTTCAATCAAAATGTATTAATATAAACCTCATGCAGTGACTATTTTTGAGGCTACCTATAGACAAATATCAGCAAATTCATATGGTTTAAACATAATCATAAATATGTATGTTATAGATACATGTAAACATGTAAATGCACATGTAGGCGTGCATAGATATACTATGTGGTATATGTACCGTATGTATACTATGTGTTATGTGTATCATATGTGTCTAATAGCATATACATATGACATATATATACATATATATGTATGTATGCATATTTGTGTCACAGTTTGTGGTATCTGCCTCTACTATCATACTGTGAGTTCCAAAAAGATAGTAAAGTATGTCTATGTTTATCTCTGCATCTGTGACTCATCACATATTACAGCATCTACAAAAATTAGTTGAATGAATACTAGCTACAAAGTATTTAACGTGTTATTTGAGTTACTTTAAGAACTCAGTAGTGGGGCATCTGAGTGGCTCAGTTGGCTGAGCGTCCGGCTTTGGCTCTGGTCATGATCACGCGGTTTGTAGGTTCGAGCCCTGCATCAGGCTCTGTGCTGACGGCTCAGAGCCTGGAGCCTGCTTCTGATTCTGTGTCTCCCTCTCTCTCTGCCCCTCCCCTGCTTGCACTGTCTCTATTTCTCAAAAAAAAAAAAAAAGAACTCAGTAGTTATCATGATCACACTGCTGCTGCTTCTGCTGATAAAACATTCTTAATATATTGGGTACTAATTTTTGACCTGGGCTGTATATTTCTGAGACTTCCATTTCAGAAATCCATAAGCTCATCACTCTCATAGCTTGTCTTCCACTGCTCATAATTTCGAGCCATGTTGCATAGTTGCAACCTCCACAGCTTCCAAGTTATAACCTTAAGGAGAAACAGGGTGAGTAAGATTATAGCAGATTAGAGAATGTATGTCCTGTCAAGAAAGGGCAGTCAGTTTTCCAGTTGGTTCAGACTTGCTTTGTGGAAATGTAAGTTCAGAGTTATCAGACATTCTGACTTTTTAAGAGAAGTTGAAAATCTGTATTTTAATATAAAATCTTCTATATCTGGTAAACTAATAAAAATTGATAAACTCTATGTGCTTCTGGAAGATAGTTGGACTTCATGCTGCCCACCACGAGTTTGTGACCTCTACTTTTATAGCAGTTGTCTTGTGGTATGAGGTTTCATTAATTCTTTCCCTTTTCTTCATGTATCTTTTTTTTCTTACTTTTTAAAAATTTTATTTATTTTTGAGAGAGAGAGTATGCCTGAGCAGGGGAGTAGAAGGAAGAAAGGAGAGAGAGAATCCCAAGAAGACTGTGTACTGTCAGTGTGGGGCTTAAAACCAACCTTGAGAGCATGACTCAAGCCAAAACCAAGAATCTGTTGCTCAACTGACTGAGCCATCCAGGCGCCCCTTGTTTATCTTGCACGTGAGTATTATTCTATGCTTTTCAAATTAGTTTTTTAATAGTTTAATTTCATCATTTTCTAGGGGAATCTAATTCTAGCTGTTGATTTTGTATTTCTAACCTATCTTTTGTTTCTATAAATCCCTGCCCCCTTTTGTTTCTTGTTGTCAGAGGAGCTGTCAAGGTTAATTATATACTATAAGGGTGGCATTTTTAGCACAAAGGGAAAAAATGGAACTACACAGCATTTTCAAACTGTAGTACAAATATAATTTTTTGATGTGTTTAGTAAATTCAATTTTGGACATATACATGAGAACAATTGACACAACAAAGTGGAGGTAATGATTTTATACCCTGTGAATGTATTTCATCTGCAAATCCATTGGACAGTAATTAGGTTCTCTGGAATTTCTTTTAACAATCATTTTTCCTTAAGGAACTTTTTTCTGTAGAAAAATAACATTAGATATTTATGTTAAATAACCATAAACCATGAGACCTAAACCATAATATAACACAAATCACTTAGGATTTTTATTTTATACATATAAAAATGCTCTTTGAGAATTAGATGTAGATTTTCATCTAAAATCACACTGTTCTGTTTCCTTGACTTTTTGTAGAAACCTAATCTTTCTAAAGACATTGTAAATGACAAGCTCAGCATGTGTTGGACTATTGGATTGTGAGTGCAAGTAACTGAAATGATGACAGTATAAACCTGTGTGGTCAGGTTCACGAATATGTAGGCAATGACAAATTATACTATGACTACTGCCTGGCCAGCAGCCATTCATCTTTAGATAAATCCCCATTTCAGAAGTAGTAACGTGTAAATATGTATCAGTGTCAAAGAAATACTCTAATCTCTAGTACCTAAATACATTTCTGAAATATGTTTTATAGAAAAACTTTCTATTTTTATTTCTTTTATTTACATCTTATATCTTTGAAATTTTCCAGTCTAAAAAATAAGTGATATACAGGGAAGCAGGAGGAACAAAATTCTCACTGAATGGTACATTCCCAAGTTGTATGAGTAAAGTTTTCTTCACACAATTGAGATCTTTAGTTAGATTTGGGTATCTGTGTTCTCTTCTGTGAGATGCAACCCCCTAGGGATATGTGCTCTTTCAGACCACAAGAGAACGATGGAGGCTTTGAGGTCAGAATTTGGAGGTCCATGGGGCCACTGCTTTTAAAACTGGTCCCCAAATTTGCTTCACTTTTTTTTCCTCCTGCCACCAGCCTAATTCTATCCTTTTGCCGACACATACCATGTTTTAAAATATATAATGAGTTCTGGAAAACATATATATATATATTTTTTTAATGTTTATTTATTTTAGAGAGAGAGAGAGAGGGAGAAAAAGGGGGGGAGGAGCAGAGAGAGAGGGAGACACAGAATCCATAGCAGGCTCCAGGCTCTAAACTGTCGGCACAGAGCCCCACGTCAGGCTCGAACTCACAAACTGCGAGATCATGACCTGAGCTGAAGTCAGACACTTAACTGACTGAGTCACACAGGCGCCCCTGGAAAATAAATTTCAAAATAAATTATTTCTAGAATCTTGTCACCCTTTGGTCTAATTTAATTGACTGTTTATTTGATACTGTTCCTTTGTCTACCTTACAATAGACATCTACCAGGCTGGTCCCTTGTAGTGAGAAAGTTAATAAAACTTTCAAAGCAACTCTTAAAACTTATAACAAAGTGCCAAGTATTTAACCTAATGAATATAAGTATTTCAATTTAATAAAACGAAAACATATCCTAGGCCCTATGATGGGCACTTCAGGGAATTCAAATAGTAATAAAAGATTCCAAGTACCCATAAGTGTCAAGAGTACTCTGGAGAGGTAGTGGAACTTCAGGGAACCCAAAAGTAATAAAAAAAGCTTCTCAGTATCTGTAATGCAAAATCCCCTAACATAGCTACTCCAATAGTGGTAAAAACAAGGGTCATTGGGAAAATCCAAGAGAGAACCTGAACATAAGGCACATCATTTCCCCCCAAAAATGGGCATCAGAAAAAATATCTTTCCAGCCAAAACTTTAAAAGTTTTCTTTGAGGCAGAATGCTTAAGACATATGTGGGATTTGAATCCACATTATCTGGGTTCAAATCCTTTCTCCCTTACTGTTCTTAGATGAAATACACTGTCTCCATTTCTTCACTGGTTAGGAAAGGAGGTAATGGTAGTTTCTACCTTCCAAACCTGCTGCGAGGATTAAAATTGTTAAAAATGTGTCACAGTGCCTGGTACCAAACTCTATGTATTCGAGCATCTCAACCTTCTGGAATTATTGTACATTAATCCAAACTGCAAAATACTTGAACTTCTGGAGTTGGGTGTAGGGCTTGTGGACTGAAATATCTTCAATCAGTCTTGGTTCAGGATACATACAGAGGACATCTGATGGAATTGGCTTAAAAATCCAGAAGGTGAAGATATTTAAAACAGATTAAGTAATTGGTTATGGAAGTATGAGCTCACAGTTGTAAGACTCCTATGTTAGTGCAAGCATCCTTCTCAAAAACATTCAAAACACAAAAAAACTGGTGGAGATTATGAATGTACATAATTAGGATGAATGAGACAATATAACTTCTTAATATAATGCAGGTGGGGACTTGTGGTTTGTAATAAACATTCCCAGTGACAGAATCATAAAAGGATTCAGAAAGGTAGGTTTCCTCAAAAATTTAGACAGAAGTGAAACTCATATTCTCTGAAAAAAAAAGAGAGAAAACACTGATGATTCAAAATGTGGCTCTCCTGAGGCCATTACTGATATTAAAGTTGCATGTTAAAATGTGAATAAAATTATTTTATAAAACATGAATGGAATAGGCAGTGTTCATATATTAATATATAATTTTATTTAAATGTTTTAATATTTATTTATTTTTGAGAGAGAGAGCAAGCAAGCAAGCAGGGGAGGGTAAGAGAGAGAGGGAGACATAGAATCCAGGGCAAGCTCCAGGCTCTGAGCCGGCAGCACAGAGCCTGACACGGGGCTCGAACCCATGAACCATGAGATCATGACCTGAGCTGAAGTTGTCTGCTAAATCGACTGAGCCAACCAGGAGCCCCTGTAATTTTATTTTTATAAATTTTGCTTATCTAAAAGGAATTGAATTAAATACTGTTAACTAGACACATGCTTATTTTATCTATATCCCTGAAGTTTTATATTTGGCAAAAATGAATGTGAGATTTTCCTTTAGAGAAAAATAGATTGCTTTAAATCTGTTATGAATATAATTCTGGGTAGCAGAGACTTGGAAGGCCTTAAGAGGAAGATGGGTTTTGAACCTTGTTTTGAAGAATAATTGGAGTAAAGAGCATAGAACTAAATGTATTAAGGGACTACTATATTTTAGGGACCTTAGATAAGTAATCACATTAAATTCTCATAGGTATTATTATTCCCAGTTTACAGATGGGGAAATTGAGACTCAGAAAATTTAATGTTTGTTTTTTTTTTTCAAAATGCCACAAGCTACATGCTCAGCCTTCATTTTCAGGACAGGCTTTTTCCATTCCAGCACTGTGATTTCCCTAAAAGGCAATCCAGTGCAGAGGGCGGACGCTGGAGAAGACTGGCTTAGAATTCTCTTTTCTTTATTTCCTAATTGGGGTAAATTGCTTGACCTCTCTTTCTTAAGTTTCTTATCATGGGGATAATAACACTGTGTCTTCAAGAAGGTGCTGAGATAATTCAGTGAGCTTTTGCAAGTAAAATGCTGGAAATAGCAACTGACACCTAAAGGCTCTTATAGGTGTAAGCCTGGAAAAGAAAAGGAGGAGGAGGGAAAGGAGGGTGAAGGGGAGGAGAGGAGGAAGAAGACCACTCTGTCAAATTACCTCTTTCAGAAGCAGAGTGCATTATGGGTAGGAGAGAGAGAAGGCGCAAAGACACAAAGTCTGGCAACGAACATAGCTACACCTGCTCTCTGACTAAAAATTGAGGAAATAGGGTGGGAGTAGGTCATTTTGGAATAAATCCAACTTAGATGGAAATTCCTGGGAACATATAGTCCAATGGCCCTGGCAGTAAACAGATATCATACCTCACTTGTTATGAAGTTAGTTTTCTTGTATACTTTGCTTCCTGAACGCC
Organism: Suricata suricatta; assembly: GCF_006229205.1. Classification (NCBI taxonomy): domain Eukaryota; kingdom Metazoa; phylum Chordata; class Mammalia; order Carnivora; family Herpestidae; genus Suricata; species Suricata suricatta. The sequence goes on from NC_043700.1 coordinate 165,515,305, forward strand.
TCGCTGTGAGGGCTAAGTAATTTATAGTATATGAATCCGGTGTATAAACTAAACACTATTTTATACACTATAGACTACTTAACCTAAGTCTCAATTAAGCCTATATTTATAAAATCAGAAAAAGAGTTCTAACTTGTAGAGTTGTTTTATATCTACAACATATATGTTAGATGTTTGGCCACAATCCGATTTGACTCATAAACAATAACAGTACTTTTGACATTTTCCCTCAGATATCTTTTCTTTTCCTCCGTATTGAAGGTTCTTCAAACCAGAATACATCTTAAAACCAGTGTACATAGTCAATGGGGGAACATTGTTTTTCTTTCACTTCCCAGAGCTATTATTAAATCATTGGTGTGCCTTACAGCTCTTAACTGTATTTCCCCTTAGCAAAGGCTGTAAATCCAGAAGTTGTATTATATTTGCTACTACTGTATTCTCAGGTTGTCAAAATTAAGTGTTCAATCAATTTTCTAAACAATGAATTGCTGAATGCAATCAAGGAACTACGATATTGTTGCAAAGAGACACAAAGTCCCAATTAAGTTTATAAAACTTCCCAAGAGGAGTAACTTGAGGCCAAAGCAACGCTTGGCGTTCTGAGACATACCATTACTAATGTAGGAATTTTTGTTTATAACCCACGTTATTCAGAAAAGGATTTAAGATGGCTTATGCAGATAAAAATAAATGACAAGTATGTGAGAAATCTTAGAAAAAAGCAAAATAGGAAGAGAAAAAACTCAACAGATTAAGAACCTAAAATGAAGCCAGGAAAACCACATAATACAGTTCTACAGGAATCCAAAGACAAGATCATGCTTGAGGTTTCGAAAATGTCAAGAAAACTTTCTTGGTGGAAACAGGGCTTCCTATGAAGTATTTAGTTCAGAAGAAACGGGGATTTGGTGTCTCTGGAGCAGTGACAGTGCCTCAGAGCCTTCCTGGGTAGGGGGTGCTTTTTGGCGGGAGGTGTTTCGGGGAAGACCACGCCTGCCCCCGGCCCGGGCTCCTGGGAAGCCTCCTGCAGGCTGGCCCTCACCAATTATCTCATTTTGATAATAAGCTCACCACTTTCCCTAATTGCTTTACTTCTATCAACAGGTTCCGTGGAAAGATAAGAACGTTTCATCTTTCAAGGGAGAAATTTCAGGTATAGTCTGTGAAGAGATGTTTATTAAAAAAAAAAAAGCAACAAGGATTTGGCCTTTGAACTCACTGGCAGACAAGTGGATTTTACCGACTCTGAGGTATTACTGGCCGCACAGGCACACTGGGTGGTATTTTTTTTTTTTTCAGGAGGGCCCCTTTTCGTTTGCTGCCACATATTGTCACTTCCAAGAACAGAGTGCCAAGGGGCCAAGTCTTTCCAGAGTCTAACAAGCTCAGGTACCAGAAGCACTGGGGGGACACGATCATCCATCCCTCCCCTCCAGGTGAAAAAGACAAGGGGGAAATTAGAAAATCCGGGAAGAGGCTGTAATCCTCGGGGTTAAGAGTTCAGGTCTAAATTGAAAATCACCTCCACCCCTTCAAGTTGTGTCGCCTTGGCCAAGACGGCTTCTCCGATTCCTCAA